>NC_056747.1:136470246-136819033 GCF_019279795.1 Protopterus annectens
TTCTCCCCGGATGAGCATGTTGAAACCAAAAACTGAGTTCAAGAACCACTGAAACTTCCTCATGAAGTTTGGCAAGATTGAGCCTAGGGATAGTGGATCCCATGAAACTCAGAGCTCTCAAACTCCCTGGCTACAATGGAGGCCAGAGGAAGAAGAGTTTGAAAAAAGGAGATGAAGGTCAAGGCCCTGGGAGGAGGCAGGGATTCCAGCAAAGGCACTGTTTGAATCCTGCAACCCAGAAAAACATGGTCCTGAGAAGGAGTCAGAAAAGACTTTTTGAAGTTTACTGTAAACCACAGGCTCTGAAGAAGAGAAATAGCAAAATGGAAATTTTGCATCAGGATCTCTGGAAAGGATGCCAGAAACAGGAGATCATCCAAGCAAGGGAATACTTGGATCAACTGAATCCTGCAAAAAGCAATTACAGGAGGGAGGCATTTGGTGAATACCCTTGGAGCAGTAGATAGGCCAAAGGGCAAAGCAGAGAACTGAAACTGCCAGCAAGCAAAAGAGAAATGCAAAAACATCCTGATAAAGGGGATGGATCAGTATATGGAAATAAGCATCCTTGAGATTCAGAGACACCATATAAGCCTGAGGAAGCAAAAGAGGGAACAAAGTTTGAAAAGACAACATTTGAAAAGAGGACACCTTCAGAGAAGTGTTTAGATGAGAAAGGTCTAGAATTGGTCTCCAAGTACCCTCTTTTCTGGGTACTATCAACATCCTGTAGTAAAAAAACCCTCGCCCTTTGGGACACAGGCACTTCTTGAACAGTATCCCTGAGTCAAACGCTCTCGAAGCACCTCTGGAAAAAAAACAGTATTTCCCAAGGGGGATGAAGAATACCCATAAAACGGGGAAGGGATTTCCACATCATGAAATATCCCTGGCAAATAACGGACAGAAAAAAAACAAAAAATTCCAAAGAAATACGGACATGCAAAGTGTAAAAGATTTAATAAACTCACAAATAGCAAATCACAAAGCTTTCGGGTGAGAAACCGTTCTTCAGCGTGTACTCCTTTTTGCAAATTCAACATTTATATACTTAATGAACAACCATCTGAGACAGCCATCAATTAATTAAAATAGTTAACTATTTAAAGTACATCTAAAAGCTAGTATTTACACACATCCATATTTTACATATATATATATATATATATATATATATATATATATATATATATATTTATGGATCACATTCACATTGCCAAAAGTACAATTCTCTGACGAAACGGAAGAGAGTTAAACCACAGTAATTCTCTAATTTTTGCAGGGGGGCAAGCTTCCCTGCACCCCCCCACACCCCCTGCTAATTATATATACCAACTCCAAGACTGCACTACAGTGACAACAGTATATTTGTTCATACATACTGCAGTGCGATCGCAAAGTGCCATTTCGGAGTTATGGTCTAGGTAAAATGTAGTTCGGAGAACTGTACTTTCGACAATGTGAATGGGAACTCATCTCTATCTATATATATATATATATATATATATATATATATATATATATATATATATATCTACATCTATCTCTCTCTCTCTCTCTATATATACATATATATATATATATATATATATATATATATATATATATATATATATGGGTTCCATACACTAGACCGAATTTTCACTAATTCGAAATAGTGCATGGAATGCTCACTGCAGCGAAAGTGCACTTAATCGAAAGTGCACTTACGCGAAGTTCAGTACAACGAACGGGCGTTGTACTGAACTTCTGTGCAGTACTCACGGAGCTTAGCGTTAGTGCACAGGTCATATACGGGATATCCCCTTACTATGACCCGTGCCCTAACCCTAAGGTCCATGGCTACTGCAGCACAGTGGAGGACAAAAAACAAGCTATGTCTTCCACTATGGTGCGATAGTCATGAACCTTAGGGTTAGGGCATGGGTTAGGGTAAGGAGATAGCTTTACTACCTATCCCCTTAACCGTGCCCTAACCCTAAGGTCTGTGACTATCGCACCATAGTGGAGTTCATAGCTTGTTTTTTTATGCCCTCCACTGTGCTGCGTTTTTTCCGGTGAAGTGCACTTACACAAAAGTTCACTTTCGTTAAAGTGAACTTTCACAGAAGTGAGGCTTCCTATTACAAGTTCGAAGTATTGAACTTTAGTTCTTGTAATAGGAATCCATATATATATATATATATATAGATATATAGATATATATATATATATATATATATATATATATCTATCTATATATATATATATATATATATATACACACACACACACGCACATATATATATATATATATATATATATATATATATATGTAGAACAAATATACATACTCATATATTTAACCATTTTTTTAAAAAACATAGAAATTTCACTCCATGTACATAAAATAAAAATATAAGTAATTTATTTAGTACCGTTCAGCAGTCTCTTTCTTAATATAGGTTTTATACTTGCATACATATTTAAACCTGACAGCATTCTGCATGTAACCTTAGAATCCAGTCCCATTCACAATTCCAATGCATTATTCAAATCACCACCCCTTCGATTCTTAAATTTCGTGTCTATTACACAAAATTGAAATCTATGCTCCATCCCTTGCTCTGTAATATGTTTTGCTAAAGCATTACTAAGTAACTCCTCTCAATTTCACATTTGTGTTTGGTGATTCTCTATTTCCTTGTGCTTTTGCCTATGTAAAACGCACATTTGAAAATTTATCACACATACTATATTTGTAGTATCACAAGAAGCAAAACAATCAAATATATATTTTATTATTACAGGATGTATGAGACGTTCATCTTTCAAAATATCTGCACATTTACCCTTGTAGCATGGTGCCTTTGTGGACATTTGCTTTCCTTTTTCTGCACTATCATAATCTTTGTAACACAATCTCCATTTTAAATTTTTTAATTTTTTATATCCAAAATTGGGTACATCGCCTATCACTAACAGTTTCGGGCATTGATTTCAAAAAGTCCCAATTTTTTCTAATAATATTTTTACTACCTTCAGTTCTTCTATTGTAGTTCATTAGTTATTACATGGTTCTCAGAGAAATACGGTTTAGAGAAGTCATTCATTGGAATTATGTGAACTGGATTCTAAGGTAAACCTGTATTAAGTAAGAGACAATTAACGCTAAAGGGTACTAAATAAATTAATTATATTTTTATCTTATGTACATGGAGTGAAATTTCTGTTTATGTTTTTTAAAAAATTGCTGGTTAGTAAATATGAGTATGTAATAGATATGTATATTTGTTTATATATGTGTATATATATATATATGTGTATATATATATATATATATATATATATATATACATACATACATACATACACACACATATATATGTAAATACTAGCTTTCAGATGTACTTTAACTAGTTAACTATTTTAATTGATGGCTGTGTGTCAGGTGGTTGTTCAAGTATATAAATGTTGAATTTGCAAAAAGGAGTACACACCGAAAAAAAAGTTATGTACTCACCATAACGTTCCATGTTTGTTGTCCTTGATCTCGCCTTCTTTCTTGCTGTTTGGGTTCAGAGCCGAGGCTGTATACTATAACTCGAGAGCTTTTACTGGCTCGAGGCTAGCCCCTATCCCAGCATGCCTAGCGGTAGTTACCCAGATCTCGTTTGTGACAACCCAACACTACACCAAATAAATAACAAGAGATGTACTCTACTTTGCATATCCAATGACACCTACATATAAAGGTGTGATCCCTGCACAATAGTAATAGTAGTAGACTGATACTAACCATAAGGTATGGTATAAAGGATAGTCAATAAAACAAGGGATTCCTCTTGATCCCCCAGTAACGGGGAAATAGGGAGGGAAGCAAGAAGGAAGGCGAGATCATGGACAACAAACATGGAACGTTATGGTGAGTACATAAATTCTTTGTTATTTTGTCCATATCTCGCCTTCATTCTTGCTGTTTGAGACAGCCTCCCCAGCACCTGATTCTTGGGTGGCTCAGTGGAAAAAACTCTTCAGGACCGTAGAACCAAAGGCTGCCCTGTTCTGAGTGTAGCTGCTGAACTGATCGAATCCAAAGGCAATCTGGCTTGAAAGGCAATAGAGGTAGACAAGGCCCTTGAGTGCCCTTTAATTTTTCCTGTAAGTGTATATTTACACAACTCATAGACATGTTTTATAGTGTCTGAAAGCCACTTTGATAAAGTCACCTTTGAGACCGCACAACCTCTTTTATTGTCCGCAAATGATATGAACAATTGATCAAATTTTCTAAAGTCCTTGGTCCTGTGTAAACAGAAATGTAACGGTCTATGAAAATCGAATTGATGAAGCTTATTCTCTGCCTTGTTGCCATGATTGGGGAAGAACACAGGAAGCTCTATGCATTGACTCAGATTTAGTCAGAACATACCTTGGGGAAAGAAAAAGGCGTTGGTTCTGACAGAAACCCGATCTTTATGGAAAATCAAGTAAGGAGGACGTATAGATAAGCCCTGTAATTCTGAGTCCCTTCTAGCTGAGGTAATTGCAACCAAGAAAAGGGTCTTCCAAGTCAGAAATTTGACTGGACAAGAAGCAAATGGTTCAAAGGGAGGAAGAATCAGTGCATCTAAAACTAAATTTAGATTCCGGGGGGGAGCGGTTCTCTTATCGGAGGTCTTAATAGGGTAGTACCTCTTAGGAAAGCCTTGCATAACCTATGGGACATGATGTTGGAGCCCATTTCTCCCATATGGAAATTTGAAATGGCAGCCAAATGAACTCTGATAGTAGCTCCAGCTGCTGCTTGGTCAAATGTTTCAGCGGGAAATTCAAGAATCTTTGAAATGGGAGCAGTAAAGGGATCAACCTGATTTGTGCCTGCCCAACAAGAGAACCTCTTCCATTTACTAGCGTCAAGTCTCCTAGAAGTGGGCTTATGTGAGAAAATCAAAATGTGCTGAACTGCTGGGGAAACATCGGGAAGCCTGGCTAAGACTGGAAGTGGAGAAACCAAGCTGTGAGCTTGAGAGTTTGAATGGAAGGATGGAGAGCCCCCGACTGATGTCTCAAAAGATCTGGCATTGGGTCCAGGATCCAAGGCTCCCCTTGCAGGTGAGGCCTAAGGAATAGGAACCATGTCTGACGAGGCCAGTAAGGGGCAATGAGGATTAACTTGCAACCCAACGACTGTGCTTTCTGTAGAACCTTGGGAATCAGGGAAAAGGGTGGGAAAGCATAAAGCAGTCTCAGGGGCAATTGTGAACAAGTGCATCCCTGGATGACTGTCCCGGTGGTGGGACTAGGGCAAAGTAGCTGCTGCATTGGTTGTTGGAGGGGGGTTGGCAAACAATCGCAACATGGCTGGCCCCATTTGTGAAAAATCAAGTCTGCAACTTCCTGCTTCAGGGACCACTCATGGGGCATCAGGATAGCCCGGCTGAGCTTGTCCGCTATCACGATGGATTTCCCCGGGATGTGCGTTGCAACCAGAAAGCACTGGGAAGACATCCCCCATTGCCAAACTCGTAGAGCCTCTCGACACAAAGGGTAAGACCTGGTTCCACCCTGTTTGTTGATGTACCATAGTACCGACATATTGTCCATTTGAATTGCTATAGTCCCTGTAGGTAGACAGTCCTAAGTGCTTGCAATGCCAGCAACACTGCTCTCATCTCCAGGACATTCATGTGCAAGTGGTACTCGTGTTCCTGCCAAGTCCCTTGAACAGTCTGTCCCAGATAATGCTCCCCCACCCTATCTGGGAAGCGTCCGTGGTCATTGTGGCTACAGGTTGGGGGGGGGTACAAATGGCCTATTGTCACCATAGGGGAGTGAAGCCACCACTCCTGATCTCTTTTGTAGGATTCCGTGATCAGAATCTGATGTGACATGGGTAAATCCTGGAATGACCATTGTGCAAAAAAGAAGTCACTGCAGAATTCTCATGTGGAAGCAAGCCATAGGGACCAGAGTGACTGCCGCCGCCATAGAATCCAGGACCTTGAGGACAAATCTTGCTTGAATCCTCTTTTGTGTGAACAGTATGACAACTTGGCGATGGATCGTTAATGCTCTTTCTTGAGGCAGCTTTGCTATCATGGCCCTTGTGTCTAAATCTGCCCCTATAAAGGTAATATATTGAGAAGACAACAAGGCAAATTTTTCATAGTTTATGGTGATCCCAAGTTTAGAACAAGAGCGGACTGTGTATTCCCTTGCCCCAATTAGTTGATGCTCAGTGATGGCAGTAAGGAGACAGTCGTCTAGATATGGAAACACCCAGAATCCTTGATGCCTCAGGTGAGCCGCAACTACTGCCATGCATTTGGTGAACACCCTTGTGGCTGTGGTGAGACCAAAGGGCAGAGCTCTGAACTCATAGTGACTGGCTCCCAGCCAGAAGCATAGACATCTCCTTGACCGTCTGTCCATTTTTATATGGTAGTACGCATCCTGGAGATTGACAGAGCACATCCAATTGCCCTGCCCCAGAAAGAGAAGAATGGACTGCAGTGTTACCATCCGGAACTTTGTTTTCCAGACTAATGTGTTCAGCCTGCTGAGATCCAAAATGGGTCTCCAGTCCCCCGTTTGGAACTAAAAAGAACCTTGACTGAGTTCCGGATCCGATTTACTCTGTGGGGACTTCCTGGATGACTCTTTCTTAGCAACCTGTGAACCTCCAGGTTTGCTTAATCCCGAAGACTGGGTGGAACATCTGGGATAGAGTACTGTCTTTTTGATAGGGGAAGTAGTGAGAAGGGGATATTGTAACCTCCGAATATTATGGATAGAACCCATGTACCTTCTGTCACTGTCTGCCAGGCTTTTGGGTACAAGGATAACCCCCCCCCCCCCCGACTGTCTCCGGAGTCGGACAGTCGGGCCTCCCCCCTTCAGGAGCACTGGAAGTCCCTACCAGAGAAGGTATCTCTGTCACCCTGGTTTTCCGGACCCCCCATGCCACGAGGTCAGCGTCTTCTGTAATTTCCCCCTCTGCCCCTGGGGGAAAATTCTCCGTGTGTGTCAGGCGAAGCTCCGTGGGTTTTCCAGAACCACATTTTTCCTCTCTTCTGGCCTTTAGGATAGGGCCTAGATGGAGCAGAAAAACGTACTCCCGCAGCAGAGAGTGTTTTGCAATCCTGTTCACACCTGGTAAGAGTCTCTTACCTGAGGCCCAGACAGGGATGAGCCATCAAAGGGGGCATTGGTAAGGAAGATTTGAAGGGTTCCACAAAATGACAAAGGCACATCCAGGAGTATCTGCGCAAGGCTACCCCTGTGCCTGCCGCCCTGCTCGCCCAATCAGCTGCATAAGAAATAAGCCACATGGAGGAGTTAACCACTGAAGTCAAGTTCGCAAGCTGAGAAGCCGCCTTGTCAGAGGCTCCCACAGCTGTAGGATCCTGTAAGATATCTCCCACCTCCTTGAGGAGATCTCTCTGAAGCCTTGTGAAGTGGGACAAATAAGTTCAGCGACCTGAGTGCAAAGGTCGCTGAACAAAACATATACTTCCCATATCTGTCCATCGTACGAGACTCTCTATTCGGTGGATGGACACATGAAGTTTCTGCTAATTCCTTTCTTGGTGGCTGCTGCCACCACCATAGCATCAACGAGAACACCTTTAGTTAAGAAGAGCCTGTCTTCAGGGGCTGTAGTGAATTTATTGGGCCTCTGCAGAACTGGTTCCATCGTATCTGGAGACCTCCAAGCCTTCCGACTCACTACATGCAATAGTGGGTTGAAAAGAGTCGATACCAAAGAGGTGGAGGGTCAGGAACCAAATGCATCCAGGTACACAGACTTGTCTTCAGAAGTGGCAAGTGACTTCCAGTCACCCCTCTGTCTAAGGATTTCGAAGATGTCTGAAAGAGAGACATCTTCAGAGCGTGGGGACCCTGCTGAGTCATCCAAATGCATCTCTGATGTCATGGACTCAGGGGAGTCTGCATGCTTCCTCTTGCAAGTCCTCTTCAGAGAGACCTCGTCCGTGGGATGCTCAGAGGAGGTTTTGAACGATGTGAGATTGCCCAATGGGGCATCCTGGAGCATGGGCTCCCTACACTTGGGGCGGAGGGGAGGCTCAGAGGCAGACACCGGCACAGAGGACAAAGCAGCCAATGGAGCAGAGGCTGGAGCTGTTTCCGCAGACAGCACGCTCATCATCTCAAAGGCGTCGTGGTCCCAACCCGAAAGAATCTCCGGCTCTGAAGAAACAGGAGACTTCCTCCGAATTGAGGAAGATGGCTCAGAGGCCGATGTAGGAGCCGACCTGACCTGCGCCAAAGCTCCAGAGGGAGAGTAGGGTCGGACAAGGGTACGATGCCACTCCTTTCTCTCTGAGCCAACGAGGAAGCGTCAGCCACAGAACCTTCGATATAAGGGGGTATCGAGGAGATAGGAGCAGTAGTCTAAACCGAAAGACCAGAGGAGGTTACTGGAACTGACTGTTCCACCACTACGACTTCCATACACTCCGGCTCTGAACTCAGTGGAGTCTGAGGAGGAATCGAGACAGGTGTTGTCCGGGCTTGTCAGCACCATTTCCGTCTGGGATGGGCTCAAAAGTATTTTGGCTAATACTGGTGTCCTAAGAAGCCTCTTTACCACCATCTCCACATCATCATCAGAGAGACTCCTGGATGACGGAGAGGAATGTGAAGACCAGTGACTGCCCGCTAAAAGACTAATAATGGAGACTGTGGAGCAGACTGCACCAGTTCCAAGGCAAGAGACCGGTAATGCCATGGGACCTTACTTGCTCGGAAAACACTGATGGAGCCGTAGGTGAAGATGTCTTGTCAGAACCGAAAGTCGGGTCCAACTTAGCTTGTGGTTTATCCTTATCCTTAGACAGGTTTGAACTCGGAGCCGAAGAGGATAAAGGCTTGACTTTTTCCATTTTTTTACCTGGCAGAGTCCCCTCCATGGCAGTATCAAAGGGGCTCTTCAGCAAACCTCTCAAGATTAGCTGTTTTTTTCTCTCCTGCAGGATTCGTGAACTAAAGGTATGACAGACAGAGCACAAGTCCTGCAGGTGAAGAGGTTCTAAACAATATACACAACTCGCATTCCTGTCTGTAAGGGACATCTTTTGGCAACACAAGTCACATTTTTTGAAACCAGACCGTTTCAAATCCTTGGCAGTATCCTTGGACATACTAGGATACAGCACCATATCTAAGGCTATAGACTGCTAGTCAGAAGACTATGCTAAAGCACTACGAAGCACCCTGTATAGCTAGACAAAGCGAAACAAAAACTGACAACAGACAAACAATAGCCTATATATATATATATATATATATATATATATATATTTTTTTTTTTTTTTTTTTTTTTGAAGAGACAGGGAAAAAATAGAAAAGGGAGAGTCTCAAGTTAAACGGCGAACTCCCCACCAAAGGAGAGCCACTAACTTAAACGGCAACTCCTTAAAAGCTACAGGTAAAGAAGGGGAAAAAGAACCCTCTAATTTAAACAGGTTTGAAAGAGGGGAAAGGCCAGAGAGAAAAAAAATTAATCTACGCAAGAAAAAAAGTCACTCAGATGGGATAGAGATAGACAGAAGTGCTACAGAAAACTACCATTAACAAATTAGCTAAGCTAAACTAGAAAATTCTTGCTCAAAATATAAGGAGAAGAAAAAAAACAGTCTGAGCCAGTATCCGCAATTTCGATGCTGCAAGCAGAAAATGAGATCTGGGTAACTACTGCTGGGTATGCTGGGATAGGGGCTAGCCTCGAGCCAGTAAAAGCTCTCAAGCTATAGTATATGACAGAGTCAGAACCAAGGTTCGGCTCCTAACCCAAACAGCAAGAACAAAGATGAAATATGGACAACATAACATTAAGGGTTTCTCACCGGAAAGCTCTGTGATTTGCTATTTAAGAGTTTATTAAATCGTTTGCACTTTGCGTGTCCATATTATTTTGGATTTTTTTGTTTTTTACTAGTTGAAGTTGTTTTCCAATGACTGGTTACCTTAGTGCTGGTCCTATTTTTGTTTTATTAAAATAATGGACAGAACCCAGGAATCCTGAGTAATCTGTAGTCAAACAGGAAGGGGAAGAGAAAGAGGAAAGCAGCTGAGAAAAATAGGTTAGTCAGACAGCACCTGGTTTATCTGGGAAGGAAGACTTCTGAGGCACTGAAGTTTGAGTAGCTGTAGCAGGAGGAGCCCATTTGCCACCTTTTTTGCCCTTAGGAGGGCAAGACTGCCTGTGAACAAAGGCTGGCTTATTGGGGTAGTTTGTCTGAAATTTAGGCACAGGAGAAACAAACGCATGTTTACGTTCCTATAACGCATTTTCCTTATCCTGAAGGGACTTTAAACATAACAGCAGCAGCTTTACCAAACAATTGTTTACTATTAAAAGGGGCATCCATCAACTTAGCCTTGATATCATCAGGCAAACGTTGAAGCCGAAGCCAAGAATACCTTCTCAGCAATGAACCAAAAGCAGCAGCCCTAGAAGCAGCATCTGCTGCAGCATAAACTACACTTGATGGAATGACGAGCCACCTGAAAGGAAGTCCCCAACAGGGAAAGAGCAGAAGTTTTACCCTCAGAGTCTGGAAAACCAGATACAACCTGACAAGCCTGGAATAGTAGAGCCAACAAATTCCTGGACATATGGGTCTGACAATTAACAGCCTTAAAATCCAAGGTAGTCGACGTGTAAACCTTACCTAGCATTTCCCTGGTTCTGCTATCCTTATCAGTGGGCAGCAATTTGGGTGAAGGAAGCAACTGAGCGGGCTTGTCAAAGGCAACAGACACTACTGATGGGTCAGCAGCAGGGCACTTGTACAAAAATTTAGTCCTCAGGCACCCTACAGAACCTATCAGGTTTCTTGGGAAGAGAGGGGTGAGAATCTGGAGCTTTAGAGGCATTGGAAAACGCAACAAACAAAGCAGCCAAAACAGGAAGAAGAGCAGAAGGTTTAGATTATTTCATCTGCAGCAACTCACAGCACCTCTTATGAATCTCAGATTAAATAACTCCATCAACCTGGAGTGCGTCCTCAAAAGAAATTTCTTCAAAGGGAGTATCAGGACTGGTAGATTCCTCTTCCTCTGACCCATAGTTCAAAGGAGAAGGAGTATGAGAAGAGTAAGCAAGGGATTCGTCATCCAAATTCAACTCCTCCTCAGAGGAATCCTGTTCCCTGGGTCTTTTAAGGGAAGTAGAAGACCAAGGAGGGGGGCTGGAACAGAAAGTCCCCAAGGAGGTTTCAATGCCAACAAAGCACTAAACAAATCCTGAGTAAAAGCCTGCTATTCACTCTGTGGATCGTTAGGAGCAGAGAGAGACATTTCATTTTTTGTTTTTTCTTTAATGGGGCGATACCTTATAAAATTTTGAGGGCTCTGAGCCAGGACGGCATTCAATAATGGCAGGAGGGACAACTGCTCTGACCAACATCTGAGGAACCCACCTACGCCTCTCGGAAATGATCAGCCAAGGTTTCCTCCTGAATGTCTGAAACGGTCATTTGCAAATCCGCCTCGGACATGCTTAAAACTGGACCCCCACATCTGCCTCCAACCTGGTTGTAGCAGAGGAATCCAATGATAAAGCCAGGCAAACCTCCAGGCATTCACTCACCTCAGGAGAGATGTCCAATGGAGGCTGAACAGTGGAAGATTCCAGCCCAGGCTTCTTGGCTGCCTTCTTCCGTAACAGCTGCCCCTCCGAGTGTGAAGCTCCCTCCACTGGATCTTTCACGAGAAGTTTAAGATGCTGATTCTCAAGATAACAGTTCCAAAGAAGAGAGTCTACTAAGTAAAACTAAGTACAAAAACCTGACAGATGGCACAGGATGTATTGTCATGCCGCATGACTCATGCAAGGCTCCATGGCAAAACAGATACTGTTCGTGGCAGTAAGGTTGCCTTTCAAAAAAGGTCCGCTGTATCCCTGGTTCTGCAGGCCATCCTCTGCCTTTGGGATTGCATCCATTGAAGGGGTCACATCTGCCAGATGCAGACTCAAACGGGTGATGCTTGGATTTCTTAACCACAGTGGCTTTTCAACCTTGTTCTTGATGCAAGATCCCTGTTTGGTATCAAACTTCACTTCAATGCCAGGAAACATTTTGCCATCTTGTTTGCTCTTCTGTATTCTCTCTTTCACAGAGACCAAAGAATAATGACCCATCAAATAAATGACACCTTAAAGTTGTCCACAAAGATACATCCAAGCCTTACATACTACCATAACGTCTGCTACTACAGCCCTAGCCACTCCATTAACTGCACTGTCCATGAGATGAATGAAGAGGTTGGTAATATTAATCACTGTCCTTGTTAAAGTATCGTTAGGAGTCCTCTCAGAATGACGAGAGATTTTTCTGCCAAATTCTACTGAAAATTCATGCGAGTGGCATAGTTCAAGGGTCTGAGCATATGTCTTTCCTAATCTGTCCATTTCCTGGAATCTTTACTGGGCAGATGGATGGTCACTATTATTGATAAGCTCATTTTTAGCAGCTGCTGTTACAAGAATGGAATCCATTAATGGACTCTCAGCCCAACACAGTTTGCCTTTCGGGACCTAAGAATCTTAACTGACTTTGCAGGTACTGATTCAGAGATGGCTCCTGCCACAATCTCCTAATAGCTGCATCAATTACTTTGTCTGCTGGATGGACCACACAAGATATAGAGGATGCTGAAAGGCTTCAAAGAGAACCTCCTTGTCTTGAGTCGCCTGTAGGGCAGTATCCCCTCGGACAAGCATTGATGATCCTGTGACAGCTTTGGCTCAAAAAGTCTCAAGGTCAAGTACATTGCATAAGATCCCTCAAATGCTACACATGGTACTGTGGTCAGCACCAAAGGAACAGATCTCAGGTCCAGGATCGGCTCTGAAACCACTGGTGCAGAAACATGCAGTGGAGAAGAGCAAGTACACTGGATACAGGGCCAGCCCTATCCACCTTCAGTACTAAGGGGGATGGGGAGCACTCCCATCTCAATCTGCTCCTTCAAGAAGGGCTTCATCATGTGATCCAGATCTGCCTCCGATGTCCTTTTGCTGGACATGAGGGACTGGAATCATGCGTTGGAAGGTGGTAAAGAAGGGATCCAAGACAGTTCCCTTTCACAGAAAGTTCTGCTTAGCAGTCTTTTAAGTGACTTGTCCGGCATCACTATCAGCTCTGACAGCTGTGACACTAAGCGAATATTAGAGTCAACACTGAGGAAATTTCCATTCTGAGGAACGTCAAAGCTGAAGACTGCTCAGACTCCTCCGGTCGTCTTTTTCTGTGCGTTTAAGTCCTTGGATATTTTTGTTTTCTCTGCCTCTGGGAGAAGTAAGATCTTCATTATTAGTTTTTTTTTTGTTTGTTTACAGTCAGAAAGGGCTCTAGGACCAAAGGAAAGATCAGTCAATCTTCAGATAAGTGGTCTACCTCCAAACACAACAAACATGAGTCATAGTTTTATATTTATGTGCTTTTTCACTCGTCTATTAATCCATGCCTAACATGCTTTCAAATTTATTTCTTTTCTGTCAAATGTTTTATTGCATTGTAAATATTTAGCTCATAAGCTATCTTTCTTGTTTAATCATTATCTTGCTTATAATTTTTCTATTTTTGCAATTCTTTGGAAAGACTTTGTATATTTTTTATTTCTCTAATTTATGTAATTAATTTAGGTTAATGTTTTTGGAGACTTGCTCCCCGGGACTCCACTGAAAATGGGCAATGCCCAGTTGGACATTCCTGGTAAACAAAAGTAAAAAAAAAATCAATGGGTGTCTTTTAGTAGAACTTTGTGCCCATATGTTTTTTTTTTTTTTTTTTTTTTTTTAACTTCATGGCTTGCTAGAAAGAAACATACAAAGACAAATAGACCAACACAGAGAAGTAACAGTAATTCAGTGAATAATAATTCTCAAATACTTAAATGTCTATAGTTAAACAATATCTACCAAGAAAGTACAGTTTTTAAAGATATTCATTTTCTTTTTGTAAAGAAAACCAACCATTCTCACTTTCCTAATTACTTTACTTCTTAATCTTAAATGCAACAATACTTTCATAGTTGCTCTACTACCAACAAATCATACTGCATTTCATTATCAACCACCTTCCCCCTTTATAACATTTATAAGTTCACAGGTAAGTATTAGGTTAGCTGCCCTTGAGGGCCATTTTAAGCCAAGCCAGTTTCCCTTTTTGTGCTCAAATTAACCTATCCCATTTGGTTAGATAATGGCCTTACCCATCACATGGTCAACAATTATTTATTACCCCTAATGAGAATAACTGGGATCATACCACAGATAATTTGAGGGGACCATGCATGGGACAAAGCATTTAGGAGCTGCCCTGCCCATTAGTGTTATAAGGGGCAGTCCTGGGGTAATTTTTCTATTTCTCATCCACACATCCAAGTTGTACTTAAATATGGACAGGGATGAACTTTGTTTTATGTTGATGGGGAGTCTGTTCTAGAGCAATAGTATCCGCTGTGAGATACACCCTGTCCCTCCTAACCATTCTGTTGATGTTGCAGAAGAGGTTTAGATCCCAAGACCAAGTATTTCTGATGCCATTTGACTTGCTGATATGCAGTAAATCTATAAATATTGGGTCGTATGATGCTTTGTACCCCAGTAAATCCATCAGTATTGGGTCGTAGGATGCCTTGTACCCCAGACACAGATCACATCTCAGCAGTCTGTAGGATACTGAGCATATGAACAGGGCTTTGAGTTTTTTTTTTTTAAATAATGATGGCTTTGCTTATTTTCCATAGTTAAAATGTCTCCATTATTTTAATTACTAGAAACTGAGGGAACATGACAGTATCTGCAATATTTTCGCTCTCTGCTATACAGCATATACATACTCGTTTCTAAATGATTATGTAAACTACTGTAAAGCCTTTTTCTCTCTCATATGTACACTTATATTTTGCATTCCTTCTGATATCACGTAATGGTATTTTATGTAAAAATTGGTGTTATGTGGAGCTTTTCTAGCCAAGACTCCACTGAAAAAGAGTTTTATTCCAGTTAGACTTGCCTGGTAAACAAAGATAAATAAAATAATAAAACAGCAACAGAAGGTGCCTGATGCTGAAAAAGGAAAGGATATTAGGTGAAAAGGGAGTTAAAAAGGCATAAAAATTAGTCTAAAATAGTTTAAACAGTCTAAAATAAGACTAGGTAAACAAATTGTTATGTAACATATTGAGGAAGAGAACTTAGCTGTAGTTGACGTTCAATCCCCATCTGTTTAAGATGGTGGCACGTGAGCTCTGAGTTAATCTTACAAACTAGGGCATGACAGAGAAAAAAATTCTTACTGGTACTTGAGGCTGGAGCACTAGTTTTGTTGGGTTGGATATGACAGGCTGCCAGAGGACCCACAAGTCAGATTGGCTGGACTGAATGAACAGATCTCCCTACTATACCCACAGTCCTACCAAGTATTTGCCTGCACTCTCCTCACATTCCCTCCCCAATATCTCCCAATATGTTTACACACCTCTTAAAACCACATCTTTAAACTGTTGCACTAAATTGTAGCCCCTTTCCAAAGAATACCACACAAACTATTGATCAAATTAAATACACCACTCCACACGTGCCACTAATCCAAATGAGGAGAGGTGTCCATCCTAACCCTGGTCCCAGACAGTATCCTATCTCTTCTCCCTCCCCAACTCACTCTAGTACCTCCTCCCCTCACACCTGCTATCACAAACTATCCTGGCTTTAAAACAAAAGTTATGCACTTACCATAACAGATCTGTGCTGTCTGCTTCCATCCTAGGATCTAACCTCAGATCAGACTTCAAACATTCAAGACTTTGGATTTAAAGCTCAGGCTCCTCTCCCTCTACCCATAACTTCCCCTCAGACCCTGACATTACTTTAGATCAAGCTTGCCCAAGAAGAAATAAATTGACAGGGAACCTTATCATGAAAGACTACAGTGTATAAACACAAAGATAAAATTATACACTTGTCTGGAGCTCAAAATGCACAGAGACAGACATTGAAGACAGTCTGGTCACATCAGAAAAACAAGAAATTACTTTAGAAATAAGGGAAGGGGGGGGTGAGGAGATGAGGAAGAACATGAAGAACGTAAGCAGACAAGGCATATCTATCATTACGTTAAGTACATAACTTTCTTATCTGATTATGTCTCTTCTGCCCATTTCTCAATGAAAAGGACAGAATCCTTAGCTTGGGTAATTACATCGAAGAATATTCCTGAGGACGGCTGAACCAAAAGCAGCTCTGTCTTCAGACAGCAAATTCAATTTATAATGAGAAATGAAGGTATGAACACTGAAGAGTGGCTGCAGTACAAATATCATCAATGGAGGTCTTTGAGAAGAATGCATAAGTAGTAGCCACAGAGCTAACTGAATTAGCCTTGATGGGTTTGGTTTCTCTCTGTATACATATGAGATGCAAACAGCCATCTTGGTAAGGTCCCTTTCGAGACTCCCTGTCCCAACTTGGCTGTTAAGAAACAACCTGCTGATCAGACTTCCTAATCTCTTTAGTATGGCAAATGTAGAAACGGATAGGATGATGAAATGTCTATCAAATGCAGCATGTATTGCTCTTTGTTGGAAAAACTGGAAAAGACGACAGACAGCTTGATTTACTAAAGTCTCTGTGGTTACCTTAGGAATAAAGAAGGCATTCGTTCACAAACGACACCCTAACCTTGGGAAAAATAAGTTAAGGTTTGCATGAAACAGCACAAAGAATCTAATATACAGGGTTCTACCTCACTACTCAGAAACCAACTCCAGAGAGGAATCTCACTTGAAAAATACCACAGAAGACAAGAGTAATAAAGTTTTTTCTAGTTCATGGATTTTTGGTTTCCACTTATCTGCAGCCTTTTTTTTTTTTTTTTTAACTTGTTTGCAAGAATGAGCCTGAAGTTCTGAGATTCTCCTAGCTGAAGTGAATGCTGCCAAAAATATTTTTCAAGCCAGAAAAGGGAAAACAGGAAAACCATGGCCTTCCTCTCCAATGCTTTCTGCATAAATGTTGGGATAAGAGGAGTAGAAGGAAAGGCATACAGGAGCCTGGATGTCCAAATGTGGGGAATCAGGGCAAAGTTCCTACTGCATTTGGTTTTGTGAAGGGAGGCAAAGAGCTTGCAGTACAGTCTACCCCAGTTACAGAACATGTGCTCTGCCACCTTCGGACTGAGGGAGCCACTCATAAGGCACATGGATAGACCTGCTCAGCCTATCCACTGGTTTACTGGATTTCCCCAGGATGTGTGCTGCTATCAGAAAGTGGTTGCAATATACTCCCCATTGCCTAACCGTCACCGCTTCAAGTCATAATGGTTAGGAGTGCTACCCATTTTTTGATGTACCAGTCTAGCAACATGTTGTAAATCTGGACAGACATCACTCCTTAAGAGATGGTTCCTGAAAATCATGCAACACAAGAACTATCCCTTATTAACTAGAACACTGACATGAAGACTGGCCTCAAAGGAGAACCACGTCTTGGACTATCTTTCTAATGTTGTGACCCCCACCCCGGTTGGGAAGAGCCTGTGGTCACTGTGGCCTTGGAAGAAGGCGGGACAACTGGTAGATCCTGTGATACCATCGGCGACTTTCAAGCCACCATTGGATGCATGTTCTGCAAACATTTGTCAAGCATACCTGGAAACCCACTGGTTGATGTTTGATTAACCACTGTACTGCAGTATTCCACTGAAGCCCTCATGTGATACCTGGCAAGAGAAGACAAGGTAATGGATACAGCCATTTCATCAGTCTCACAGGTGGCTTCTGGCAGGAAAGAAACTAATTCCTAGGTGTGGAGGGTGGCCAATCTGTTCTCTGGGCATCTTGCTATCTGAAAAGTTGCTTCCACGTGTCCCTATGAATTCTATTGTTTGGATACAGAAAAACTTGGATTTGCCAGAGTTTACGGTGATGCCCAATAGTGAGCAAAGATGAAGCAGAGTCTCCCTAGCATGAATGAGAAGATTCCTGGAAGGGGTGAAAATAAGCCAATCATCTAGATATGGTAACACCTGCAACTCCTGCAGTCTGGAATAAGCTGCAACCACTGCCATACACTTAGTGAGCACCCAGGGGACTGAGGTAAGACCAAAAAGGAGGGCTCTGAATTGGAAGTGAATGGCTCCCCAGCTAGCAATGGAGAAACCTTGTGGATCACCTGTCCATCATAATATGGCAATATGCATCCTGATGGTCTACCAAGCACATCCAAATGTCTTCTCTCTCAACAGTGGTACAATGGACTTAACAGTGACTATCAGAACTTCCATTTTTCCTGACATACTGATTGAGATGGCAGAGGTTCAAAACTGGCCTAAGGTCCATGTTCCTTTTTTTGGCACCAAAAAAGAATCTTGAGTAAGTTCCAGATCCATGCTCGTCTTGCAGGAACTCTTGGATGACTCACTTATAGAAATAAATCTGATGCACAAGTATGGCTTGCTTTTGAGAGGGTGGAACATTTGACAGCTATTTTGATGGTGGGGTATGGAATACAAAGGGAAATGAGCAGCCCTGGGTTATGATCTTCTGTGCCCACTTGTCTCGGGTGAAGGATCGCCAAGCCCTGGGGTGCAATGAGAAGTAGCCCCCAACTGCCTCCAGAGTAGAGCAGTTGGGCAACCACTCAAGAATACTGATAAGGCCTCTCAGAGAGACAGGTTCCTGGAAGCCTTAGTTTTGTAGCCCACCTCTGCCACTGAGGCAATGTCCACCATTACAATTCTCCCTTTGCCACACAAGGGGTCTACTGCCAGAAGCTTAACGACTTCCAGAACCACAGTCTCTTACCCCCCCCCCCTCGCTTCCTAGAGAGAAAGACCTGTGGTGGAAGGTAGAGACTGAGAACCATATTCCTATGACAGAAAGGGTCTTCAAATCCTGATTGTTTCTGGACAGTGTTTCCTTGACTTTACGCCCCGAAAGAGTGTTAAGACATCATAAGGGGCATCTATAAAGGATGTTCAGTAGTGATCCACAAAGTCACACAAGCACATCTAGCCATGTCTTACTGTAAAGTTAGTACCTGTAGCTCTTGAAGCACCCTTTGCTATGTCAGATATCAGATGCATCAACACACTGGACAAGGACTGTATATTGGCCAACTGCTAGTAGTAAGTATTCTTGCCCTCTGCAGATATGGACCCAGAAATGGAGAGCTCCTTTATCAAATTCCTCTGGAATCTTGAGACATGAGCCAAGTAATTCAGTGCCCTCAGTATGAAGGTGGCTGAAGCACACACCCATTAAACAACCCTGTCTGACACCATGGACTCTGTTAGGAGGGTGAACAGAAGATCTCTTACGCTAGCTCTTTCTTAGTGGCACCCACACTACCATGGAATTGACAGTTGGACCCCAGCTCCAATGTTGATGGTCCTTAGGAAATGCTAAGTACTAGTCCGGTTGAGTGAAATGGTACACCTATATCTGGCACTATCCCTACTAAATCAACCATCTGACTGGAAGGAAGACCAGCCAAGTAGCAGAAAGCTTTGGTGGACCACCCACCTTTCTGTCTCAAAAGTTCAAGGACTCTTCCTCTTTCTCAAAATAAGTGTCTTCAGTTACAGACTCTTGAGGGGAGTCAAGCTGCCTCCTTTTACATCCAATTCTGATGACTTCCTATGAGTTCATGTTCTGTGGAGGACTCAAATGGTCTGGGAGTCCCCAGTACTGACTGACTCGAGGCTCAACAGGCCCAGCTGTCCCAAACAATTTTCAGTAAACGATCAGATTTTTAACTACTTTGAAAGATGGGATGCTGAAGATGATTTAAAATTGGAAAGAATACTGCTGGCAAGTAAGGTTAAATGTGGGTGTGGATCCAGGTAGGAATGACAGAGAAAATTTTGGTTTACTATCATATATTCGAATTCACTGCATTCGAATGTTCAGATGTCCGAACAACATGTTTGAACATCAGAACACCAAACACAGTAAATTCCTAAGTAAGCATTTCAGTAAAGTCAAATGTCGAACATGTCGACTTTATTGAAATGCTCACAGCCGCTCAGCATTAAAACACACGTTTTGCAGGGGGGCAAGCCTCCCTGCACCCCCCATGTGGGGGGCTGCCCACCCCTACTTATATATACAAACTCTGAGATCGCACTACAGTGAAGGAAAGGGTACATTTCCTGATCTCCACTTTAGTGCAATCTGCACCACAATGTCGGACCTTGTAATAGCAAACGTTCGCTATTACAAGGTTCGACATTGTGGTGCTCGCGTTTTCAGTTATGCAAATCAGGTTTCGCACATATATCAATCGCACAAAGTGCGATAGACTATGTGACAGTAAACCGAAAATTAGAAAAGTGGTTCTCAGTAAGAAAGGGTTAAAACATTGAAGGGTCATGTGATTTGATTTGTGCAAGTATTTAAAAACAAGTATCTTGTGCTTGCAACCAGGTCTGAAGAAGTTCCTTGTGAACGAAAGCACTTACTGGTTGTATCAGTTATTTAATAACAGTTGCTTATATTTTTTATGACAAGTTTTTACTGCAGTTTTTTTATTTTTAGGCTTGACAACAGTGTGGAAACCGAAAGCAGTAAACATGGTGCAAATGCTCATCCAAGTGGGCAGCACCAAAACAGCAGACACTTAAGAGCATGAACTGGAGTTTGTGATCTTTTGGCCATAAGCCATACATTTTTTAAAATGAGGATTTTCTGATACAGTACCAAATAATTACCACCACAAAACAGCGAAACAGCACCAATTGTGATCTAATCTAAAATCCCACTACTACACAATATGTATTTATAAAAACTAGTCGTAAGAAAAATATAGCTATTCATTCTCAGAAACAGCCCCCAATGGCACTCCCCTGACAGAAATTTGGCTAAAACCTGAAATCAAAGTTGAAGAAATCCTACTAAAAGGCTACAACATCTACAGAGCATGCTGTTCCAGTAAAAAAGGCAGGTGAAGTGGCTCTTACATAAATCAAATGAAACGTACTCTTGTTCTGCCTGCCTCTGAGTTATATGTGCACAAAACATAAGGGATAAGCAAACTACTATGGGAATGTAAGGCTAGGCTTCTTAAAATTCTCACAGTTCAACAACCTAGTAAGTACCTACGAACTTCTGAATCTGTAGTATGGCAAGTTGCTCTAGGTCTCAGCAGGTAGAACATTAGGTAACGTTACTCAAGATGGCATTTCTTACGGTTTTAGCATTATGGCAAATCCATAACTTTTACATGTTAGTGAGCTAGCATAATGGGTTAAGTACATAACTTTTGTGTCTGGTAAGAAGTCCACTTTCAGTAACAGGTGGAGGTATGGGTGGGCCTGGCATGGCAAGCATCCTTTTAACTACAGTAGCCCCAAAATAGGATCATGCCGTAGAGGAGATATCCAGCTTGTAATGCTTAGTAAAGGTACTCAGGATTGAGCAAATGGCAGCTATAAAAATTCTGTATACTGACACACAACTCGAACACAAAATATATGCCCACTGTCCTCGCAGAATGGGCTTTTGGGTGTTATGGACAGATTGTAAAAATCTCACTGTATCAAGCGAGACTGCAATCAAATGACCACCTAGAAAAGGAGGCTTTGGACACCTGAAAACCTTTTCATTATGGTGTGAAGGATATGAAGAGATGGTTCTGCCAATGTGGTTCGAATAGTAGATGAAAGGAGCCCATGCTGATCAGTGCATTTATATTAATACACAAAAAAAGTTTTAATTCTAAGCTCTACAAAGTACCAACGGAACATGTAGTGGGTGATGGACTGCATACCAGCTTTATTGTGTGTTTGGTATGGAAGGCATCAGCAATGCTCTGTAAAATCAATAATGCTTACATGAGAATATGGATTGAATTTATAAACTATGTTGAGAGCTCAAGTATACACCATTACCGATAACTAAATCGATGCATTCTGTTAGGAAGATTATGGTTGCATATTCTTCATGATGGATACAAATCTGTGCATGGCATCACAGTGTACAGCTATGGCTGGCAGAGGCCAGGAAGTACCTCAGCATAACTCATTATAGTTCTCCAGCACAGGATTTAGATGTAGTGGTGCACAGTAATCATGTACAGCAGCTGGCACTTTTATTTACAGGTGCAATGCTTGCAAGTTTTCCACAGATACAGCACGTTTTATATCACATTATTGCTACCATTTACCTTATGCTCTAAACAGTGTGTACAGTCAGCCATTTACTCAGGGGGACTGTCCCTGGCTTTTTCATTTGAACAAGTCAAGAGACCAGACCTGCAGGCTCATGAGTGATTACCACATTTAAATGTCACTAACAGAAATGCAAAACTGCAAACCACACACATCAGATGTGATACTGAAAGTTAAAACACCATCAATATGGTCTCAAGCAAGGAACCAGGCAAACAAGGATGCACACTGAAAATGAAAATAATCAATAAAGCAGCACACACTTTTCTAATGTGCTACAGAAAATACTCAACAGCTCAGTTAATAAAGTGAGCACCATAACTAATTGGTCACAAACATTCTCTGTAAGGATCAGAAACAGTTAACTTTTTACTGAAAAACTGCATCAAAATAAAGTGTAATCTCCAGCAATAACTGACCTAGAAAACCTGACAGTAACTGAAGCTCACCTGGGGCTAAAGCAATGCTGTAACTCACTAACAGTGCTGCTAAAAAAGTTCCTGATACTTGCAGCTGGATGTCAATAGGAAAACAAGAAAGGAAGTTGATTAATCAGAATGAAAAGCCTAAGAATAAACCCTGTCCCATCAGATCAGTAATCCGTGACAAAAAATAGTATCACAGGTACCCAATAAATGAAAACCACAAGACATGACTTACTGCTTTAAGTACAAAATTTCAAGAAGCAACTATCAGCTCCTTGACATTCAACACCTTAAGTGAGAACATTAAAACTATGATCTGCAAAAGAGAGAGACTGCTCAAAATCTAACTGGTCAAACAGCTGTAGCAAAAAAGTGCTAACTAAACAGCATCAACCTCTGCAATCATGGCACAAATATCTATAGTTCATGCAAAGTGAATACGAATGGACCCCATTAATAGGTCACATTTGAATTTCGTGATCAACAGTTGTAGATAGCATAGACTCAATACCTAATTTTACTGAGATTCACCACAGTAAGAACATACTATCACTTTTTGAGTTTAAACACAAAACATGGAATATGGAAAAATTCCATGGGAATCTTAAGAACACCTGTTATATTTAGGAATCAAAAAATGACAAAAGCTCAGACAAAAACATGTAAACAAAAGGTTTATCATGTGAAAATCAGTACTAGTAGTAGATGAGTGGTACACACACACCACAAACAGACACAAATGGAACTACTAGCATTACAAAAGGAAATTAATATATTTTGCTAACAAAGAATGCAAACTAAGTCTCAAAGTGAACAAGCATTGCATCACTTCCAACAAAAGTATAACAATTATTCAACAGCCATAAAAGGCATCACCTTACCTGGAGGGAACTCTCCTTGGGGGAAATCAAAACGATGTGGATATGGTGGTCTTTCAAAATGATGACGTGGTGGGAACTCTTCCTGCATAAACCGTGGAGGAAAGCGGTTAAAATTTTGAGGGTGATGGGGCTGATTAAACTGGGGATGCTGTTGATGTGGTGGAAAAGGACCTCTGAAATGAGGCGGCCTCTGCATTCGAAATGGTGGCTCTCTCTGGCCACCCCATGGAGGCTGCTCATGCTGGTTATTCCATGGAGCTTCAAAGTTATTCCAGGCAGGATCAGGCTGATTGTTCCAGGGAGCATCCCGTTGATTGTTCCACCCTGGCTCTCTCTGCTCATTCCACATTCCTTCCGGTCCACTGTTCCATGGGGGTCCATGAGGGGGTCCCTGATGAGGAGGATAAGGAGGCTGATCATATGGCTGCAAGAACAGCAAACAAATCATAAACATGTTGCCCTTTACTAAACTAAGTGCTGGATTAAGTTTCAAAACAAATTATGTTTCAAAACAAATTATGCTAAGTTTTTTCTCAGCACATATACCTCTGCTACGCTGTTTAGAAATATAATAAAGTAGAGTTTTTCTCCTCTCACCTCCTTTATAAACACCACCAAACTGACTACGCATGGCTTCTGAAGTCAAAACTATTTTTGCAATTTCAGTGGAATCCAGAAAAATGATGTGCAAACAGTAAACTTTGGAGCTGCTAATGGGCAGCTTCCCGTACCCAGTTTACACCGTTCGATTCCTTCAATCTCTATTTGCCTAATGTGTGAATCTGAGCAAGTCACTTTATCTCATAATATTCACAGAGTGCAGCCCCTTAACCCCCTGGACACAAGTGCCCTTTCTACCTAGTTAAATACATAAAATACAAGAGAGAACTTCGCAGACTATTCATATTAAGATTTTGAATAATGCCAAAAAATACAACCAGAATTTCATAAAACAAATCAAAGCCATTTCACAGCACAACATCTAAATAGGAACTCAGCCTATGAAGTATTGCGGTTAAAACAAGTTTACTTTTTAAAAGGAAAACAAAATAACTTAGACAAAGCAAAAACAATGAAACTATTTACACAGAATACATTCATTCTTCCATTTGTTTCTATTCGCCAGTTATCTGCATCATCCAGTTCAAGGTCACTGGGAAACTGGAGCTTATTCTAGCACTTAATAGGGGCAAGGCAGAGAAACCAAGCCTGTACTGGCAGTCAGCCTATCCTACGGCACACACATGCATGCATGCGCACAGAGACCCCATCAGCACTTTACAGGCCTGTCAATCCACCCAAAGCACATCTTTCTGATATAGAAGGAAACTTAACCCAGAGAAGACCCTAAAAAAACATAAAACTCCTCCTATTCCTAACCATAACACCCTTCATGCTCCATAACTCAAAACTCCCTTCTACACCAATGTGTTAATCCACATTCCCCACTCTATTCAAAACTGTGGCTTCTGAGCACTTTTAGCGCACGGACACACAAACATTATATATCTGTATCTATAACTATACACCTTAAAAAAATAAACCTGCTTGCCCAGACCCACAAAAAAAGAGAAAGGGGCATGTAGTAAAGTATACAAAATAAAAAATATATATAACAGTTCCCAATACAGCAAATCAGTGTCTGAGTTAATCACCACCAAAAAAACAAAATGCAAAACCGGGTTTCCCTCTTTATAAAAATATGCTCCTCAGTATACTCGTAGACCATCCTCTGACCATCACCAAGTGACTCAATACTATATTTGCCACCTAAACTTTACTGTAATCTTCATTCTCATACACTGCATTCTGAAGCACTCCTCTTCCCTCCTGCTATACCACTAGTGTGACATTAAAACGCCAGTCTCTGGCAACAGTGCATATGTTCTCCATCTTACCTCATCTACTTCTTCCATTTCCATTCCCAGATCATTCCACTTCTCCCACTCCCTCCAACGTCAATGGCATCACCTCGAAATACATCTCAGGGTTACAATCTCAGACACACTCCAAAGTCAGGCTCTCTATCAAGAGCACTTCTTAATGCTAAAAGTATCAGAAACATAACTGTCAGCATAAGCTTTGTTCTGAGCTCCCACTCCCCCAGTCTCCTTGCAATAATGAAGTCTTGGTTAAAGAATAGCCATCATCACTTACATTTTTTCTTCCCTGGATAAACTTATTAATTTGATGCCTGACCAGTTGCAAGATCTGGTGGTGGTGGTATGCTACTGCACAAAACCTGTATTAACATCCAACTGGTTACAAAGCATCCACTGAAATCCTCAACACCTATAACTTGGCTTCTCATAACTGTAAACTCCTGCTTCAGTCAGCAAATTAAAAAATAAAGTATACCTGTCCATACTTTCTCACATCAAACCAAATAAACACATTATCGTCTAAGATGACCAACATAAAATGTTACGGGCCCTATTAAGCAGGATTTTACTGAATTTCTTGCAGATATCAGCCTATTCCAAGTAGCAAATATCTCAATTAGAACCAACCCCAAAATCTAATCACAATTTATTTCTCAAACTCATTATAACAAATTATAATATCTTCTCTTACCCAATTCACCCACCCACATTTACTGATCATTGCTCCAACATGTTCCCACTAAAAAATCTACAAGTCAACCCCCCCCCCCCCCCGGCTAATAATACCTTTCAAATCTAAGCAGCCTCCCCTTGTAAAATTCCCATTATACACTCAAAGCGTGCTACTATTGTCTGGTCACCAACATTCTCCAGGTCTGATGTTAATTTTGCCACCAGCAAACTGACTGACTTATTACTCTCACTTGAGGACACTTACTTCCCAGTGATTTCAAGACTACTGAACGACTCCAAAACTGAATGGCTCACCAAAGAAGCTTAAATCCCTAATGAAACCATGTGATGAAGCCTGGTAAATGTGGAAACAAGACCCCACTCCCAAAAACCCTCGATTACTGCAAAACTCTTGATCAACTTGGCCAAGCAGGCCACCCGCAGAATGGACTCCCTTTCTTTAGGAGAGAGAGGCCAGTCAAGACCATGGCGAATTTGGGAAAGGACACAATTATCTACTTCTCATATGAAGAATGACTGTATTACACTGCTTGATGCAAAGCAGTACCTTTATTCTGCATGCGTGTGCGTGGGGGATATTACTTGACAAGTCTCTCTCTCTCTCTCACTCACCTTATACTAATCTGCTGGATAAAGACTTAGGCGCCTGGTAAATCCATTAGTCCATTGTTCCTCTCAGGACGAGAACTGGTTTCACCCTATTTGTTCCCCATTAAGCAAGAGCAGGTCAACCAATTCTAGCAGCTATTAGAGCATTTTTGTTACACAGCCGAAAACCTGCCACCTGTAAGCTTCCACATCACCGTGAAGGAACGGTCTATGTCCCCAGTACAGAAAATGCTCACTCCTTTACATACATTTACAAGGGCTGATAATATCAGCTTGTAGAGAGGCACACATATCGCACCTCCAGCAGCCTGTTCTAGGAAGACTGGCCTACACCCTTCCTTCCATATCAGGCAAGTGTGCAGATGTTAACCATGCATCTCTTGTCCATCCACATGACTCTTCCAATTTTCCCAGCTACTAATCAAATTCAGGTCATCAAGGTTACAGGCAAGGCTTTGTCCCTCTGTGCTAGCAAAGCCAATGTTCGAGATTAGAATTTAAATGCTGCCACTTAAGACAACTGCATTTCTTCTAGGACGGAGGCTCTTCTTCCTCTCATCACAGGCTGCATATGCAGCAGTACAGCTTCTTTGGAGCTTCCTTCATTCAAAAGCTGCTGGAAGAAGGAAGCACTCCTTCCAGCTGCCTTTAATGTCCTGTGGATTGGTGAGCAGGTAGTTGTTGGCATCTCTTATGGTGTCTGATGACTACCTTCTTTCTGGGACTCCTCCTTTCTTTTGATAACTTCGCAGACTTCTGCATTTCACAACCAGCATTCCTTACGCATCTTATTTCTACACCTAGCCCTGCTGCATATCTGTTGTAGTGTCTTAAGATGCGCTGTAAAACCTACAAACACGTGTGTGTATGTATATATATATATATATATATATATATATATATATATATATATATATATGCAGGGGGTGCATAGAGGGGCTTGACCCACTGAAAAACAATTGGTTGGTTTGCTCTGGGGTAATCCCTGGAGCATGTGCAGAATGTGTTGGCATTTGTAGTTTTGTCAGTTACGTGTTGGGCTTGTGTGTGTCACAAAAAAGCACACACAGCTTGGCAGTCGGACAGCCCAGGAATACCATAACTGTAACAGGACAATGGGGAAAGGAATATCAATATTTAATGGAAAATAAAAACTTAAAATATAAGTGCTTTCATCAATACAATGACTAGGGACTTAATCAGAATGAATGACCAACCCTCCCCTTGCCACACACACACGCATACATATATATACATATATATATATATATATATATATATATATATATATATATATGTGTGTGTGTGTGTGTGTGTGTGTATGTGTGTGTGTACATACATATATATGTGTGTACATAGATATATATATCTCATATAAACATACATACATATATATATGGCTGGGAGCGGGAACAATTAAATAACTGTTAAATTACACAGTTAATGAAAAGTCACAGAATATTTAGAATACAAACCATATAAATAATCCAAGTGCTGAGAAAGCATTTAAAACCAAAAGTGCGCGTCTGTGTAGACGCACAATCGATCCACTGCCCTACAGCCTACATATACATGTGCGTGTGTGTATGTGTGATATATATATATATATATATCACACATATACACACACACGCACATTATCTGTGCATTTATATATACACACACATACATATATATATATATATATATATATACACACACACACACACACGTGTATACACATGTATCAGCATACTCAGAAAAAGTATATGTGCGTGCGTGTGTTCCAGAGGATATTCCATCAGCAAACCTCATTCCTGAGAAAATCCCCAAGACTCCTCAAGCAGAACATTCCCAGTGACTGTCCCTGTTGCTAAACCTAGTCTTATTACATCACAATATCAGGTTGCATTTCGAAACCTAGCTCCAGATACAAAGCAACCTGGACATGACTGTTGTTTTTCTTTATTAGTGCCTGTATAACTGCCTGCATGCCTATTGAAATGTCATTATTTATGTGAGACAGCTCAGTAAAGAGTGAGGATGTAGATTAGTGTGATATACCTTTAAGAAGCTTTCCAGTGAGCCATCACATGCATATTAGTACTTAGTACGTGCAAGCAGGAGTGCCATTTTGAGTAAACAACCAGAGTGAGAGCATGCAAGTATGTAGTCACACAGCTCATTTAAGTTTAATGTTCCTGCCATCCATCGTGATGTATCTCTATACAATAAACTACTTAAACACTCAATCCTTAATGTCTTCTTAATGCACATAACAGCAACAGCTTGCCCCCTTGCAAAAAACATTTTATTTACTTTTTATGTTAAATTTTGCAAGCCCCAAGATTGTCCATCATTATGAGTAGTAGCATGTCGTAACATTTGCAAAGTCAGCTTTTGTTATTGATTTTGTAAATGTTAGAAATTTGAGGGAGTTTTGCCCATTGTATATAAAGGTAGCCGAAAACTTCCTTAACAGTGGTATATCACTGTGTATATGGAAAGTCATAACATTGAATGCAACATTTGGAAATGTCAAACAAAAAAAGAATATGGGCCAAAAAGCTTTTTTTGGAAAAAAATTTGAAGAGTTTTTTTGAAGGCCTTTAAAAACCATTGGGGGCAAAATGACCGTCCTTCTGAGATAACAGATGAGGAATCAGAGGTAAAGGCCATGGAGGCTTCTTTACAAGACTCCTTAGAAGTGGGTACCAGTGTTGCGAGGCCAATCTGGAGCTATCAAAATCATCCTTGGCCTGTCCTGTCTGACCTTTAGTAATACCTTTGGAAGAAGAGGTAGAGGTGGAAAGGCATAGACATGAAGGTTTTCCAACTGAAAGACAGAGCATCCACTTTCCAAGCTGTGTGATGAAACCCCTTTGTGCAATACTTTGGCAGCTGGTGGTTTAGTGGAGAAGCGAACAGATCTATGTCTGGAGTTCCCATGACACTGTCAATTTCTGAAATACATGAAGATCCAGTTTCCACTCGTGGGGATCCATGATTTGTCTGCTTAATACATCTGCTAGGGAGTTCTGTGCTCCTGGCAGAAACCTTACCCTGAAGAGTCAGTTGCAGGCTTAACGCAGTCTCCCATAAAATCATTGCTTGCCTGCAGAGAGGATAAGAATGTGTTCCCCTTGCTTGTTGATGTACCACATGACAGTTGTGTTGTCTGTCAGAATCAACACCTGCCCTGGAAGAAGTAACTCCTTGAACGCCATCAATGCAAACTGGACTGCTAACATCTCCTTCATGTTGATATGTAGATGCTGTAGTCTGGCAGGCCACTTGTCTTGTATCCACTTTCCATTTAGATGAGCTCCCCAAGCAGTGTCCGAGGCATCTGTCGTTAAAATCTGACTCGCCTCTGGCCGGGTCACAGAGAGTCCCTTGTTTAGGTGACATTCCTGAGCCCACCACAAGAATTCCTTTTGAAGGCAAGGTATTATTTGAATGACAGTGTCCAAATCTTGGCAGTGCTGTGTCCATACATTTTTGAGATACCATTGCAGCTTCCTCATATGCAGTTTGGCATTGGGAAGCACCAGAATCCAAGATGCCATGAACCCTAATGCTTGAAGGACTGTCCTTGCAGTCAGCACGGACTGATGAGATAGTTGGTGGAAGTAAAGTGACAGACTCTTTTTGTTTGTCCGGGGTTAAAAAGGCCATCTGGGCTGCTGTATTCAGTCTCACACCCAGAAAGCACATGTCTTGAGAGGGTACTAGACTGGACTTTATTTCGTTCACAGAATACCCTAGGCATCTTAGCACTGCTATGACATATTCCAGATGCTGTAGAAGGTGTTCCTTTTCTTGAGCCAGAATCAGGCAGTCGTCCAAGTAAGGATAAATTTGAATGCCTTGAAGCCTGAAGTAAGCTATCACTGGAGCCAGAACCTTTGTGAATACTCTGGGCAGTAGATAAGCCAAAAGGGCAATGCAGAGAACTGATAATGAAAATCTCCAGTTGAAACCGCAGATACTTTCTGCAACTTAGCCTTATGGGCACATGAAGGTAAGCTTCCTTGAGATCCAAAGTTACCATCCAGTGATCTTTGCCCAGGAGAGGTAACAGTTGCTGTAACGTCAACATCTTGAACTTGGGAATGTCCAGATAAGTGTTGAGGATAGATAAATCCAAAATTGGTCTCCACGTGTTCCCCTTCTTTGGTACTAGGAACAGGCGAGAATAAAATCCGAAGCCCCTTTCTGACACAGGGACTGGCTGAATAGCCCCTATCTGGAGTAACTGAGAAACTTGCTTGTGAGCCTCTTTTCTTTGTGGAGGAGGAACATCTGGCATGCCTTTGAAAGGAGGCATTGTGTGGAAATAAAATCTGTACCCGTGATGAATGATATCCAGCACCCATCTGTCTTGAGTGATTAAATCCCAATTTTCTTTGAAAAGAGACAATCTTCCTCCCAAAGGAGCTGCCAGGCGAGTCCACTGGCAGCTGAAAAGGCAGGTCATTGGTTCTGCCTACGAAAGGACTGACCCCTGCCCTCACCAGAAGTCTGAGCAGGTGAACTGTCTGATCTAGGCCTAAGCAGAACCTTGAGCCCTGCCCCTACCACGTCTAGACCTACCCCTAGACTGGGAACCATAAGCAGGATACGTCCACCCCTTAGCAGGCCAATTTCTACTAAACCCGGAGGCTGCACCTGCAAAAATCTTTAACAGTCTGCATAGACTTAGCTTTGTCCTCCATTTTCTTTAAAACTGCTTCCACAGGCGGTCCAAACAACACATCAGACTGTAAAGGAGCATCCAAAATCCTGGTCTTAACATGCTCAGCTAAATTCTGATCCTTCAACCATGCATGTCTGCGAAGAACAGAACTAGTAGCAGCCACCCTCGAGGAGGCCTGAACAGCATCAAAACCACACTGCAAAGAATGCTTACCCACTTGTTCAGACACATGAACCAAATCCAGCAATTCTTTACACTCAATACCTTCCGCCAAAGCATCCACCTTAGATTTCAATTGTGAAAGGAGATAATTCTGATATTTCAGCATATGAAATTGACAATTCAACGCCTCATGGCTAGAGTGGAAGAAGTATACTTTCTTACCCCACCTATCCAAAGCCCTTGCCTCTTTATCAGAGGGTACAGGATTTTTAACCACAGAAGCTTTAACACCTTTAGGCCCTGAGAAACAGTTTCTGGGTCGCCCTGGGACTCTTAAACAAATACTTATGAGCTTGGGCACCCTATAATACCTATCAGGCTTAACAGGAGCAGGAGGCAAGGAATCAGGGTTCAGGGAAGCCTCTGCAAAACATCCTCCACCACATTCAACACAGGAGGAATAGCTAAGGGCCTATGCTGGGGCAAAACAAGAATTCCCTAAGCCTTTTTCTGGAGTCAGAGTAATCTTGGCCTTCCCATTTAAAGTGCTCCCTCATGGAGTGAAGAGTCTCTGAAAATGAAAAATCCTCAGGAGGAGAAGCTGAAGGAGTGGAATCATCCACATCAGAATCAGAATAAGTAGGAAACTCTTGCAAGTCTTCCACAGAGACTCTGAAGCCTGTGAACACTGTTCAAAACTATCAAACTCCTGTTCCACCCTAGGCCTCTTATCAGGTGGGGGCATAGAACCTCTAATCAGAGTAATCAAATCTTCTGCCATTTTAAGCATATGTTTCTTAGGCACAGAGCCCGAAATGCTAGGAGAAGCCCTACAGAAGCTGAACTTGGCCTTCCTCTAAAAGAAGCTTTGGCAACAGAAGGAGAGGCCCTAACTACCTTGGGAAGAGAGGGAAGAACAGTTACCTGAGAAGCCCCCTCAGCCTGGCCTACCTCCTGAGAGGGCACATCCTGTAACAGTAAAGTATCTGCCTGAGACTCCATAGAGACTCCTGGCAAAACCTCTGGCTCCCCTGAGCCTTCTAAAGGACCGGCGTCCGGGACTGCGGTTCCTCACCCTAGACTTCACTGTTTTGTCCTTGCGCTTCTTAGATGAAGCAGGCGTCGGAGTATCCGACGGCATAGTATAATTGCAACGCTTCCCAAACACTAACCTAGCACAATCAAGCCTCCTCTTAATAGTGCGCTTGTTAAATCTAGCACAAGAGCGGCAACCAACAACGTCGTGCTCAGGCCCTAAACAAGGTATACACAAAGTATGATAATCCCTATGCGGTATCTGCTTCCCACAAGAAATACAGTTATTCACTTTTCTGACATCCGGTTAAATACTGAGGCAAGAAAAAACCAAAATGTTCCCCAACGGGGTTACTTAGCCAACTCTGAATTCGGTCTGAAACTCCGGTTCGGAAAATCTCAGAACGCCAACCTGCACTCGCAAAATTGCTTCTGCATCGGACCATGCGGCAAAAAAGACTGAGGAAATGGCGTCGGTCATGCGCATTAGTACCCTGACGTACTGACGTCAGTCTAAGGCGCCATGACCGACGTCAGCCTTATACTCTGGTATTCGGGCCGACTGGGACGCGGACTATACCCAATTGTCAGGACTGCAGCAAGGGAAGACGAAGAACATCTGGTTTCACCCTATTTGTTCCCCATTAAGCAAGAGCAGGTCAACCAATTCTAGCAGCTATTAGAGCATTTTTGTTACACAGCCGAAAACCTGCCACCTGTAAGCTTCCACATCACCGTGAAGGAACGGTCTATGTCCCCAGTACAGAAAATGCTCACTCCTTTACATACATTTACAAGGGCTGATAATATCAGCTTGTAGAGAGGCACACATATCGCACCTCCAGCAGCCTGTTCTAGGAAGACTGGCCTACACCCTTCCTTCCATATCAGGCAAGTGTGCAGATGTTAACCATGCATCTCTTGTCCATCCACATGACTCTTCCAATTTTCCCAGCTACTAATCAAATTCAGGTCATCAAGGTTACAGGCAAGGCTTTGTCCCTCTGTGCTACAAAGCCAATGTTCGAGATTAGAATTTAAATGCTGCCACTTAAGACAACTGCATTTCTTCTAGGACGGGCTCTTCTTCCTCTCATCACAGGCTGCATATGCAGCAGTACAGCTTCTTTGGAGCTTCCTTCATTCAAAAAGCTGCTGGAAGAAGGAAGCACTCCTTCCAGCTGCCTTTAATGTCCTGTGGATTGGTGAGCAGGTAGTTGTTGGCATCTCTTATGGTGTCTGATGACTACCTTCTTTCTGGGACTCCTCCTTTCTTTTGATAACTTCGCAGACTTCTGCATTTCACAACCAGCATTCCTTACGCATCTTATTTCTACACCTAGCCCTGCTGCATATCTGTTGTAGTGTCTTAAGATGCGCTGTAAAACCTACAAACACGTGTGTATGTATATATATATATATATATATATATATATATATATATATATATATATATATATGCAGGGGGTGCATAGAGGGGCTTGACCCACTGAAAAACAATTGGTTGGTTTGCTCTGGGGTAATCCCTGGAGCATGTGCAGAATGTGTTGGCATTTGTAGTTTTGTCAGTTACGTGTTGGGCTTGTGTGTGTCACAAAAAAGCACACACAGCTTGGCAGTCGGACAGCCCAGGAATACCATAACTGTAACAGGACAATGGGGAAAGGAATATCAATATTTAATGGAAAATAAAAACTTAAAATATAAGTGCTTTCATCAATACAATGACTAGGGACTTAATCAGAATGAATGACCAACCCTCCCCTTGCCACACACACACGCATACATATATATACATATATATATATATATATATATATATATATATATATATGTGTGTGTGTGTGTGTGTGTGTGTGTGTGTATGTGTGTGTGTACATACATATATATGTGTGTGTACATAGATATATATATCTCATATAAACATACATACATATATATATGGCTGGGAGCGGGAACAATTAAATAACTGTTAAATTACACAGTTAATGAAAAGTCACAGAATATTTAGAATACAAACCATATAAATAATCCAAGTGCTGAGAAAGCATTTAAAACCAAAAGTGCGCGTCTGTGTAGACGCACAATCGATCCACTGCCCTACAGCCTACATATACATGTGCGTGTGTGTATGTGTGATATATATATATATATATATATATATCACACATATACACACACACGTACATACGTGTGCATTTATATATACACACACATACATATATATATATATATATATATATACACACACACACACGTGTATACACATGTATCAGCATACTCAGAAAAAGTATATGTGCGTGCGTGTGTTCCAGAGGATATTCCATCAGCAAACCTCATTCCTGAGAAAATCCCCAAGACTCCTCAAGCAGAACATTCCCAGTGACTGTCCCTGTTGCTAAACCTAGTCTTATTACATCACAATATCAGGTTGCATTTCGAAACCTAGCTCCAGATACAAAGCAACCTGGACATGACTGTTGTTTTTCTTTATTAGTGCCTGTATAACTGCCTGCATGCCTATTGAAATGTCATTATTTATGTGAGACAGCTCAGTAAAGAGTGAGGATGTAGATTAGTGTGATATACCTTTAAGAAGCTTTCCAGTGAGCCATCACATGCATATTAGTACTTAGTACGTGCAAGCAGGAGTGCCATTTTGAGTAAACAACCAGAGTGAGAGCATGCAAGTATGTAGTCACACAGCTCATTTAAGTTTAATGTTCCTGCCATCCATCGTGATGTATCTCTATACAATAAACTACTTAAACACTCAATCCTTAATGTCTTCTTAATGCACATAACAGCAACAGCTTGCCCCCTTGCAAAAAACATTTTATTTACTTTTTATGTTAAATTTTGCAAGCCCCAAGATTGTCCATCATTATGAGTAGTAGCATGTCAACATTTGCAAAGTCAGCTTTTGTTATTGATTTTGTAAATGTTGAAATTTGGGGGTTTTGCCCATTGTATATAAAGGTAGCCGAAAACTTCCTTAACAGTGGTATATACGTATATGGAAAGTCATAACATTGAATGCAACATTTGGAAATGTCAAAATGTTGAAAACTTTACAATGCTGAACTCAAAATACTAATAGCATGCATATACTACTTGTGTACACAGGGTGTCCTCAGATTCAGACTCAGAGAATAAAGGAAAATAACTTAAGCAAAGTCAAGTCCTTCCCCATCATATTCAGAGAGCATCTCTTATGAGGAAAGAGCAGAATTCTCTCTCTTAGCCTGGGTAGAAGATGGAGTTGAGGGCCGAAATTACTGAATCGCCCTAAACAGACCTGGAACAAAGCTGTGTCAGTCCTCTTGAGAACCCTTCTGTACAGTACAATGCTTAGTCTTTTGTGTCCTTTTCTTATGGGTCTTGAGCTTAACAGTTTTGGGAGGAGAATCTATAGGATCTGGAATTCCATAACTGACTCAGCTATTTCCTCCCTCACCAAGACCTGATGAATGCCTCCCTCACCCTCTAACAGAATAGTAAAAGGTTCTCCCTTCCTGGCAATTCCTAAGCCATAGTGGCCTCCTGCAGTGTTGTGCCAGATAGACCAGGAGTCAGACTGACAAAACTGCTTCAGCGGAGACATCAGTCCCAAACAGCAGAAAATAGATTAATGTCCAAGTGTCTTTAAAAACTTCTTCCAACAACTTTTTCTTCTAAAATCTGGTTATGCAGAATGGGAGGCGATGGATAAATTAGCCAATCCCTACAAGCCAGAAGTAGTAACCAGGAGGTTTGATCTATTCCTTACAATCTTAAGAGGAAAGGAAAGAAACTTCACAGGCCCTAACACTGTGTTGTGCTCCTAGAGAAAACACAAGCACTATGGAGGCCATGTCCGGGATCTATCTACTAGAAGAGCATTTACCATTTCTAACAGACATATACAAATCAAATAACTTTTCCACAGAAAAGATTGCAGAAATGGGATACTTATCAGCTCAAAACTCATGCCTGTGAGCTGAGTAGTCGTCTGCATAACCGTTCACATAGCAAAGTTCTGATTACTGGGATTCCTGTATGTCCCTCCTACACCAGCACACACGTAATTACAGCGGGTGCATGGTGTGCATGGAAGCACACAAAGCTTTGTAAACTGGCCAGACATTCAATATCCTACCATAGGATACATCCTAAATACCTAAAAGCTACTACAACAGTAATCTAATTATGAACACAGAGGGTGATCTACCCAGAGACAGCAGACACTAATGGTGGAAATCCTTCAATGGGATCTTTCTACCACACACAGACTGGTTGGTGATTTTTCCTAGGGAATGTCATCCATCCCAGAAAAACCCAAGTGTGTAACCACACACAAACAATGGCAGCAATACTACTACTTCTTTTGGCTTTTCCCAGTTAGGGGTCACCACAGCGTATCACCTGTCTGCTCACGACTGGCAGTGGAGTTTTTCAGCGTCGAGTTGCCAGCCCGGTGCCAAACCTTCCACGGAAGGCACACACATGCATGCACTCACACCTAGGGCCAATTTAGAGTATTCAGTCCACCTACAGCATGTCTTTGGGATGTGGGAGGAAATCAGAGCACCCGGAGGAAACCCACGCAACCACAGGGAGGACATGCAGATTCCGCACAGAAGGCATCCCAGCCAAGGATCGAACCAGAGAACCTCTTGCTGTGAGGAGGGCAACACTAACTGCTGCACCACCGCAGCCGCCCAATGGCAGCAATACTACAAAAAGAAAAAAAATATCCTAAATCCTATAAATTCTTACTCATAACCAGGATAAATCTTCTGTGGAGAGATCCCTCTGTTTTATTTTTTCCCTCTGGCTCTAAGAAACTGCTTGACCTCAAACCTAGAGGCCAGAGTAGCAGTTAATAGCAGACAGGCAGAAATAGGTGAAAGGTGAGCTCTAACTAAAGACTATGCCAACCTAGCATGGAGCAATTTACACAAAGAAAACCACAGGGATCTTTCCACAGAAAGTGGATCTTTGTTAAGAGCAATGCACCAAACATAAAATCTCTTCTATATGGACATACAGCATTTCCTGGTAGTGGGTTTCCTGGCCTCCTGCAGAACCCTAAGCACTTCCTCAAAAAAAAAAAAAAAAAGGAATCAAAACCCTATCACCTACAATGTCAGTTTACGAGTGGACAAGTCAGGATGGATTAGAGACCTCTTTTCTTGTATGAGTAGGTCCACCCTGTGAGGCAACTTGTGGTGATTGCCCTTGGCTAGATGCAGAAGAGGAGGGAACAAATTCTGTCTGGGTCAAAAGGGAGTCACAGCATGACACTCGAAATGAGAGGAAGGGGAAGAAAGGCGTACCGAAACTTCCTCTTTCAAGAAAAAAATAAGGCATCCACCTTTCAGGCCAGAGGACTTGGGACTGTGGTGCAAAAAAGAGGAAGTTGTCTGTTGAAAAGGGAGACAAGATCATCTACCAGACGAGTTCCCCACCATGGATAATGCCCAGAAACACATCACTGTGAAGCATCCATTCATGAGCCTGTTGTCATGAACCTGCTCAAAGAGTCTGTCTGCCACTATGTTCTGCTCTGAAGGAATATACATACAGACTGAAGAGTTACCTGAAACTGACAGCTAGATCCCAAACTTGAAGAGCTAGTCTGTGAAGAAGGTATGACCATGTCCCCCTTGCTTGTTGATATACCACATCGATATGTTACGGCCCGTAAAGATTTTAAGACCTGGAAGAAAAAGAGAACGAAAGGCATGAGGGGCAAAAAGGAGAATTCTCATCTCCTTGATCGGAATATGGTCTGACCTCTGATAAGGGGCCCAGAAAACTTGGACAGTGACGGGACCAAAAGAATCTCCTCAACCCATGTCTGAGGCATTTGTAAAAAGTCCCCGAGATGGCACAGGGGGCTGAAAAGGAAGTCCCGGGTTGAGAGAGCTGATGAATCTACCACTGAAGCTCAAGTCTGAGGCATGGAAGAGGGGGAACTAGAAAATGTAGGGGAGGGCAATGTTGGAGCCAAACTGACTTTAGGAACCACTGAAGCGTTCAAGCCCCTAGAAACTCCCTGGCTCTTACTGAAACCCAAGGAAGAAGGGATTGAATAAAAGTAACTGGAGCCTTCGGAGGAGGCAGGGAGGCCAGCATATGGATGGTCTAGTACCTGCAACCGAGAAACACATGATCCTGAGAAGGAACCAGAATTGCTTTCTGGATGTTTACTGTAAACCCCAGACTTTGCACAAAACAAACCGTATACTGGAGGTACTGAAGCAAGGTTTTGGTGGAGGAAGCCTGAATGAGCAAGTCATCCAGATAAGGAAAATTTTGTATCTCCCTCATCCTGCAAAAGGCAATCACAGGAGCAAGGCATTTGGTGGGGCAGTAGAAAGGCCAAAAGGCAAATCAGAGCACTAAAAAGGCAAAGAAGAAACAGAGAAACAAAAACTTACTGAAAAGGGGATGAATGAAGATGTGAAGATAGGCATCCCTGAGATCCAAGGAGACCAGAAAAGCCTGGGGAAGAAGAGGAGGAAACAGGGTCTGAACAGACAATGTCCAAAAGGAAGGGATCTTCAGAAAGGTACTGAGCTGAGAGGGTTCCAGAATGAGTCTCCAGGTGCCTTCCTTCCTGGGAACCAAAAACATTCTGGAATTAAAACTCCTTCCCCTCCTGGGAAGGGGGCACAGCTTGAATGGTGCCTTGAGACAGAAGGCCCTGAGGAATTTCTTGGAAAAAAGGAAGCTATTCTTGAGGAGACTGAGGGATGCCCAGAAAAGTAGGAAGGGATTTTCACACCATGAAGTACCCCTGATGGAAGATGGATAGAACCCAAGAGTTTTGAGTGAGCCTTAACCAACTGGAAAGGGATAGGGAAAGATGTAGAGGTAAAGGAACCTAACTTAGGAAAGGGGGAAGCAACCAGTCAGATAGAATCGGGCTATCTTAAAAAGGAGGTTTCTGAGAAGTGGAATTCTGAGTAGACTTTGCAGGATAAACCCATCTAGAACCCTTCCTACCTTTGGATGACGAGGGTGTCTTTGAACAAAAGCATATTTAGAAGGATAATTCCTCTGAAATTTAGGAATAGGAGAAACGAAAATGTTTCAGCTCCTGCAAGGCCTTACCCTTATCCTGCAGAGACTTCAAAAGCTCACCAGTTGCAGAAGCAAGGAGGCTCTTATTATCACGAGGAGCATCCAAAAGTTTAGCCTAAAAATCAGGCAAAGGCTCAAGGCGAATCCAACAGTAATGCCGCAAAACAGATCCAAAAGCAGCAGCTCCAGAGGAGGCATCAGCTGCATCATAACTTCATTTAATAGAGTGGTGAGCTACTTGAGAAGTACGGCCAGAGAGAGGAGGAGGAAGACAAGACCTTCCCTTCAGAATCAGGAAGGTCAGACAGCTTGGGAGGCCTGAGAAAGAAGCTTTAATATATACTTGGTCACATGGGTCTGGTAAATAACAGTCCAAAAAGCCAAGCTGGCAGCAGTATACACTTTCTTATCCAGCCATTCCATGGCTCTACTGTTCTTGTCTGAAGGAAGCAGTTTACCTGAAGGCAATAGCTTACAGGGTTTGTCAGAATAGAGAGAGACACCACAGAAGGGTCAGCAGATGGGTGTTTGTAGAGACACCTGCACTCATCAGACACCTTATAAAACCTGCCAGGCTTTTTAGGGGCTGAAGTGAGCGTCAAGGGCCACAGAGGCTGCTGAAAATGTATCTAAAAAGGCAGCCAAGACAGGAGGGACAGCAGAGGACTTAGGGGACTCCATCTGGGGGAGCTCATAATACATTTTTTTTGAATGTCAGAAACCTGAGAACAGCCCCACTTAAAGAATTCCATCAAATGAAAAATAGTATACCCAAATGAGAGTTCTTCAAAGGGAGAATCCAGGCTAATAGAATCTTCCTCCTCAAAGCCATAATCCAATGGATAAGGGATCTGAGAGGAATATCCTCAAGACTCTTCCCCAGAATCCAATTCCTCTTCAGAGGAGTCCTGCTCTCTGGGCCTCTTGAGTAGGGTAGAGGACCAAGTGTGAGCAGACACAGAAACTCCCTGGGGAGGCTTCAAGGCCATCAGTGCATTAAATAACCTCTGGGTAAAACCCTTTCATTCATGCTGCAGATCCTTAGGAACAGGGGAAATATGCTTATTTTTTTGTTTCTTCTTTTGAGGGAGGTCTGTCTTAAACACCCTAGGAGGTTCAGAACCATGCTTACACTCAACTAACGCAGCAGAAATCTTCTCCCGCATGAGTACCTGCGGAATCCCGTTTCAACCCTCGGAAATAATTAGCCAAGGTTCCCCCTCAACATCCATAACAGACATCTGCAGAGCCTCCAAGTAATCAGACAGAACAACCGGTCAATCCTCTGGGCTTTTACCAGCCTCGAAAGATGCATCTGGGGGAGGTGAGACAGCAGCAGAGTCAGACCCAACTGTTTTGGCCTTTTTCTTGGCATGCAGCTGACCTTCAGGGCAAGAGGAGTCTGCCATAGCACCCTGTGCCAACAATTTAAGAGGTTGGTTCTCCAGGTAAATAAATGACGAGGAGTGATGACTACGCATGCTCTTAGGCACAAACACTTCGCATGACTGAGATGTACCCAAACAAGAGAGAGACTTCTCATGATGATGCTTATGGGGAATCAGCCTCCCAAACTGACATTCTCTTTCTGCATGATATGCAAACTCACAAACCTGAAAAAGAAAGAAAAGATAAGTGTAAAACCCCAACAGGGCACTTATCTTGAAGTGCAACATGGTAACCAGCAGAGAGTAAACAAGAGTTCAGACTCATGATCAAATATGACATTTGGACTGGCAGCAAAGTAGTTCTGAGGTATTTAAGTCCATGTGTCACCTTTACACCTTATCCCTTGAGCTGGGAACATACGTGTAATATACATCTAGAGAAACCTGCTCACCCCATGGTACTCTACCCCACTCAATAGGCCCAGAGAGCAGGACTCCTCTAAGAGGAATTGGTATACTTGCCGGACGCCGAGCTATCCTTGGCAAGGAATCCCTTTAAGAAAACTGCAACAGTGATATGGGAAAACCTCTACCTTTAAAGATGTAGTCTCTGTCTAAAGTCAGGGCAAAATGCTATGGTTTATGAAACTTGCTGGCACAAGAACACACAAAATAGAATCAACAAATGCTGTTTATGGAACTTGGTCAATTTACCCAGGGCTAAACTAACATATTGACATTCTTAATTGCTATTTCTATGAAATGGCAATAGCACATGGTTCCTCTGGGTGTTTGTGGGATATGAAATGGGGGGCCAGGGGCAAGTGGCCATTCTGAAGGGACTTTTATAAAGGAATGGTGTACTTGGGAGTATGCTGTAAAGGTGGGGGTTTCACTCTTCTTGCCTTTGCCCAAAGTGGTGGCATGTGGGCCCACAGATTCTTCACACCAACATGACAGTCCTGCACCCTCACTGGTTCCAGGAATGAGCTCGATTCATGGTCTCACTCACAAGCGGTGGGTACACACCAGGTGAAAAGACATAATTGCCTAAGAGCATTTGATATTAAATAACAAATAAGAGTTCTAGAGGCACTGTTATACAATAAAGCAAAAAAGCAGAAATTATAGGATTGAACAGAGTACAGCAAAAATAAGCAATAGAAACATTAACAAAAATATATAACAGTATGACAGGTAACAACAAAGAACAATAATACATTTAGAAAGAATAAATTATAAATAACTGAAAATTAAGAAAAAGGCAAACCTGAAATGCATCATTAGACTACTTTGCAATAGAGCGGATAGTGAAGAGAGAAAGGAAATGAGTTCACGTAGGATGAATACACTGGCAGATCCAGGAGCTATTGAGGAATTCCATGAGTGTTCTTGAAATCTTGTATATGGGTTATTATTCTGAGATTCAAGGGAAGTTTGTTCCATGAGAGAGCAGGAAAATAGAGAGATTCTGCCTAAAAGATTTTTTTGGTTTGTGAATTTGTAACGGACTTAAGTCAGCACTTCTAACAGACCGAAGAGGTTTGTAGAGAGACAACTGAGGAGATGCTAGGACAGGATAAGGGCTTATTCAAAATAGAATGGATAACAAGTAGACGTTTAAACAGCAACTGGTTAGGAAACTCAAACCAACTGAGTGCATGGAGAGCAAGACAGTGGTGAGTGCAAGAGGATAGGTTAGCAGCAAATCTATCAACTTTGTTGAAGGTAGTTGCAAGTATGGAAAGTAGAGAGGACAGCAAGTCGGTTAGGATCTGGGAGTTGTAAAAGAGGTCAGGGAGAAGATAGATATGCTTGGGCAAGTGAGATTCTAGATTTAGGAGAGAGGAACTTCTTATTTCTATACAGAAGGCCAAGCTTTTGGTGCTTTTTTTAATAGTATGAAGAACATGAAGATCAGATTTAAGTTGGTCATCTATAATTACTCCAAGGAGTTTAGTGTGGGAGTCAGCTTTGATAGAGGTGCCATTAAGAGAGGAGATGGTAAAAGAGGACTTAAATTGAGAAAGCAACTTTGGAAGGAAGAAACAAAGTTTAGTCTCATTAAGGTTAAGTATAAGTTAATTATTGTAAAGTGAAGTTGAAGAAAGTTTGTGTGAGGGTCAGTAGGATTGTCAGCAATACAGATGACAGTAGAGTCTTCTGCATACTGAACAAAAGACGACTCAGGACAAGACACATGAAGCTCATTAACAAAGACATTAAACAGTATAGGGCCTAAAATAGTGCCTTGAGGGACACCCATTTTGACAGGAAGAAAAGGAGATAGAGCAGTGTGTCATTTAACTTACTGCAGTCCGTCAGTCAGGTAGCTACTGAAACAAGATAATGCAGCAGAAGACAAGTTGAGTGAGAGTTTCGAAAGGAGGACAGGAAGAGAGACAATGTCAACTGCCTTAGATAGATCTAAGAGGCAGGATACTAATTTATTATCTAAAGGTAGAGAGATAGAGTTAGTAAAAAGAAATAAGCAGTAGAGGTACTGTGGTGAGAATGGAAGACATGTTGGGTAGAGGTGAGCAAATTTTCTTGCGTCAGAACAGCTGAGAATTGTTTATGAACAAAGTGTTCAAGAATTTGTGAAAGGGGAAGAGCGTAGTTAGAATTTGAAAGCTCTATTGAATTTCCACCTTTGCGAAAAGGCATAGTGTAATTTTTTTTTCCAAACAGAAGGATGGTGGATTCACAAATAGAGCAGTTAATGAGGATTGAAACAGGATATGCTATAGAGTTGACAGCTACCTTTAGCTAGAATGAAGACAGATTGTCAGCTGATGGTGAGCATGATTTTAGTTTTAGAAGTCTTTTAATGTAACTGGTTGGAACACAGTTTAGAGAGAACAGACTATTATGTGGAATGAAGATAGTGGCAGGTGTAGGGTTAGTTAGGTGGGACCTTTGCACAAGTTTGCTTATGGTATCAATAAAGTTGGAATTGAAAGTGGATGCAGTTTCTAGTGGTGTGCTATTGGGGGTGGGATTGGGAGTAGTGGGATTAGCTGGGTGGAGTATTTGGTTGATAGTATTCCAAAATTTAAGATTTCTAGGTTCAGCAGTTTGTGGTGATAGGTAAAATTTATTTTTGTCAATAATTGTGTGCTTTTTGGTTAAGATATGGAGTTCCCTATATTTTAGGTAGTCAGTAGGAGATTTTGTCTCAGACCAAAGTTTCCAGAAGGAATCTTTTTTTTTTTTTTGATAAGGAACAGAGTAGAGTTAGCGAGCCAAGGAGAAGTAAACAGATTGCACTCTAATTGTTCTAGGAGGGACAATGGAGTCAAGTATATTTAGGAAGGTGGAATTGAAGAACAGCTTTGTCCAGAGGTAGGGATGTAAGGAAGGACCAATCTATAGCAGAGAGAGAATTATTAAATTTAACAAAGTCACAGTTGGTAGGTTTACACCATACTTTAAATTTATGAGGTCTAGAAAGTTTAGGAGGGTATCTCTGGACTCATTATAGGGGCATGATCACTAATAGAGTCAGGTAAGGTTTCAGGGTGGTGACAGAGGTTTGGGTTAGAGACGAGGATCCAATCTAGAATAGAACTGGTATTAGTGGGTTTGTGAAAAAAAGTGGGAGAAGAGAGGAGTTGAGAAAAACCATATAGGTTAATACAGGTGTTACAGGAATTAGAGATGAGGGGAAGCCAGTTAATGTTAACACCACCTAGAATTATACATTAAATTATAATGTCAGAAATCCAGTGGAGAGTATGTTTTAACAGGAGTATGTCGTCTCCAGGAGGTATGTTAATGGCAACTATAGTTAGGGCTTTATGGTTAACTTTGCAATTGGCCAATATGAGTTCAGCTGGGTAAAATGAAGGTAAAAGGTTGGTAATTGGGGATAAAGTTAGGAGGTCAGAGTACATAATAGCAACACCTCAACCTTTTTTAGCAGTTTTATCTTGGCATAGATTATTATAACCAGGAGGGAGAAATTCATTGTCAGAGCTGTGTAGTTTGAACTAAGTTTAAGAAAGAGTAACTATGTTAGGGGAGAACTGGTCTATCCAAGAATGAAGTTCAGTTATTTTGTTAAGAATGCTATGGATGTTTATAGAGTGGAAGGAAAGATGTTTGGGAGTAGAGTTAGTGAATTGCAAAAGTGTATGCGAAAGAGAAGATGAGGTAAAAAGTGGGCCAGAATTGGGGTGAATGTCACCTGAGAGTTGTAAGGTAAGTAGAGAAGTGAATTAAAAGTGTTGGTAGAGAGGAATGCAAGTCTGCTTCTGATGTATGGAGAGGTCATAGAAGATTATCTGCTTTTAGGGAGGGTTAATTCAATACTACTAAAGATGGTGGGTGATATTAGAGAGAGGTAGTGACTTAAGCAAAGTGTCATGAGGATAGGTAGTAGCATTAAGATTAAACAGAGCGTGATAAGAGGTAAAGCTGGATAGGAATAGAAAGATAAAGGACAAGAAGAGAGGGAGAAACATATTAAAGGAAAGGGTAAGTTAAAAGGACTAAGCACTGGTATCTATGATACTGCTTCAAATCTAGCACCTCCTCAAAGACAGTAAAAATAATGCACCACTGATAGCCCTAACTAACTAGACTGCCACAAAGGCTCATTATTCATTTTTGTCTAAGAAATTAAGTGGGAACTTTTTACTGACTGATCTCAAAGTGTGCAAGTGACAGAAAAGAACTGGGGGCTCAACAGTTAGGCTAGGTTACACAGCCAGGAAATGGAAACCAGTGTATCAACTGCTCATGGGAGCTTCTAATGTAAATGACAAATCGTGATTGGCCGACATGAAAAAACTCCACTGCAGGACATAACAAAGGCGGTCCCTAGTAAAACATGGAGAGTGATGTGTTAGACATCAACTAACACAGTGAGCCCAGCAGACTTTTCTAAGAACAGAAACATCATTCCACAGTCCAGAAAGTGATTTTTTTTTAATCCACTGAGAAATAATCATAAATTAGAAACAAAGAATAAATCATAAGAAGAAAGCCTCTGAAAAGAACAATGCCTTTGAACAAATGTGTGAAGCACCTGAAAATAAACTTTTGATATACGACAGCTTTCCACCAAGAACAATTCGACACATTCATGTAACAGAAAAGAACAGAGAAAGGTTCTCACCTACTTCTTGACAATCCACAAACACTGATATTAATACAGATGCCAAAGGAAAAAAAGCAGAGAATGCCTAAAAAATTTTCAGCACAGAACTTTCTACTGGCATTAAGAGTTCTGAGCTTTTAGCAAATCAAATGAAATTAACTGCCCCATTTTGCAAAATAGACCACACTGTAAGAAACGGACTGAGTTCAAAATCCTTGATACTACACATTTTATATATATATATATATATATATATATATATATATATATATTGCCTTCAATAGCTTAAATTTACAAAAGCACAGATTCTGCACAATATCACTTATGTAAATATCAACACGGTACTTTCGTATTATCGCAACCACATTCCCAACAGCTGGATAATACATAACTGCCGATAGCAGCTTACTAACTGTATATTACAAATATTGACAATTCATCAGTACTTTTAGGCTTTCTCCATACTTCTTGCAGGTTGACTTCTGTGAAAGCAGGAGCCAAATCAAAACATCAAATTATGTGGGGGGGGGGGGTCACAGGGCAGTCTTTGATCCTATGCTGTATTGCAGAAAATGTCTGCAAAACCCATGCCTGTACTCAAAAATTAATGGTTCACAAGGAATGGATGAACAAGTGTTAATGTACAAAAGAAGGAAACGGCAACCACTGAAAATTAAGGATGAAGATATGGGGAGGGGCATCCCTTAAACAGCAAACAGTTGCAGAAGTTTTCAAAACGACACTGACAGACCATCGTGTAGGTTTTGGTGTGATGTCTTTATTCTGGGATAGACCAAAAGCTGTAGATTCATGACATTCTGCATAGCGATCTTTTTTTCGTGCTTGTTTAATGAGGTATAATTCGTTATGAATTAAAATGCTTACCCAAAACATTTCAGAGTTTATATGTGACCAATAAAAACATTCAACCGTAACATTAATTCCGCGACGATCTGAAGCTATACTATGCCATAAAGTACTTCTGCCTCACCAGTTTTCAGGCATTTTCAGTTATTTTCTGCCTTTGTTCCCGCTATGGTGGCACTGGAATGTGGTTGCGAGAATATGCAAGTACCGCCAGCACAAAGTTAATTTCCCCAATTTTATTCTAGCATATTTGTATCAAGTAGAGGCTCTTCAACAACCATACTCTTAAAAATATACAGTTATCAACTAAAAAATAATCAACACTAAAATGACACTTCCCACATACAGTGCCCCTCTTGGATGCTCTAAACTTCTCTCCTGCCACTCCTAATTACCAAGTAATATAGTTCAAGACATGTCACTAATCAATGGGAAAGGCAGCTTTTCCATCTGGTAATGGTTTTCAATATCACATTCACATTTAAGCACGACTGGTAGCAAAATTGGCTAGTAAATCCAATGTTAGACTTCTGCACCACTTCAGAGCCTTTCACACACAGACTTCATATTCACATATTTAAAAGGGAAACATTCTGAAAGCGGGGTACGGAAAGCTTTTTACCTGCTGCTGACCCCAAGGTGCAATAGGATGAGACTGAGGTTGAGGCTGAGGTTGAGGCTGTTCAAACCATGGAGGTTTACTTTGAGGTATTTGCTCATGATGCCCAGGTCCAGGTCCAGGACCAGGTCCTCGAGTTCCACCTGCACCAGGGTCATTCTGTGGCATATCATAATCAGATGTAGTTGGAATAGGTTTGCCTTCATCTAGAGAGGATTAAAAACAAAGTCAGTGCAGTACTCAAAAACAACTTCAAACTTCAATATGGCCTGAATGGCCCATTTGATGGAGACATCTAAAACAAAACCTAAACACAAGAAATCAACATAAAAAATAAATAAAACATGGTGGATGAAGTCCCAGGAGTCATATAGCCCCCTTAATCCCTCCAATTTATATAATCATCATAAGTGCATTAAAACATAGAAAATGTATTCAATATACCAGCATAATGACCATCTGTCACACACTGTGGTACATTACGAATGGTTTGCGATCAGGTGTTTCACTAAAGTACAATATTCCCTCACAAATTACCAAGACATAACCATATACTAGGGAAGATGCAAAAAAAATATTACCACTAGCATAACCCCATCTTAGTGCAACCATAACACAAGAGTCTAAAAAGTGGAAAAGCACTAGGAAACAAACGCTGCTTACTGAGCACCAAGATCACTTGCAGGTCATTCTGTATTATGCAACAAGTCCTACTGCCTTGTCTAAAACTGAGAGAGTGTTGTACATGTGATCCTTGTCTGCTTTAATCTTCATGGCAGTTGACAGCCATTTTTCATTTCCTTCCCAAGTGTCACTTTAGCATTGAAAACACGTTAAAGGTTAGAAGATATCCCTAAGTTTAAATACCAACAATTAAGTGTGAGCTCTTAATGCAACGTATTTTAGGCCCAGTTAGGTTTTGTTTAAAATCTCAGTGTCACCATTTGCAGCAAGAGTCTCCACAAGTTGTGCATCGGAAACCAAGAGACTAAAACAAAAAAAAATTACTGCGACCAGGCAAAGGATAAGGGTGTCATCAACACATGTTCATATCCTTCTAATGTGTATGCAAATATCTGAAATGACCATGCTTTAGCTATCAAGAGGAAAAATTTCCCTACCAAGGTTTACAGAAGTGCGACGCGGTACAAACAGATTTAATAAAACAAAGAGAAGTACAGTCCTTGTGATGCTGCAACAGTACAACAGCAAAAAAAATTAACAAACTTGAGAATACATGGTCATCCCAGAGGTAGTTGCTACTCCAGCTAGCAACAACCTAGCTGGTGCTTCTGATAGAGCTAACACCAGTTCTCACAGTAGTGTTTAATAGCGACCAGGACTTTAAAATTTTTAACTATTCAAGCATGGCTGTGGACATACCTTTGGCCGACCTTCTTGCCAAAGGTTTAACTTTTGTCCCTAACCAGAGAGCTAATCTAGCAAGGACAGTCCTTGATTTAAAACTCTTCACACGTAAACTAAACTTGGAGAGTATGTTTAAGAACCAACCCATAGTAGACAGAGAATGCAGAATACCCAGTGTATTTAACCCACCATTGCCTCCAGCCTTGTTGACTTTTGAACATGTATGTGAATTGGATTTACGTGATATTTTAGATAGTAGTAGATCTGTTTCTTCCAGCAAAACTTTGAATTTTAATGAGTTAGACTGGGATAGGTTGAATTCCTTGCATTTTCAGAATGTTAAAATAGTTAAACCAGATAAAGGAGGTGGCCTTGTGTTTTTTGATGAATTTGATTATAGAGATCGCATGCAGAGATTATTGAATACTGACAATTATACACCAGCCTCATTGAATGAAATGAACAAATCACAACAGAAAATGAAGATTTGTTTGAATGATTTGTTCATAGAGTCTAGGATTTCATTGGACCTGTATAATTACTTGTCATGTTTGGCCCCACGGACGGCTATAATTTTTGGAATCCCGAAGGTTCACAAGAGCTTAGAGGATCCACCCCTACAGCCTATTGTGAACGGAAGAAATTACATCACTTATCTCATTGCTAAGTACGTCAACACAGTTTTGAAGAAATTGGTTGAAAGCTTGGAGGATATTTGCAGACTCTTGGGCCTAAGTAACGTCAATGGCCTCGAATACAGAGATCACATTGTTTTCCTGACCATTGACATGAAGGACCTTTATACTGTCATACCCGTGGATACAGGAATTGAATGAGTTTCCTATTTCATGACAGATAAGGGCAGTTCAGTAAGAGAAACTGAGCTAGTACAGGAATTTTTGGATTTAATTTTGACAAACAATTATTTCATGTTTGAAGGGAGATATTATTTACAAAAGACGGGTGTTGCAATGGGCTCTCTATGTGGGGCTAGCTTCACCAACCTCGTGATGGCCCACTGAGAGCAACACTTCATCTTTAACAACGAGTTTAGTACCAACATCTACTACTATACCAGATATTTGGATGATGTGTCCATTATGTTTGATGGCACTATCAAAGATATTCCCAAGTTTATTGATTATTTAAATACCTCTACAAATTTTTTGTCCTTTACATATAGTTCAAGTACAGAGAACATAGCACAATTGGATGTAGATTTATATAAAGACAGAGGGAACAGTGTTCAAAGCTAAGATTCACAGAAAATCGACCTACCCCAATTCCTTTCTTCATTATACCAGTAGTCACCCTTATCGACAAAAGAAATCTGTTGTTAAGGGAAAGTTGGTGAGGGCGGCCCGCATGGTTTCTGATGACTATGAATTTTTTGTGGAACGTCAAACCTTGAGGGGAATGTTTCTGAAACGGGAGTACTCCAGCCAACTTTTGGAAGATATTTCAGGTCCAATACAAGAGAAATAATGGAGTATTTAGTCCAATACTTTCAACTCGGCATGCAGCCCCCAACACTTTGACATCTTTAGTTGAGCAGAGCCAGTCATATAAAGCAAACCCAGTCAAGGTGACTTTTATCACATCATTCAGTATCGATGCTAGGTTAGTATGGCAAATTTTATATAAAAACTGGACTTTACTTAGTTCTGATACAAATTTGACTTCTATCCTCGAACCCAGACCCAGAATTGTCTACAGAAGAGGGCAGAACCTTAAAAGTTTGTTGGAGAGGGGTAGGATTCCAGTTGCCAGTGCCCCAGGCATGTATAAATGCGAGAGTTGCTCCCAGTGTAGATTTATGGAGGTGGGTAATACCCTCTCCATTAGAGGGAGAAAATACTACATAAATAAAAGATTTAATTGTGCCACCAAAGGAGTGGTCTACTTAGCAACCTGTAACCTCTGCCCTTGTTTCTACATCAGTAAGACTGATTGTAGATTCAAGGACAGGGTCTCTATGAACATATTTACAACATCAGGAAGCTAAAATTGGACAATGCACTGGCTAAGCATGTGTATGAACACCCTCAGCATGGTTTCAAGTTTAGGGTGATTGATCAGATTGAACAAGATCTTAGGGGGGGACCCCGCACCCTTAAGCTAGAACTGTGAGAATTACTATGGCAAATAAAAGTGAATGCCTACAATGTACCAGGGCTAAATGATTTATGTTCTTTGTCTTGTGTTTTAAAATTGAAGAGTCTGCAGAGGTAATTGAACATTTTCTTCTGTACACTTGTTTGTTTACATCACTGAACCTTAGCAGAAATACTTACATTCTCTGTATTTTTTTTTTATTTTTTTTGTATTATATTAGTTAACTGACAGGCTGGGTAATAGGGGATATATGATTTTACTAGTGGTTAGTTCTTTTAAATGAATTGCTCGTTTTGCACATTAATTATTTAGTACAGTTTTTAAACAGTTTTTTATATCATTTTCTTAAAATCACGTCATCCTCGGTGTGCATGTTTATTCTTGGTCAGTTTTATTCATGCTTGCTTATTTATTCAAGCTTATTTATTTAGTATTTGTATTTATATTAAAATGTTTTTAAATATCTGTACTTTTGCTTTTAGAAGTTAATTGATGTTTAGCATGTGACATTTCAAACAGCTACACTTTAAATAGCTGCATTTTCATTAGTTCTGTTTGTCTGCTGAAGTCTTGCTCATAGAAGCAAGACGAAAGCGCTTACACAACTTTTTTTTTTTAGTAATTAAAACGTGTCTAAGTGGATTATAACTTGCCTCGGTGGATTATATATTGTTCCTTGGATTTGTCTTGCCACCTGTGGTTGTTTTTCAGCATTTGTAGCAAAAAAAACATGACAAATGTTTGGAAACTATTAAGAGTCAGTACAGATCAGCTAAAGATGCATCAGACTAATGGTGCAGCATTGAAAATATCCTCCTCAGTAGCACACTACAGCTATAAACATTACAGGACACCTTACAGGAGTTCAGGTAGTTTTATCCATGTTCATCAGAGGTCATTTACCGATGGAAGACATTTATTGAACTTTCTGACAATTACAACATCTGGAAGGATCTTATCAATACTTGCAAATATCAAGCAACCACACACAACATCCAACACTGGGGAGACACACACTTTCCACAAACAGGGCAAACCCTCAATGCAACTTGCACATACAAACTCTTGAAAATGCAGAAACATTACAAAAAAAAAAGGAAATGATGGTATGTAATACCAACTGTTCCCTCTTCCCCTTGTTTGCAAGAGCGCCAAGTCAACAAGTAAATTGTAAAATAGTACTGCTTGGTGATCAGAACCTGCAAACACAGTCAGTACTCAGCAAGGACTTTCAATGCATGAGGCCCAGTAGGATGTCATTTGCTGATCTAGAAACCAATAAGATGAGATCAAGTTCTAAGTGAGCTGCTGTACTGTCATCTGCATAACAATATGAGACGGTATAAGTGAAGTGAAAATGGAAAGGATGCTTTCTGACTGCAGTTCACATATATGCTCCGTGACAGACTGAATAATCCCTTCTCTCTGTACTGCTGAATTACAGTTACAAAAACTTCTCCCAGGTGTGGGAATGATGAGGTACTCTATCACCCGAGGAGACTGAGCAGCACCGTACAAGATGAAGCCAAAAAAGCAGTGAATCACAAATGAAACAAATTAAAATGGTTAAAAAGTGAATAAACAGAGCATGACCATGGGAACCAAATGCCCTGAGAAGACAATTGGACTACAGTCATATTACCTACCTGTTGCCACTACATAGTGTCTAGCATGAACCAGAATAACTTTCACAAGTTTTTAACAGAGAATTTCAAAAGTGCAGGACTCCAGGCACACTTAGGTTACTGAAAAATACCCAGTCCTATAGCCCAAACTGATAAATCTAGATTAGTAATCTGAACACACCAAGCGTAGTGTGATCTTGAAGAATACTTAATGGTCTGAAAAAGCAAAGCAGAGTCCATAAGCAAAACACTGCAGCAGATGTCCACAGGTGAGATCCTCTAGATAATGGACAGATCATCACAAATGGTCAACCAAAACTCCAACCGCTGGACACACTCCACATACCATATATATAGGAATACTGCCTAGGCCACTTTCACTTTTTTTTTTTTTTAATTTACACTTTGTTGACTGGGTTAGACCTACTAGGCCAATTGCCTCTTTTCAAGGGGGGACCCGAGGTGGTATTTACACTGACTAGTGCACAGAGGAACTTCCCCTACTCTTTCATCCTGCTGTTTTGCATCACAACCACTACATTGTGTTGGAGGGCTGCTGCCAACTAGGTTGTGAGAAAAGAAAGACGTAGGATGCTGTGTGAGAAGCAGCAATGTGCATTTTGGAAGCAGAAGACAGAGGCGACAACCTATGAAAATGAGGAAATTATTCTAACAGAATTAAGAGGTAGATTATCAATACAGGATTTACTGAATTTGATGGAGCAAAGTGAACCAGAAAATGGAGCAGAATCAAGTTGGAGTGTAGTAGTTGACTGTTATGGAAATTGAATAAATGGCAGTCTCAACAGAAAAAGGAGTGGATTTTTGTAGATAAAGGAGTAGAAAACACTGCTGTGTGTTACGCTAGTGCAGTAAAGTACAGTTTTGTACCTACCATAAATGTAGATGTTCGAATGTTCACACTGCTGCAGTCATCACACTTGGGTTATCCTGCCGTCAGGCGGTCCCGCAGTCAGCCAGAGTTCCAAAGTCTTGGTCCGGTGTCGGTTGCTGTCGCTTCTTTCCTGATGTCAGTGCGCCAGGGGTATATAATATGCATCCGATGCCATTTTCTTCAGTTTTTCTTTCCCCAGATGTCAGGTGCCCCCAAGTAGGTAGGTAATACATATTGTTAATCAAAAATACACATATAAAATAAAAACAATACCTTCAGTTACCAGCAAATACACCCCAAAGGTTATATAGGATAGAAAGGTATTGATAAGTCCAGTTAGTTCAGAGGGGATGGAAGGAGGGTAACCTGGACTGCAGCAGTGTGAACACTCTAATATCTACATTTATGGTAGGTACAAAACTGTACTATGTTCATCATTACACTGCTGCAGTCATCACACTTGGGTAGAATCCCAAAGCTAAGGTTGGGTGGCTGGTCTATAAAGAGTTAGGATTGGCTATGAGGCCCTGCAGAACTGCAGTGGCAAATCCTGCTCTGGATTTAGAGTAAAGAGGCAGGTGGTAATGCTTGGTAAAAGTGTGCACTGAACTCAAAGTTGCAGCCTCCAAAATTTCCTTGGTAGGTACTCCTCTGAGAAAGGCTGTTGAAGTGGCTGTTGCCCTGGTGGAATGTGGCCTAATGTTATTAGGGACTGATTTTCCATGCTGTGTGTAGCAGTACCGAATAAAGTGTCCTATCCATTTGGATATAGTCTGCTTTGAGATAGCCTTGCCCTGTGATCCTGCAGCATATGCTACAAACAGTTGTTCAGTTTTCCTGAAAGCTTTTGTTTTGTCCAAGTAGAAGCGTAGCTGCCTGTGTATGTCCAAATAATGCAGAAGTTTCTCCCATTTATTCTGGGGCTTTGGATAAAAAGTTGGCAAATGGATGGTTTGGTTAAGAGCCACACTAGATACCACCTTTGGCATAAAGGTAGAGTTTGTTCTTAAAGATACCCTGTCCTGATAAAAAATTATAAAAGGTTCCACTGCCATTAATGCCTGTAGCTCTGAGACTCTTCGTGCTGAAGTTACTGCCAGGAGCAGAGCTGTTTTCCATGATAAAAATTTTACTTGCTGTACTGGCTGGCTCAAAAGGTGGTAGGGTCAGTTTTTCCAAAACGAAATTGAGGTCCCAAGTTGATGTTGGTGCTCTCCGGGGTGGTCTTATGTTTTTAGCCCCTCTGAGGTACTGCTTTAGCAAGGGATGAGAGAATAAAGGAGGATCCCTGTTGTAATGTGCTGAAATGGCAGAGGCGTGGATCTTATAGGTTCATAGGTTTATACTAGGCTATCTGCCCTAAGGCATTTATAAGCCTAGCCCAAATTTTTGTGGCTTACGCCACCCCTTATATGAAAAAATACTGTGCCCATTAGTTTGTTGTGCCTCTGTCCAGCAGTGACACAGATATGATTCCCGGGGTAAACCTACGATCTCCCATCCACAGGTCTAGATTTCTCTTGAACAGAGTCAGCAAGGTGCTCTGCCTCACATGGACCGGGATTTTATTCCACAGCATAGGGAGTCTCTGAGTGATAAATCTATCCCTCCAGCACGTCCTATTTATATCCGTGCTAAGGTTTAAGTCGCTTGCTCTAGTGGTTTTGGTGGATTTGGATTTTTTGAGGTGGAGCATGTCCATTAATTCCGGGTTGGACATGGCCTTGTATGTCAGGCACATGTCACCTCTGAGCAGACGGTATGCGACTGAATAGAGCTGGAGTTTCTTCAATCTGGCAGCATATGACAGATTTTGGAGTCCCTTTATCCTTTTGGTGAGGAACTTTTGGGGTCTCTCCAATTGCTGCAGATGTCGGGTGAGATACATCCTGAATGGGGCATTGTACTCGATCATTGGTCTGATAAGTGAAGAGTACAGGGCAACAATGACCTCACTAGATCTGGATGTGAATCCCTTCATGATCAGGTGGGCAATGTAGAAGGTCTTTCTAACCACTTTAGCAATGTGAGTGTCAAAAGAAAGGCCACTGTCAACCTGGGTCCCCAGGTCCCTGATAACCTCTTCTGTGCTTAGTGGATTGCCACCTATATGGTAGCTTGGGGTTACCTTGTTTTTCCCGAAGGGTATGACTATACATTTTTTGGCGTTTAACTTCAGGCCATGGCTCTGGCACCAGCTATCTGTTTCCGTGAGTCCCTTCTGAAGGATATCCGTGTCCGATGCACTTTCCACTATGGCCCAGTTTGCAGTCGTCTGCAAACTTTGTCAGCCAAAGTCCTCCCACGTTGGCCTGTACTTCTGAGAAGTAGATGCCAAACAATAGGGGGCCAAGGACCGAGCCCTGTGGGACACCACTTGTGACCGGCTTGGAGTCTGACACAGCGCCAGCAACTCTAACCCTGTGGGTTCTATCCTTAAGCCAGTTTGCAACCCATCTTGTGACATATGGGTTTACATTTAAGCTGGTAAGTTTTTCTACAATACCCGAGTGGGGTATTGTGTCGAAAGCCTTTGCAAGGTCAAGGTAGGCTGTATGGACTGCCTTTCCCTCATCAATGGCCTTGGTGACTGTTTCAAAGAAGTCGACCAAGTTCAAAAGGCATGATCTTCGCTTGACAAAGCCAAACTGGGTCGGGTCCAATGTCTGCAAGTCCCCTATATCTTTGTTTATGAGCTCCATTATGATCCTCTCCATAGCTTTGCAGACTAGACTTGTTAAGCTTATGGGGCGGTAATTACCAGGGTCCGTAGAGGCGCCGCCTTTGTGGAGTGGGACCACAGTTGCCGTACGCCACTCCTTGGGCACATATCCTGTGGTAAGGCTGAGATTAAACAGCTGCCTTATGTGCGGGTTTAATTCCTCATTTAGCTCGTGTAGCACACAGCCGGGGACACCATCCGGTCCCATTGATGCTGTGTTTTTAGCTTTAGAGAGAGCAGCTTTCACCTGCGCATTTGAGATGTCCTGGAGGCTACACTCGGCTGGGATAGTCATCTCTCCTTTAGGGGAGGAGAGGGGGGTGAAGTTTGCACTGAACCTGTCTGCCAGTATGTTGGCAATGTCTGTGGGTTCAGTGATTTTTGTATCATTTTGGACTAATTCTGAGCATATCTGGGAGTTTCCACCCAGGTTCCTAACATAGCTGAAAAAGGCCTTATGATTGTCCTTTGAATCCATGGCAATTTTTCGCTCAAAATTGGCCTTAGTTGATTTTATGAGTGCTCGTATTTTTTTACTAATAATGATCAGGGGTGACTTCCCTTTTATGGATTTTGTTCTATCATGTAATAGCTTTCTCCTCTTATTGTAAAGTTTGTTAATGGCTGGGGTCCACCAGACTGGACGTTTGCCCTTTGTGGAAAGAGTCTTGGTTTTATTTGGGATTGCCTGATCCATGCAGTCCTGGAGGTGTTAATTAATTGATGAAATTGATGAAAAGGATAGGCCTCTGCCCAGCATCTCAGTTAAGTATTGTAAAATCTGAGGAATGTTTGGAACAAGAGGGTCAAGGCTTTGAGCCTGGTTCCAGGCGCAGAATCTCTTCCATTTTTCTGAGTAAGCTTTCCTGGTGCTAGGCCTCCTGGCCTCCAAAATGACATCCATAACAGCTTTAGAGAGAGGTGTTGCCTGTTTGACTAAATATCTGCCATGCAGCCAGGTTTAGGGTTTTGAGCTGACCGTGCAGGATCTGACTGTTTTGTTGAGTCAGAAGGTGTGGAATTTGGGACAAAATCCATGGTGGGCCCTGAGCCAAGTTCCTTAAGATAGGGTACCAGTGCTGGCGTGGCCAGTCTGGAGCAATCAGGATCATCTGTGGTTTTTCTTGTCTGGCTTTTAGAAGTACTTTTGAAAGGAGAGGCAGTGGTGGGAAGGCATAAACTTTTAGGTTTTTCCAGCTGAACAGAAGAGCATCCACTTTCCATGCTTGTTTGTGATAAGTCCTTGTGCAGAATTTTTGTAGTTGGCAATTCAGTGGGGAGGCAAAAAGATCTATTTCTGGGCATCCCCATTTTTGCATTATCATGCTGAAGATTTGTGGATTCAATTTCCATTTGTGAGGGTCCATGATATTTCTGCTTAGGTCGTCTGCCAGAGTATTTTTCTTTCCTGGCAGGAATTGTGCTTGCAGGTTAGAGCTGTGTTCCACAAGGTCATGGCTTGCCTGCATATGGGATAAGAATGAGTGCCCCCTTGCTTGTTTATGTACCACATTACTGTGGTGTTGTCTGTCTTTAGTAATAGTTGTCCTGGATGTAGAAGGTCCTTGAAAGCTGTTAGGGCATTTTGAACAGCCAACATCTCTTTTTGATTGATGTGAAGATGCATTTGGTCTGTGGTCCACTTGCCCTGAATGCATTTTCCTGCCATGTGTACTCCCCAGGTGTAATCCGAAGCATCTGTTGTTAGAGTTTGCCTGGCTGTGGGTTGGGTAAAAAGCTGACCCTTGTTTAGGTGACATGCCTGTGCCAACCATCAAAACTCCTGTTGTAGGCAGGGAATCACTGGTATTACTGCTTCTAAACTGTGAGAGTGTTGAGTCCAAACACTTTTTAGGTACCATTGTAATTTCCTCATATGCAGTCTGGCAGGATGCCATGAATCCCAGAGCCTGCAGAATTTTTCTTGCAGGGAGATGGGACTTTTTTGCCAGTAATTGAAAATATTGAGTTAGCTGAACTTGTTTGTCTGGCGTGAGGTAAGCCATCTGGGCCGTTGTAATTAAGCTGGCACCCAGGAATATAATCTGTTGTGAGGGCACTAGTTTTGACTTATTTTCGTTTACTGTGTACCCTAGAGAAATTAGCAACTTTTTCACAAACGCCAGATGCTGTAGAAGAATGTCCTTTGTCTCTGCTTGAATGAGGCAGTCGTCCAGGTATGGATATATTTGAATTCCTTTTTGTCTGCAAAATGCAATTACTGGTGCCAGGCACTTTGTGAAGACCCTGGGCGCAGTAGATAAGCCAAAGGGCAGTGCAGAGAATTGGTAGTGCATTGTACCAGCTTTGAATCTGAGGTATCTTCTGCAATTTTGTCTGATAGGGACATGCAGGTATGCCTCTTTGAGGTCCAGAGTAACAAGCCAAGCCTTCTTGCCCAGCATGGGTAGAAGCTGCTATAATGTCAACATTTTGAATTTCGGAATATCCAGGTAAGTATTCAGAATTGAAAGATCTAGTATGGGCCTCCAGGCTTTGTCCTTTCTGGGGACCAGGAAGAGTCGAGTAAAATCCTTGTCCTTGTTCCTATTGTGGTACTTTTTGAATAGTTGTCATGTCCATGAGGGTTGAAATTTGTTTTTGTGCCTCTGCCCATTGATTTTGTGGCAGGTCTGGCATTCCTTTTAGCTTTGGTAAAGTATGAAAGTGGAATCTGTAACCCTGAGACACAATATTCAGAACCCATTTGTCTTGGGTGATTGTTTGCCAGTTTTGAGGAAAAAGTGCTAGTTTTCCCCGCAAGGGGGCTTCCAAAAGGGACGTGCTTGGCATACGAAGAGGAAAGTCATTGTGACTGTTTCCTGTAAGGTTGAGACTTGTCCTCACCTCCTTTTGGGGTTGAGGTGCCCCACTGTCGTTGTCTGTTTGAGCCTTGGGGTTGAGATCTGCCTCTTGGGAGTCTGTATCTGCCTCTTTGTGGCCTGTCTGACACTGGAAAGGACCAATTCTTTGTTGGCCAATTTCTGCTAAACCGAGGTGGCTGTACCTGTAAAAAATCCTTGACTGTTTGCATAGATTTAGCTTTATCCTCCATTTTCTTTAACACCTCTTCTGCCTTAACACCAAACAAGGTATCATGCTGTAAAGGAGCATCCAATAATTTTGCCTTAACATGATCAGGTAAACTCTGTTCTTTTAACCAAGCATGCCTTCGAATAACAGAACCTGTAACTCTGGCTCTACAAGAGGCCTCTAAAGAATCAAAACCACATTGCAGAGTATGTTTTCCCACCTGTTCAACTGCATGCAATGAATCCTGCATTTCTTTACAATGAGGAGCTTCTGAGCTTGCAAGCATTTTCTGTTTTAACTGAGCCATTAAATATTGTTGGTACTTAAGCATGTGAAACTGGCAATTTAAAGCTCTTACTGCTAAAGTTGCAGACGTGTATACTTTCTTACCCCATCTATCCAAAGCTCTGGAATCTCTGTCAGAGGGTACTGGATTTTTTGCAATGGAAGCCTTAACCCCTTTTGGACCCTGGGAAATAGTTTCTGGATCAGCAGAAGGGTTTTTGTAAAGAAACTTGTGAGAGTCAGGGACTCTATAATACCTATCTGGCTTGGCTGGAGCAGGGGGCAAAGAGTCAGGAGATAAGCTGGATTCAGAGAACACAATATCTAGCACAGGTGGAATGGCCAGGGGCCTGTGCTGAGGCAATAAGAGGAAATCCCCTGAGCCTTTTCTTGGATTCTGAGTAATCCTGACTTTCCCAATGGAAATGCTCCCTCATGGTATGTAAAGTTTCCCCAAAAGAGTAATTCTCAGGAGGAGAGGCTGAAGGGATAGATTCTTCAGCATCAGAGTCCTCATAGGGGGGTAGAGAGTATCCCTGGTCTGAAGAGGAATCAGAGGAAATGGAAACCTGATCAGAGGAGTCATAGTCTGTATCCTGCCTAGGCCTTTTCACAGGAGGGGGATGGGAACCCCTGATTAGAGCAATGAGGTCTTCGGCCATTTTAAGCATCCATTTCTTAGGCATGGAGGACTGTCCAGGAGAATGCTGTACTTGTTTCTTTGTCTTTAATGGTACCTTTGTCTTGGCTGTTGTTATAATGGTAAGTTGTGAAGGTCTGAAAACACCCTCAGAAGCCGATGCCTGCTCAGTGGCTCCAGACCCATCTGAGGGATTAGTTTCCGTAGGTCCAATACCCTGAGTTTCCAGAGGCCTAAATGTCTCCACGTAGGAGTCGGAAGCGGCCTGTGGCTCTGAGGTAGCGGGTGTCAGGAGCTGCGAAAGGGCCTCACTGAGAACCGGCGACTGGCCTAGAAGAGGTTTCATCATCGGTTTTGGACCTCGGATGCCCATCTTTATCCTTGTCTTTGCGTTTTTTCGGTACTGAAGTCGTCGGCTGATCCGACGGCATACTATAATTGAACCTTCAGCCAAAGTAGTGTAAAGCAAAATCAAAACGTCTTTTTATAGTGCGTTTCTTAAATCTAGCACAAAACCGACAGCTAGTGACGTTGTGATCAGGGCCTAGGCATGGAATACAGTGAGAGTGGAAGTCCTTATGATGTATTTGCTTCCCACAAGAAATACAATTAACTTTTTCTGACATCGGTCTGAGGCAAGAAAAAGGTTTCCCCAACGGGGTACTTAACTTTATTGAAGACTTCGGATCTGAAATTCGACTTCGAAAATCTCAGGAGTTGGCCGACCGGCACTTGCGAACTGCTTCTGCTTCGGGCACCGTGCAGCAAGAAAGACTGAAGAAAATGGCATCGGATGCATATTGTATACCCCTGGCGCACTGACGTCACGGAAGAAGCGACAGCAACCGAAGCCGGACCAAAGCTTTGGAACTCTGGCCGAATGCGGGACCGCCTGACGGCAGGATAACCCAAGTGTGATGACTGCAGCAGTGTAACACGATGAACATCTAGTTTTAAAGGCACACAACAACAGGGTACGAAAAAAAATCTTCTGCTGATGTAAGAACAAGTTGTCAAGCGATGTGGTAACAGAAAGTATACAGCAACAGACTAAGTGAACAACCCAGAATTAAGAACCCTGTGGTAAGAATTAAAACAATTTATTTCATTTATTTTATTTTACATTTGTTGACCGGGCTAGTCCAACTGGATATATGTCCATTTTCAGCAGAGGCCCGGGGAGAAAAGCTCTACATGCAAGCATTTGTAAGAACAGGGTACAAATTAAGCATGTATATAATATATACATCGAAAATCATTAGATATTAACTACAAAACAGAAGTTGAGAAATAAAGAGTGTGTTTTGTTAAGAGTTTCTTAAAGCTAAAAGTTGCGAGTACCTAGATACACAAGGAAAGCTAGTTATTTAAAGCAGAAAAGTTGAGAGTACCTAGATACCCAAGGTAAACTAGTCAGGGTTGCTACAGGGGCAGAGCCAGTGGGTTTTGAGGTGTGTTATGAGTTGGGATTTGAAGCAGGGAAGAGAGGAGATTGCTGGGATATTGTGAGGAAGAATGTTCCAGGTTTTTCCTGCGGTGTTGGAGAACAAGGATTTGCCAGCTGAGTTATTGGGTTTACTAGTGGATATAAGTAGTTTGTCGGAGGAACGAAGGCTTTTAAGATTGCAGTAAGGAGTGATAAGTGAAGTGAGAATGGGAGTGTTTGTGGGTTTGTAAAGGATTTTGTGGGCTAAGGAGATCTGGTGAAATAGAATTTGGTTTTGTAGTTCGAGCCATCGTAGTTGCCTTAAGTTTTGGCAGTGATGTGTTCTAAAAGTAGAGTTAGTGGCAAATCTGGCAATATTGTTGTAGGCAGCAGAGAGTTTGCTGAGGTTAGCTTTGGACACTGAAGTGTAGATAGGAGAGGCATACAGGAGAGTGGAAATGATGGGTCTGAGCAATAGAAGTTCTGGTATGTGGAGTAAGGAATGGTTTAATTCTATAGAAGGAGCCTAGTTTTCTGTTAACTAACTTTATAGTATTGTTGATGTGCATGTCAAAGGTCAGATTGTTGTCCATCTCAACTCTGAGGAGTTTGGTAGTTGGATCGGGTTATATGTTTGTGCCATTATTTGATGTGACACAGAAATTCAGTGGAGAGGATTTTCGGGTTGGTGAGAAGAGTAATAATTTGTTTTTTGGGGGGTTCAAAATTAAGCATCGTTTGAGGAACCACATCTCTACAGTTTCAAAAGTCTTTTGGGTGAGAGAGTGCAGTACAGAGGGGGATGAGGCAGAACAGATTAAAGTAGAATCATCTGCATACTGTGTACAGGTGGCAGGAGAAATAGGAGTATGAAGATCATTAATGAAAATTGAAAAGAGGAGAGGGCCAAGAATTGAGCCTTGGGGGACTCCTAGAGTAATGGGGAGGTGGTTGGATAAGTTATTATGCCACCGCACAACCTGTTGTCTGTTGTGCAGGTAAGAGTGGAACCACTTAATTGAGCTTGTGTCTAGTGCAAATGATTTAAGTAAGTGTAACAGTATTTCACGATTGACCATATCAAAGGTTTTGGATAGATCAATAAATATAGCAGAGCTAAGGGTATTATTGTTCCTATTTTTATTGATGCAATCTGTGAAGGACAGGAGGGCAGAGGTGGTGCTATGGTAGGGTTTAAAACCTTGTTAACAATTAGTTAGCAGATTGTTAGTTAACAGGTGATTCAGAAGTTACTTCTGGACACATTTTTCCATGATTTTAGCAAGAGGAGAGAGCAAGGCTACGGGTCGGTAGTTAAGAGAGTTCAGATGATTTTCCACCTTTATGAAGGGGAATAATATGAGATAGTTTCCAGAGTGAAGGAATGTAGCCTTCTTCAATGGTTCTGTTAATCAGGATGGTGATGGGATAAGGTTAATGCATTAGCAGCAACTTTTAGATACAGAGCAGGTAAGATGGTCAGGAGATGGAGAGGATGGCTTAAGTTTATGTAGCAGAGAACAAATGAGTGAAGAGGGAACAGGTTGTAGTTGAAATGTGGGAATGGAAGTGTTAGAGGAGGTGGAAAGACAGGAGATATCAGGGGAGAGTTGATTGGAAAGAGACTGGGCAGTTTCAGTAAAGAAGGTATTGAAGGCATTGGCAGACTGTTTGGGGTTATCTTGGGAGGTGCCTGCTGGGCTTGGAGTGTCTGAGTGGCCAGGCTGCATGAGATTTATTCCCGCCCAGAACTTTTGTGGGTTATGTAGGTTAGCCTGTTGCATATGGCAGTAGTAGTTTCTTTTATCAAGAATTACTGCTTTTTTGTAAGGTTTCTTATTTGTCTAAAGTTGAGTTGGTCAGTGGGATCCTTAGTACTGCAGTATTTGGACCAGAGTTTATTTTTCAGAATAATCTTTTGCCTTGTGTCCTTTGTTAGCCAAGGGGTGGCTTTTGAGGAACGTCTGATTGGACACTGACTTTTGTTTAAAGAGATGATGATGATTTGGGCAATACACTTTTTGCCTTTACAATTTAGTATAAAAGACATAAGAGCGTTAATACATTTAGGCACTGATGACTTCTGTGAAGTCAATTTTGAAACATTTGGTTTATTAGAAAAAAAATGTTAGCGGTAGGAAGAACACTGCAACACAGAAAGACTACACTTGTTTTGAATTCCGGGCTACAGTTTAAAAAGAGGATGCATGTACAATTCAGAACTGCTAACACGACACTGTTAAAATGAAGTCTTCTTTTCACATTGGTTTATAAAGAAAGTGTAGGATATAAAAATGTGCTTGACGAAAGAAATGCGTGGACTGGGGGATGGGAAGCATTAGTAACATTAAATGTGATAGAAGGAAGGATGTAGCACGTTCAAAATGTAATAAATGTTAATGAAAAGAGGGGTTGTGAGATACTGGGAACAGCCAAAGGCCTATTTTTTGCAGACTGTGAAAAAAGAAGATGCAGGCAATGTGAAAATAAGGGACAGATGGATAAAAACTGTGAAACAAAAGAGTAGTAAATGTAATGTCCAAGAGTGCTGGAATACCTTAAGAAAATAATAGAGAGGATGAGATAGATATCTTTGTGGAAGAAAATATAGAAAAACATACAACTTCAGGAGAAATGGAGTTAAATACTGGGGAAAGAGAGAGGAAGGGGATTTTGACATAGAAAGGCAAGAACAAAATAATGTAAAGTCAACTGGAGAAAGGCTACAAAGAAAATAAAAGGAAAGGGATAGTGTAAAGACATTAAGCACATCAGAAATGATATAATGGGGCTGATGGTAAATGAATGGCATATGAACGGGAAAGCAGACATGTTTACTAGATACATGATGCATTAAGAAAGGGATAGAAGTGAGGCCTTATGGGAAAATAAAATTATATGGTTTGTAGACAATGAAGAATTTTTAAAGGGATTTTGATGAGAAATAAAGAAATTAAATATTAGATGTTAAAATACAAACATCAGGTAGGATGGTAAGTAATGTAAGAAAAGGAGAACGATGTGTAAGATTATTTGCACTTTATGCACACAAATAGGACGGGAAAAATACATCAGAAGGCTTAAAAAATATGCTTCGGTTAATATGTTTATTATGAAAGGAGACTAACTGTAATTTAAGGAAGGAGAAGGGGAAGTAAAAAGATGTGAAAGTACCAAAGGGAGTTCTAAAAATGTCAAGGACTACAGGAAAAAAGAGAAAGGACTTATCAAACAGAGATATTTACAACAGAGCTAGATTATGTAATTTGTTATAATGGAATGGAAGAAATAGGAAGTGTGGAAATGAATACGTTTTCTGATCACAGAACTATCTGGGCAAGAACGGGTGAGAATACTGACAAAAGAAGGAATAAAAAGGCTAACGGGTGAAGTTAGACAAAAGAAGTGACGCTGGAAAGTAAAGTAGGAGTTGAACATATAACAAAATGAGAGAGTTTTATGAAAACTGTTCTGTATTATGGCTAATGCTTAAAGAAAAGCATAACATTTTTAATGGTGGAAAACAGAATGGAAAACAAAAATAAAAAGGAACAAAAACAACAGAACTCCAAGTAGAAAAAGAGGAAAACAGGTAATACAATAAGAAAGATAGAAAGTGAATTGTTATTTAGGCAAAGATTTTGCTTACACAGTAAGAAATAGGAAGTACCACCTTATCTGGGAAAATACATGAGAATAAAAGAAGGAAGTATGGATGCATTATTTAATGCTCGGGGTGGTTAAGATATAAACAAATAATGGAAACACTGGAAAGATATGTAGACAAAATGTATGAACACAAAGAAGATGAGAAACCCGAAAAAGATGTTAAAAATTATCTGAATGCTTTAGTATAACCAAAAAAGGAGATAAATATGGAAGACAGATAAAGGGATGGCTCAGGAAGATGTATGTAGTGGTGCGATAAAATGTTAATTGGAAAAAAATTAAAGGAAAGCTATAAGAAACTAAAGACCTATAACTTGAGGGAATATTTATTATAAAATATCCTGGCAGTCAATTTCAGAAACACCCGATATGAAGGCAACACGTTGTCCAGCTGATGACAGACAGGAGAAAATTGGTGGCAATTTAACTGGTTGTTGAATAATGATTAAAAAAAAAATCAAATTAATGATGACACATTCAAAGCCTTTGGGAGCTTGAGGTTATAAAAATTAAGAGGGACTGGCTTTCACTACCATACGTGAGTTAACACAAAGGATCTGAATGAAGATATGATAAATCAGCAAGCAAAGCTGGAATTGAATTCATCCACAAGTTTTGGTGAGCACCTTCAAGGGATGGACCCTGTTTTTCACAAAATCTCACCAAGATGAACAGAAGTAGGTTTAAAAATTAAAAAAGATAGCTGAGTGCACAAGACCCAGGATAATAAAAAGTGCCCAATCCTGGTAGGCGTACTGGTGCCAGGACTGTAAAAAATAAGTGTAGAATCCTCAAGACAGAGAAACATTCCTACAATGGGGCCAGGCGAAGGATGCCCCCCCCCCCCCGGTTGCAGAAGGTAGTACTAGTAGTCCACAAAAATCACAATGGGCCAAAAAAGAGCCATAATGATGACAGAGTGGACTACTGAGGATAAGAAAGAATGTATTGTTACTATTATGCAAGAAACCCAGAATGTCCAGACAGAAGACATACAAAAAGACAGAGAGAAATTAGAGGAAAGAAAAATACTTGCACAAGAAAAACTGCCAGAAGCTTAAAATAAAAATTTGTGTTCACTAATGCAACAGATTTATGAAAAACATTATACAGACTAAGAAACGTTGGGCTGCTTAGAAAAAGAAGCGGCTGAAGTGCAGAAATATAAAGAACAAAATCTAGAGATTTTTGAAAGGAATAAAAAAGAAATCTGGACATGGGAAAGAAAGAGAGGTCTGATATGGTCCAGTATTTATGCAAAGGTGAAAGCCAAATTAATCCATACAAAAAGTAGCCCAAAAGATATTCAAAGAGAAATACAGACAAAGGTATCCAGATATATAAAATTTCACAATACAAAAAAATAAGACCACAACGGGGGAACAGAACAGATCATCAGTAAAGTACATATTAAAAAATAGAAACTGAAGTCAAGGAATACCTACGAAATGAAGGATTTAGTGTAGAAAGTCTAACAGGTTATATCACAGCATGATGGAATAAGGAGTCCCCCAAGTAAAGAGAAACAGGAGGAGCAAGAGAGATCTGGAAAAAAATATGGACACGGGGGAAAAAAAGACATTTGATATAGGATATATTACTCTGCAGCTAAATTAATAAAGTACAGTTTTGTACCTACCATAAATGTAGATGTTCGAGTGTTCACACTACTGCAGTCACCACACTTGGGTTATCCTGCCGTCAGGCGGTCCCGCAGTTGGCCAGAGTTCCAAAGTCTTGGTCCGGCGTCGGTAGCTGTCGCTTCTTCCCTGATGTCAGTGCGCCAGGGGTATATAAGAGGCATCTGACGCCATTTTTTTCAGTTTTTCTTGCCCCAGATGTCAGGTGCCCCCAAGTAGGTAGGCAATACATACTGCTAATAAAACATATAAAAGGAATAAAAGGAATACATTCAGTTACAAGCAAATACACCACAAAGGTTGTACAGGACAGAAAGGTATAGAAAAATTCAACTAGGTCAGAGGGGATGGAGGGAGGGTAACCTGGACTGCAGCAGTGTGAACACTAACATCTACACTTATGGTAGGTACAAAACTGTACTATGTTCATCGTGTTACACTGCTGCAGTCATCACACTTGGATTGAATCCCAACGCTAAGGATGGGTGGTGGAACTAAACAGGGTTTGGAGAAGCTAGTAGGCCCTGCAGAACTGCAGTGGCAAAGCCAGCTCTGGTTTTAGAGTATAGCGGTAAATGATAGTGCTTGGTGAAGGTGTGCACTGAACTCCAAGTTGCAGCCTCCAAAATATCCTTGGTTGGTACCCCTCTGAGGAAGGCTGTTGATGTTGCTGTAGTCCTGGTGGAATGGGGCCTAATGTTACCAGATACAGGTTTCCCATGGTGTGTGTAGCAGAAACGGATACAATGTCCTATCCATTTTGAAATTGTCTGTTTTGAGGGATCTAGGTCATAAGATCGACAGCTCATATGACTGAAACTCATTTTGTCGACAGCTCATTTGGCTGACAAAAAGTATAGGTGGGGGGCCCACGCCCCCCACACACCCCCAACTATATATAACAACTCCACAGTCGCACAACAGTGGGGAGGGGGGCAAATCCCAGGTTTTTGCCTTGAATACTTTTGTCAGCCAAATGAGCTGTCGACCAAATGAGTTTCAGTCATATGAGCTGTCGATCTTATGACCTAGATCCGTTTTGAGATAGCCTTTTCTTGTGATACTGCAGCATAGGATACAAAGAACTGGTCAAATTTTCTGAAAGCCTTAGTCTTATCCAAGTAATAAAGTAATTGCCTGTGAATGTCCAAAAAGTGTAGGAGTCTTTCCCCTTTGTTCTGGGGGTTTGGATAGAAGGTGAGCAAATGAATGGTTTGGTTTAGGGCCACACTGGATACCACCTTTGGCATAAAGGAAGGGTTAGTTCGTAAAGCGACTCTGTCTTGATGAAAAATGATGAAAGGCTCCACTGCCATTAGGGCCTGTAGCTCTGAGACTCTTCGCGCTGAAGTTAATTAGCAGCAGGGCAGTTTTCCATGATAGAAACTGTAAATCAGCTGTAGAAGCTGGTTCAAAGGGCGGTAGTGTAAGTTTTTCCAAAACAAAGTTGAGATCCCAAGTTTTTGTTGGTGCTCTCTGGGGTGGTCTTATGTTCTTAGCCCCTCTGAGGTACTGTTTTAGTAATGGATGTGAAAATATAGGAGGATCCGTGTTGTACTGAGCTGAAATAGCTAAGGCGTGGATCTTAATAGATGAAAAAGAAAGTTCTTTGTGCAACATCTCAGTTAAATATTGTAGAATCTGAGGAATATTTCGGACAAGGGGATTCTGGCCTTTAGCCTGGTTCCAGGCGCAGAATCTTTTTCATTTGTCTGAATAGGTTTTCCTGGTGCTGAGCCTCCTGGCCTCTAGAATGACATCCATAACAGCTTTAGAGAGTGTTGACTGGTTGTTTAGGTAATTTGCCATGCAGCCAGATTTAAAGTCTTGAGCTGGCCGTGTAGAATCCGATTGTTTTGCTGAGTAAGCAGGTGAGGAATTTGAGGTAAAATCCATGGTGGGCCTTGAGCCATGTTCCTTAGTATTGGATACCAGTGTTGGCGTGGCCAGTCTGGAGCAATGAGTATCATTTGTGGCCTCTCTAATCTGGCTTTCAGCAGCACCTTTGCCAGAAGAGGCAGTGGAGGAAAGGCATACACTGTTAATGTTTTCCAACTGAATGAGAGGGCGTCCACCTTCCAAGCTATTGTGTGGTATGTCCTTGTGCAAAATTTCCGTAGTTGGTAGTTTTGCGGGGAGGCAAACAGATCTATGTCTGGGCTCCCCCATTTTTGAGTTATCATTGCGAATACTTGTGGATCTAGTTTCCACTCGTGAGGATCTATGATGTTTCTGCTTAGATCGTCTGCCAATGTGTTTTTCTTTCCTGGCAGGAATTGTGCTTGTAGTTGAACTTGGTAGGTCAGTGCTGTGTACCACAAGGTCATTGCTTGCCTGCATAGGGGGTAGGAATGTGTGCCCCCTTGCTTATGTACCGCATCACTGTGGTGTTGTCCGTCATTATTAGTAGTTGTCCTGGATGTAGGAGGTCCTTGAAAGCTGTTAGGGCATTTTGTACAGCTAGCATCTCTTTTTGATTGATATGTAGATGCTTTTGATCTGCAGACCATTTGCCCTGAATACACTGTCCTGGCATGTGTGCTCCCCAGGCATAATCCGATGCATCCATTTTTATAGTTTGCCTGGCTGTGGGTAAGTTAAAAGGCTGACCCTTGTTGAGATGACATGCCTGAGCCCACCATAGAAACTCCAGTTGAAGGCAGGGAATTAGTGGTATTATCGTTTCCAAGCTGTGGCTGTGTTGAGTCCATACACTTTTCAGGTACCATTGTAATTTCCTCATATGCAGTTTTGCATATGGTATTAGTAGTATGCAAGATGCCATGAATCCCAAGGCCTGCAGAATTTTTCTTGCAGGGAGTTGGGTCTTTGTTGCCATCATTTTGAAGTATTGAGTCAGTTGTCCTTGCTTGTCTGGCGTGAGAAGCCATCTGGGCCGTTGTATTTAAGCTGGCACCCAGGAGTATTATGTCTTGTGAGGGTACTAGTTTTGACTTTTCGTTTACTGTGTACCCTAGGCAACTTAATAGGGTTTTTGACAAATGCCAGATGCTTTAAAAGAATGTCCTTGCTTTCTGCTTGAATAAGGCAGTCGTCCAGGTATGGATATATTTGAATTCCTCTTTGTCTGCAGTATGCAATTACTGGTGCCAGGCATTTTGTGAAGACTGGGTGCAGTAGATAAGCCAAAGGGCAGTGCAGAGAATTGGTAATGGGTTGAACCTGCTATAAATCGGAGGCATCTTCTGCAATTTTGTCCGATAGAGACATGCAGGTATGCCTCCTTGAGGTCCAACGTTACTAGCCAAGCCTTCTTGCCCAGCATGGGAAGAAGTTGCTGTAGTGTTAGCATCTTGAGTCTCCAAGCTTTGTCCTTTCGGGGAACTAGAAAGAGTCTTGAGTAAAATTCTTGTCCTTGCTCCTGTGTAGGAACCTGTTGAATGGCTCTCATGTCCATGAGAGCTGTAATTTGTTTTTGAGCCTCTGCCCATTGATTTGGTGGCAGGTTTGGCATTCCTTTTATCCTTGGTAAATTGTGAAAGTGGAATCTGTATCCTTGAGATACAGTATTTAGGACCCATTTGTATTTTGTGATGATGCGCCAGTTGTCTGCAAAGAGAGTTAGCTTTCCTCCCAAGGGAGCTGCCAAGACGGATTTGCTTGGCAGTCTGAGGGGTAAGTCATTGTGTTTGTCTTCTGTTAGTTTGAAACCTGTCTTCTCTTCCTTTCTGGGTTGTGGCACCCCATTGTCGAGGCTTGTAAGAGCCTTGTGACTGACCTCTGCCCCTTGGGCATCTGTATTTGCCCCTCTGTGGTCTGTCAGCAGCTGGAAAGGACCAGTTTTTGGTTGGCCAATTTCTGCTGAAACGAGGGGGTTGAACCTGTAAAAAATCCTTGACCGTCTGCATTGATTTTGCCTTATCCTCCATTTTCTTTAAAACCTCTTCTGCTTTTACACCAAATAAAGGTGCATCCAATAACTTTGCTTTTACATGATCGGATAAAGTTTGTTCTTTTAACCAAGCATGCCTATGTATGACAGACCCTGTCACTGCTGCTCTACAAGAAGCTTCCAATGAATCAAATCCACATTGTAAAGTATGTTTTCCCACTTGTTCAGCTGCATGCAACAAATCTTGCATTTCCTTGTAATCAGGCTGCTCTGTATATGTGATCATTTTTAGTTTTAATTGAGACATCAAATATTGTTGATATTTCAGCATGTGAAACTGGCAATTTAAGGCCCACATAGCTTGAGTAGTCGAGGTATATATTTTCTTTCCCCATCTGTCTAGTGCTCTAGAATCCCTTTCAGAGGGTACAGGATTTTTAGCAATAGAGGCCTTAACCCATTTGGGACCCTGGGAAATGGTTTCTGGGTCAGCAACAGGGCTTTTATATAGGAATTTGTGTGAGTCAGGGACTCTGTAGTATCTGTCTGGTTTGGCTGGTGCAGGAGGTAGTGAATCTGGGTTAAGGCTAGATTCTGAATAAACATCATCCACAATGTCTAACACTGGTGGAATAGCAAGTGGTCTGTGCTGGGGTAGTAAAAGGAACTCTCGGAGACTTTTCTTAGAATCAGAGTAATCCTGGCCTTCCCAGTGGAAATGTTCCCTCATGGTATGTAAAGTTTCCCCAAAAGAGTAGTCTTCTGGGGGAGATGCTGAAGGAATAGACTCTTCAGCATCAGAGTCTTCATAAGGGGGAAAAGAATATTCCTGTTCCTCAGAAGAATCTGAGGAAATTGAAACCTGGTCAGAGGAAGCGTAGTCCTCCTCCTGTCTATGCCTTTTATCAGGAGGGAGATGGGAACCCCTGATTAGGGTAATTAAGTCTTCAGCCATCTTGAGCATCTGTTTCTTAGGCATGGGGCCTTGTACTGGAGACTGCTGTACAGAGTCTTCTTTGCTTTTAAAGGAGTTTTCAGCTTTGCATAAGATTTAATAGTGAGTGTAGTCGGTCTGAAGACACCTTCTGCAACTGAAGGCGTTTCAACTGCGCCGGAATCTCCTTCAGCCTTTGAGTCGGAAGGGCCTAAAGATAAAGGTTGTAGAGGCCTATCAATCTCCTCTTGGGAATTGGATGCCATTTGGGGTTCTGAATCAGCGGTAGTCAGGGGCTGCGTAGGCGCCTCACTGAAAAACGGAGAACCGGTGACTGGCCTAGCAGAGGCCTCAGAGTCTGGTTTGGGTCTCTGCTGCCTGTCCTTATCTTTGCGTTTATGCACTCTGGTCGTCGGTTGCTCCGACGGCATGGTATAATTAAATTTCCTACCAAAATAATGTTGGGCAAAATCAAACCGACGTTTTATATTTCGTTTGTTAAACCTAGCACAAAACCGACAACCTGTGATGTCGTGGTCTGGGCCTAGGCAAGGAATACAAGGAATACAATAAGAATGAAAGTCCTTATGAGGTATTTGCTTCCCACAAGAAATGCAGTTAACTTTTTCTGACATCGGACTGAGGCAAGAAAAGGTTCCCCAATGGGGTACTTAGCTTTATTGAAGACTTTGGTCTGAAATTCGATTTGAAAATCTCTGGAGTCGGCCGACCGGCACTTGCGAACTGCTTATGCTTCGAGCACCGCATGGCAAGAAAGACTAAAGAAAATGGCGTCGGATGCCGCTTATATAGCCCTGGCGCACTGACGTCAGGGAAGAAGCGACAGCAACCGACGCCGGACCAAGACTTTGGAACTCTGGCCGACTGCGGGACCGCCCGACGGCAGGATAGCCCAAGTGTGATGACTGCAGCAGTGTAACACGATGAACCATCATGTAAAGTCTTACCACAAAAACACAGGGCAGTAAGTGAAAGAAAGGGGAGAAATCAAATGCCACCATTAACTATGGAATAGAGAAAACTATAAAGCATATAAGACAAGATGCTTGATAAGGTGTATAGAAGAGGGAATAGATCAATAAAAATACTTAGAAAGATAGAGGTGATAAAGGTGATGACAGTATCAGAACAGATCAGGATCTGTCATGCACTGTTGCAAATAATAAACTAAAGATATCAGCACAGGCAGAAAACCTTAGAAGACATGAAGATAAACAAACAAAAAGAACAAAATAAGCAATTTATTGATGACCCAAATTTTGGAGAGAATTGGGGAAACAAGGCAAAAGGAATTGAAACACCACTAAAAAAGAAGAAATAGATGGCCTTCGCAGAAATATCTATGAAGATCCTGTGGATCATAAACATTATGAATGGAGAGAAATAAAAGAAAAAAAAGTTCAAATGTACAGGATATGAAATGTGATGAAGTAATGGCCTGAGAGATTGAAACAAAGTTAAGAAAATCTCCTAATTGAAAAATCCCATGCCCAGATGCAGTACCTACCTTCTTGCTAAAAGTATTAACATCTTTACATGAAAATTTAGCCTTGAGTAAGAGCTATTTATATGCACACCACGGACAGACACCAACCTAGTTAACAGGAAAAACAATACTTCTACTTAACAGCGAACCTGAAAGCTATCCTAAAAACGACAGACCTGTAACTTGCCTTACAACAACATACGAACTATTCACTGGAATTGATGTCAACAGAGCTTATAGTCATTTAGAAGAAAACTCAATCATGGCAAAATAACAGGATAACAAAAAGTCATATAGAATAAAGGATCATTTGTTAAAGTCATAATAGAGAACTAAAAATGGGAAGAACTAAGCAAGGCACGGACACACTACAAAAAAGCATTTAACAGTATTCCACGTTCATGGATGAAAGAGTGTTTCAAATGTATAAGATATACCCTACACTGATTGATTAGATTACAGTGACCATCAAACAGTGGCAAACCACTTTGCAGTTAAGCCATGAAGAAGGACAAATTATTATTCCATGGATAAAAATGCAAAGGGGGATATTCCCGGGTGACTCACCATTGTTCTTTTGTCTTTCCCTTAACCCATTAAGCTGTCTACTTAATAGATTAGGTCACAGCTACACTTTGGCTCTCATAAAATAAAGTATAAAGACTTGTCTTCTTTTTGTGGATGATTTAAAACTGCACATTTTATTAGAAGAGGAACTGAAAGCACAACTGCAAGTAGTCAAAACTTTTTCAGATGATATAACAATGTCATTTGGTCTTGATAATGTGCAAATGCAACCTTTAAAGCAAAAAGCTGCAATACCAAGAAAAAAATCAGGCCTGGGACATGAATGTGATAGAAAAGAACTTGAGCAAGAGGGAATGTATAAATATTTGGGAAATGATAAAGGATCTACAATAAAACAAGAACAAATGCAAACAAAACTTAGTAAGGAATATTTTAGAAGACTAAAATTAATATTGAAAACAGCGCTGGTATTTAGGAACGAAGTCCAAGCTGTAAACTAATTTGCTCTTCCTGTCCTAATTTACAGTTTTAGAGTGGTTGACTGGTCCCAAAACGTGATGGATCAGCTGGACAAGAAAACAAGGATGCTTTATGCTCATCAAACGATTTATAAAAATTAGTGTACATCAATACTATACATCCCCCATTCTGAAGGAGGTACGGGCCTCCTTGAAATGTATTACATGTATAAATTTGCAATTGTAGGACTGCACACATCTGCTGAACTCACACAAGACCCAAAAGTAGTGAAAGTTTTAAAACATGAGGAGAATAAGTCTAACATGTCTCCCCTGCTTAGTTTAGCAGAAGCATATCTGTGTCAAGTGGGAATGGAAATCAAACCAGTAGCAGTCAAAAAATCAGGCAGCAACTAAATGTGCCAAAAGGTGAAGGATCAGGTGAGAAGATAAGAAATGTGGTAAAAGCATAGATATAGTTTCAAGTGTAGAAATCTCTTGGAACAAACTCAGGCTTATCAGGATGGAATTCAGGAATGTTTAAGGACAGGCGAATTTAAACCAGAAGATGAAAGGTTAATATTGGTGGTCCAAGACAGTGGACTACATACACATTGGTTTACAAAGTCCATTGAACATGTGGGAGAAACAGAAATTGGAAACAGTCGCACATCTTTTTGCTGGTTGTGATATACTAACGTCAGGACTGTATACTGACTGTACACTGAAAGGCATGACAATGTGGCAAGACTGTTGCATTGGGAATTGTGCAAACATTATAATACTGAAGTAGCTGAAAAACAGTGGAACCATAAGCCACAATGCATTACAGAAAATGATGAAGTTTACATCACATGGGATAACTCATTACCAACAGCTCAAAACATAGATGCGAGAAAACCAGAAACAGCAGTCCATGAAAAGGCAAAACTAGCACTGATCATTGAAACCTGCTACATCCAGTGACTACAGTGTTGTAAAATACCATAATTTGCAAGTAGAAAGAAGGATGATACCCAGACAGTTCCAAATAGTAATAGCAGCAACGATTCTTATAAAAAAAAACAATTTACAGTCCTACTTAGATATGTCACAGATACATGCAACTCTATGAATTGCAGGAGTCGTCATTACTGGGCACATTGCGGGTGCTGCAAAGAGCACATCTGGCTAACAACAAAGACTGAAATAACACTAACACTTCAAGAACTTTAATCAAACTGAGTTAGGAATGGAATCCATTCCTGGCATGCTATTAGAAACCCAAAAGACTTGGAGAAATTAAAAAATGGATTAAATCTTAACAGTGCTAATGATATACCACTTGTAGTACCTGGTTTGATTCTCTCGGCCTCCATTTGACTATTGTAGGACTCTCAGCAAGTCACTTAGACAGTGCTTTGAAGAAACTTGGAAATTATGCCTTGTCCCTCAGTGGTCCATGCTTAATAGCTTTTTATGGACCACCATCTGTATTAGGTTTTCAGAGGACCCTGGCACAGCCTTTGCCTTATCTAAATAAATATGCAATTGTTTCCCAACCTTGTTCTTAAGGGATCCTGGCACAGAATCTGCCTTGATGTGCACTGGGATACTAACTGGATTGGCAGCCTCTTGAGATGTTAGAACTTACAGTTGCGTGCCTCCAACAACAAATTTCTGATTGCAGGCACCCTTGCTAATGTCTATAACAGGAGATATTTCCCTTCCCTGATGAGATAGTAAAATGGGTGTCGGTATCCATAATATAGGAACCAGCATCCACAAGTATCTATTTTCTCTCCGAGAGAACTTGCTCTTAGCTGACAGACTGGTGGCCTCCAAATGAACATTCCCAGGGACCTTGGAGGTGTTAGGTGTTTGAACCAGGGCCTACAAAAATTTCTTCACAATTTTGGTGCCTTTGAGCTTGGGGTCACCCCAGGCCTCAAGGGTATCCTCACAGCAGGCTCACTTTTCTGCTTTCTCTGGATATATCCTCTTTTTCTGAGGGTCACACAGAAAGGTCAACTGCTTGATATCAGGAAGCATAGAGGCAGGTTTAGTGAGAGAATCTGTCCTTCCCTTGTCGGAGTCCGCCTGGAGAGATAACTCCTCTTCTTCCTCCACAGAGTTTTCATGCTAACTCGAACAAAAACTGAAGAGGTACTCCATGAAGGTCCTTGAAGAAAATATGCAACAGGAATAGAAATCTTTATGCAGAAAGTGTTGACTATATGTATACACGGATACATTCTAAAGGGCAAATATACCACTCATACATAACTTTCAGCTCTTTTAATGACAAACTAATCCCAATATATACACATTCAAACAAGAAAAAACTAGGCAATTAAAGGTCCCCATTGGTGTACTTGCACAGTATGTTCACTCTGTAAAACCTCCTGCCTGATGACTACTGCACACCAACATGGCAAGGTGTATGCAGGCTGTGGCAACAGCAAGCTAAAATGGAGCAGTTTGAGTCCATCTCTAAATGGTGATTGTGCCGACATCTCTGGGGAAAAAGCATCAGCCTGGTCATGGGGGTGGAGAAAGCTGCAAAGGTCTGTATGACTGACGATGCTGGACCTCCACACCTGTGAAAGATTCCACACCTGTGAAAGATACCACATAGTGACGATTACTGCAACAATGATCCCTATAAGTAGTTTGCTATGAACTTACCATAACTGCAGTAGTATGTTCACTGTTGCAGTAGTATTATTTGCACAGACTTCTGCTAAAAAGGCCCAACGTTTGGCTTGCCTTCCAGAGAATTTTTCACCCCACAACCTCCTGGCCAAGCAGACAGTCCTCTACATGGAATTCAGCACATCTGTGGTTTAAGTGTCATCTTTACTTCTTTGTCTGTCAGCTTCAGAGATCTGGACTAAAACCAGAACACACAATATCCAGGTGGCACATGCCCCCTAAGAATGGTAGAACAACCACAAGAGTCCTCTATCAGTTCAGATTAAAGATTTCTAGAGTGAGCAGATACTATGTAAGCCTAAGTATGGGGTACTTTACAGGTTTAAAACAGTGAAGGGAAAAAAACAAACAATTGGATACAAACCATGGCTGCAGAAGGGAAGAAAGGGCAGAAGTGTGAAAATGATTACTAAACGGTTAACACACTGAACACCTATAATTAAGGTAAGTTCCTAACAAGAATGAACCATGTTCACCACATCATTCACTACTGCAATAGTGGTACCACTGAGCAGCAGTTACCCACAGCTTACGGACTAGTGAGTGGCTGGTGCAGAAAAGACATTGGTAAATCCTGCCCCGGGCTCTAGAAGTTATGTTTAGGTTATAAAATATGACAGGGTGTTAAAAGATGTTCTGTAGCTGCTCCCAAGAAGGCCTATGTGCTGACACCGTTAAGGAAGGAAACCGTGGCTGCTGGTGCTACCTTAGAGAGGGCTCTCACACACTCGAACAGTCTTGCCATATAAAGAGTAACTGAGGATGCCAACCACTTACAGATGATATGTCTCAAAGTCAAATGGTATCAGAAATACTTAGCCTAGGGATCTAAACTTCTGCAAAACTGACAGAATGGTTTGGAGAGAGAAGTATATCTCGCAGAGGATACCACAGCTCCGGAACAAACTCTCCATCCACACAGAACAAAGTTCAACCCTGTTCATATTCAAGCATAACTTGAATATATGGATGGGAAACAGAAAATTCACCACAAGATTTAAAGAAGCAACTCCAAAATACTTTACCCTATGCATGCGTCCCCCTCAGATTATCTAAGGTATTACTCCAGTTAATTATTGGCCATGAAATGGATAAGGTCACTCTCTTAACCAAGTGGGATAAGTCAATTTGAGCAAAAAAAAAAAAAAAAAGGAAACTGGCTACGCTTAAAATGGCCCACAAGGACAGCGAGCTTAGTCTTTAGCTATGCTTAAAATGGCTCACAAGGACAGCGAGCTTAGTCTTTACCTATGAACAGGCCTGCCCTCTCTTCCTTTTGCAAAGGTCAGAAAAATGCTCTGATTTAATTTTTGCTTTAGTCTTCCAAGGTAAAATTTCAGCTGCCTTTGCATATCTAGAATGTGTAGGATTCCATCCCTTGTTCTCAATGACAGGGCAGAACACAGGGAAGTTAATGGCATGACTCACGGAGGCTTCTGTCACACTCTCAGCTTGAAGTTATGATTGATGTAGAGAGTTACCCAGCCCTTGTGGAGGATGACAAGGGCTGGTTGTACACAAGCGCCTGCGGTACCTATATCCTTCTAGCAGATGTAATTGTTATTAAAAAGCCAATATTCCAGGTTAAGTACTTGAGGGCTGCAGGAGGTACTGGTTCAGATGGTGGCAAAGCAAATTTTTCTAACACAATTGAGATCCTGTGATGAGGAGACTACTTTCTTGGGGGACTTCAGTTGTAAGACCCCACACCCCTGGCAAGGTGGAATAAAGCTGAGATTCCCAAGACTAGCACGCCAAGACTGCAAACACATGTATACATACATGCATACAAATATTTCAAGCATGGGCATAAATGCCCCTCTAGCTTGCCAATATACCAAAACACGTGTTCTCATAATAAGTGTTCAGGCTGCTCTTAAAAATATCTAAACTAGTGCTTGCTTTAATGTAATTTGGTAGTCTGTTCCATGCATCAGCTACTCTGTCAGAGAATGAATTAGTAAACTTCTCATTCCTATAGAATCTTCTATAATGGTTGTCCGATGATTCTCTAGTACTTTTTGATAACCCCAAACATTCCCAAAGGTAGTTGTCCCTAAATGCCCTATATACCAGAATAAGATCACCTCTTAGACATCTGTAAGACACTGTACAAGTTTAGATATTTTAGTCTTTCATAATGACTTAGATTTTTACATCCATGGATGTCCTTGGTACATTTCCACTGTACTCTTTCTAGTTTACTCATGCTTGTCTTATAGGGTTTACACATTGTTATTCCATACTCAAGTTTGGGTCTAATGTAACAAACAATGGCTTCATTATTTTTAATTTCCTAGACTTTATAAATCTTTTTATGCAACCTATAGTTCTATAACTATTAACCAATTGGTTGACATGATTAGAAAAACTCATAGCTGATTCTACCCATATACCCACATCCTTAAATGAGTGTACCGTTTCAATCAGTGTGCGCTGTATTAAATATTCACCTTTCAGTTTATGTCTCCCAAATCTCAAATGCTTAGTTTTTGATGTGTTTATCAGCATATTATTCTCCTGGGCCCAAATGGTCAATTTAGTCAAGTTATTTTGCAGACATGCCTTATAACACTTGTAATCAGTTTACCCAATTTCAGGTCGTCTGCATATAGACTGCAGAATACCTCAGATGAAAAAGTTAGGTCTGAAAGATACAATCTAAAGTAAAGGCCTAGGACAGAGCCCTGCGGGACACCCTGACTGTAACCACTGATTTCACCTGTCCTGTTGCTGTATGATACTTGTCATGTCCTATTTGTAAGCCATACAGCTTTCCATCTCATCAAGAGTACATCAATACCTAGTTGTACGAATTTATTGATCAGTGTTTTGTGTATGACCTGTCAAATGCTGAAGTTAAGTCTATATAAATTACATCACAACTTTTCATTCACAGCTATTACATTGTTATAGAACATCATGTTACATGTGGTAATAGATCTATTTTCAACATATGCATGCTGATTTATGGTTTCAAGTCCCAACCTATCCAGTTCTGACAATAACTTATGTAGTATTACCTTCGCCATTATTTTTCCACAGCATGAAAGTAGACTTAAGGGTCTATATGATTCTGGGTTTGTCCTACTCCCCTTTCCCTTAAAGACAGGTTTAATAAGTGCATGTCTCCAATCTTGAGGAATCTACTCATATTTATATGACCTAGTGAATAATAGATATAATGGTAGTGTAAAGTTCTTGCTAAAGTGTTCTCAGGTCATTGTTACTTATTCCGTCTCCTCCCTGTGCTTTGTTTGGATCCAGTTTGCGCAGTTCTTTTTCAATATAATCTAATTTGATTCCAGTATCTGGGGTTACCTGGATGTCACTAGGACACCTTATCACCTCTTTTGTGGAGCCAAACTGCTTTAGATAAGATTTTGTAAATATATTTATAATCTGTTGCGTCTGAGAATAAATTTTGGAATCTGTACACAGTTTATCAATTTGTGTGTCTTTACTCCTTCCACATCTTATGTATCTATAAAAAGGTTTCTTATTATGCTCAATATCATTATATAATTTTTCTTCAAAAGTTTCTTGATCTTGTTTCCATTTCTTATATTTTTTGTCTCCAACATTAATCAGATATCTTGCTCTTATGGAAATATATCCCCCTGATGTTGTATGCCTAGATCTTGATGTTAAACATTTTTTTGACTTTTTGCACTCCAACAATTTGTCTTTCAAAACTTTCCACATTCCATCTGCAGTTTTTCCACTGAACACCTCACTCCAGTTAGTTTTACATAGTGACTGTTTTGCTTGAATATAATCTGTAATTAACCTTCTGTCCCTCGGTTTAGACTTCAGTTTGGCAGAACTGTCTAGCGACAAATTAACCTTAATAATCCCATGAACACTGCACGTCAACGGTGGTAAAACTTCACTTAGTTAGTGATTTCTTCGGGAACACAAAATATCTAGTATGTTCCGACCCCTGGTGGGTTTTTTTATAATATGAAGCAATTGTTGTTCCTGAATATACTCTGTGAATAATTTCCTTATTAACGATGTTGAATCAATATTATTCCAGTCTGTTTCTGTTAAGTCTCCAGCTATTCTTCTTCTTCCCTACTATGTTTCATGTATGAAAGGTATGAATTCCTCTAGGTCATCTGCACTTAGCTTTGGTGGTCTACACACTCCAACAATTGTGTGTTCCAGGGTTGTCTTTATTGTCACAGTTACGCAGTCTATAGTATTGGTGTTATCATTGAACATGTAATAATCACAGGTCTCATAGCTATCTTTAATCCATTACAGTAAAAACATTTATATCCTGACAGAAGTGGTTTCCAGCCATTGTTCTTTAACCATGTTTCACAAACTATAACATCATCAATCTTGCGGGAAAGTAGCAATTTTTCCAGTAAAAACACTATTATTAATGCTCCTAGCATTAACAACCATCAGATATGCATTGAATGTTGCTATCTGTGAACTGTTAAATTTTCTACCTGGCAAAAATCATGCCTAGTGTTTGCCAAATATTGCATATCATCTGCTACAAAAATTCTCTTCCCTGATCTTGAGAAATGCACACCATCCTGTCTGAACACGTGTGCCCAAAACAAGGCTTGGATGCTCTACACATTTCCATTTCTTCAAACAGGACTTTTTTTCAGTGCATGTATTTGCACTGATGCATAAAAGAATCCTGATTTACAAACATCTGACAGGTTTCAAAGGACCATGGACTTTGACTACTGGTTAGGATCCATGCCTTTACTCTGGCACCAAATGGAGATTTTGCTAAGTATAATTTCCTTGAATTTGGTTTCCTAGCCCCCAACTCCCATTTAACATTCAACTCATGTGTACCAAAGGGGATAACAGTTAAGACAATCCAAGCTATCATCCTTAGAATCTTCAGGTTGGAGTGTATGAGTGATCCCTTATTTTAGATCTCCACACGATGAGACAGCATGCCCAGCTCTGACCTTAACATGCTCAGGAGGGGGGAAAACCAGTGCTGTCTAGGCCAAAAAGGAGCTACGAGTAGCATTTATGGCATACCTTCACTTTTCTTCCATATTAACTGCAAGAGAATAGGGAGAAGAAGACCTGGACAGGTCTACACCTCTTGTCCACAATGCTGTGGACAATGACGTGATGCACATTTTTTTAACCATTTCTTCTCTGCAGAAGAAAAAAAGTCTGCTTCTAGCACACTACTTGTGGGCCAAATCTAGAAATGCAGTCCTTTTCAGCAACCATTCATGAAGATCTGCCTCTGTTCTGTTAAAACGGAACTGCCAAGATATTCTTATGGGAAGGAATGCATGATGTCCTGAGGCTCATGCCTAAATCATGGGCCAAGTACCACAAAGTTAAGAATGGAGTGCCAAACTTCCACCCCCATGTATTGATATGCTACATCACCACTGCATTATCCATTAGGATATGCCGGGTTTTTGGCTGCCAGGTCTGTTTGAAGGCTTTTACAGCTAAGTTACAACCATCACCTCCCTGATATTGAATGCACTGAAAAAACGTCCAACTCAGACATCCACTTGTGGAACTCTACTGATAACCTACTCAACTGGTCTGCCACAAGATTATACTGGGTCAGGATTTAAAATGCCCTCAGGAATATCTGAGCATCCAGGGCTTTTCTCCAAGCATGCATGACCAGCCGTTAGAGTAGTTGTGTGTGTGTATGACCCCATTTGTTTGGTACCACATGACTGTAGTGCTACAAGGGATTACACTGACAAATTCTGGCTTATGCAGGCTTGACAGACTACAGTGTCAAGATTACTGCTATCATTTAATGTTTTTCTTTTTCTTACTTTTTTTCTGGACCTCCATGTGCAGAGTACTTTGAGGTCTCCTGTGTGAGCCCCTCAGCTATGTCTAATGCATTTGTGGTCATGGGATAATTTGGAAAAAGACAGGAAGACACCACATTGTTTTTCTGTATGTGTATGGTCCAGCATTCCAACACCTACTTCATACACTTGGGATGACTGGAATGGCACACACTAGATACTGTGTTGCTTCTAGGTATTCTTCAAGAAATAGAGAAGCTTCTCAGTGCATAGCTTTGTTAGGTTATCAACAAAATGGCGGAAGCCATGTAGCCTAGGATTCTCAGGAATTCTTATACTCTGTACCATGTTTTTAACAGACTTTATCAGCAAGTCCACCTTCTTCTGGGCAAGGAAGGCTTTAGATTCTGTGGTATCCAAGTTAGTATCCAGAAATAACTCCCATCAAATCAGGGATTAGATTAGGATTTTAGGATGTTCAAACATTCCGCTTTCGGACACACTTTGTGGGTATAACTCAAATGTTTTTTTTACAGCTCCTCTTGGGACTGAGCTTGGATTACGCAGTCATCCAGATACCAGTGCACTAAGTACAAATGTCCTCCATACGCCAGTGCACTATACTCGACTGTCCCTGGTCTTGCAATGGATATTTACTGGAGCCTGATATCTTATGAAGACACTAAGCACAGATGGAAAAAACAAACGGCAAGGAAATAAACTGCTAATGGCAACCCCAACACAAGCTACAAAACGCAGATAACGCCAGTGTTTTTTGTTAACAGACATTCGGCACAGAATTACCAAGAGCACATGGGGGAGCCTAGAGTGGCATGAGGGCCTGAACAGTCTGTGAATTTTTAAAAACTTGAAATTTTGATAAGTCTAGAATAGGTCTCCAGGTTCCATCATTCACTGGCACTAGAATAATAAAGTTTAAAAGCCCTTGCCCTCCTGTCCACTAAGGCAGTCTCTATGCCCCTCAACCGAAGTACTTCTTTGTACATGGGGTGTTACTAAGAGCTCCCACACTTTTGTGACATGTGGAATTTCCTGCCTTTTTCAAATGAACTGAAAACTACTATCTGTAATCTCTAAAGAATATTTCTCGCACCTACTTGCCCTTTGTCAAGTCTACTCAGTTTTGATGCAAGACTGAGATGCCCACTGACCCTTTGAGGTTAAGGAAGAACTATGGGAGGAGTGGGAAAGAGTCTGCAGCAGTCAGCTTCCCCCTACTGGGTTTGGGTCCTGGGGACCCCAGATTTCCCTTTGTCTTATTGTTACTGTTTTCTCCTTGGCTCCCCTTCCTACTGTTAGGCTGCTTCCACTTCCTATGCCTTTGTTACTGGGAGCATCGTTTACTGGGGTAGTTTCTGCTGCATTTGGAAATAGGAGGTTGGAATAGCTGTTTTATGAAGTCTATTGCTTTCATTTTAACCCATTTTCTTAAACACTCCACAAGATGGGTAGCCTCAGCCGGTAATGTTGCTTAATGAAATAATCTGTAGCAGAAAATCTAGATGCTGCACCCACAATATTACACACACATTTCATGGCACGTCTGCCTACCTTGTCAAGCAGTCCAGTACACAGCCACAAATGTCTTGGAGTTAAGGTCATCTCCCTGTGACTTAATCATGTGGCTCAGACAGTTCAGGGCTCTGAAGGTTAGGGTTGCAGACTCGTAGACTTTCTTCATAAAGTATCCCAACATCATCCACAGATGGTCACTTGAAGAGTGTTATGATCTGAAGCCAGTTTAGCTGTCTTAAGGAGTACCTACAGACACCGCATATGCATCTGCTGCATAATTCATATAACTGGTGAGGGCCCTGCACAGTTAAAAATTACATCTCTTGGGAGCAAGGGTGTGGTGAGGAAACATCTTTTTTTTTTTTTTGGTAGGAATTTTACTGGAGATGGCAGCAAAAATGATTTGCAAGTCCACAAATGAACATCCCTGGGCATTCCTCTCAATGTCTTAGAGCAGGAAATCTGGTCAAAGGCATAACTAATGGGGGGAACAAAGGCCAAAAAATATGGACACTTTTTAAATATTGCTCCTACAAGCGTTGAAAGTTGATAAATCAGCATGACTCTTCTGAAGAGTAGGAAGTCTGAAACTGAAATGTCCGCCATTTTCTGACTTAAGCTTTCAATGATTTGCCAGTGATTTGCTGAAAACTATAATTTTATGAGAAACGGACCAAAAATATGAGGCAAAAATCTGGACATTCTGCAAAAATCTGTACAGTTGAGAAGTATGTCCCTGGGTCATGTTTTCTGGAAGGAGGCATCTTCTCACTATTAAGACTGACAAGCACCTTGTTCCTTCCATAACTTCCAGGTGGTGCTTTAATTCGGATACCTGGGAACTGGCACCCAATTAAGAGGTTAGAACCATGTCTTTAGTTTGGCAGCAAGTATTCAATGTCATATCTGGCAGTAGCGGCCATCATGGCTGGGGATGGCAAATGAGCCTCTGTTGACCTTTTGCTCAGAAATCTCCATATTCTTTTCTGTGTGGACATGCTTGTTGTCAAGCACTTTGCTTTTTTTGTTTTAAACTGGATGTTTCTTTGTGTTACCTTGCTACCCTGCACTGCCAGTCTCAGCATCTACCTTGTTAAGGGTTATAAGCCACTTTTTGGCCTGGTAAGCTTACAGGGATAACGCCCCTCTCCAAATTGTTTTCCAAACAGTGTCAGTGTCACAACAGGTAGCTCGCTCATCTTTGATGCGGAAGGCTGTGGGTTCGATTTCCACATAAGGTAGATGGGACTGCTGACACTGCCATCCAGCTTAAGGGGAAAGGGGAAGGGCTGCACTCCTGAGCGGGTGGGTCCTTCGAATGTGAAACTGTGGCCCCATCTGCCTAAGTTTGTGATATTTCAGTGGATGTTAAAGATCCCACCGTACCTACCAAAATTAGTAAGGGACGTTGCCTGACATATAAATACCACCTCAAGCCTCCCTGAAAGACTCCAATAGCCTAGTGGGACTGGTCAACAAAGGATAAATAAAGCAAATTAAATCCTTGACCAATCAGAAAGTTAAGGATGTCATGTTAGGAACATAGATATATATATATACACTGGATTTATACATTCCTGTGAGGAATCTGCAGTTTACATACACACCTATTAGTTTTTGATACGGCATACATACCGTAACACCACAGCACATCTTGGTTCGCCCATCCACTTAAAAACAACTATCATAAAGACAGCCTGAAAGACCTAAGCCAACAGCAGGTTGAAGAACACTGATTTATTCTCTCAGTATAAACAAGTGTCCAATGCAAGAATGAACTAAGATGGTGCATGCAGATTAACCCCTACATATCAGGAACTTGCAGCTGTCCAAGAGAAAGCAGCATCAGGTTGGTTGGGGGGGGGCGGGGGGCTTCTCTCTGAAAGCTATGCTGGTCGACAAAGTTTGCAGAAGACCCACGTATGATGAATACAATGGTTGTAAACAGAATATGTTATATATTGAGATCTCCAGATTTGTTCATCCATAAGCAACAATCATCTAAGATTTTCAGAAGAGGTACAAATTTAAAACCCAGATTTTCTCTCTCTCGCCAGCAGATTTCTATTAGTAAAAGTTACTGAGGCTCAAATAGTAACAATTTGCTCAGATAGTTGCATTGCACATATCAGTGTCAGTGACAAATGGATACTGTGAATCACTACTTTTTGAACTAGCTAACTTCATAACAGACCTCAAAGAAAAAAAATCTAGATAGGATTGCTGACTGCATTCTGAACACTTTAAACCTGTCAAAAACAGATCCACCATAACTCAAGTCCACACTGGGGTTCTGTCGACCACATAGGTTCATAAGTGTGTACTAGGCTAAATGACCACAAGGGTCTTTTTAAGCCTAGTCATGCATCCCAAATCTCTGACAAGTTCTGGTACCCTTGATAGGTGTAAGCAGTGGCTTGTAAGGTGAAGCATTTACAAAAACAGGGACATGACCTTTACTCGTCTGTACTAGATGCACAACAGGGACAAGACTCCAAAAAGGTACAAACACTACAGAGAAGCTTGCAGTACATTTAATAAAAGAGTTGTTATTAAGTATCCAATCTTCTCTAACACACTTAGTGACCTGAACAGGAACCTGAGACCACAAAGAAAAGTACAGTTTTGTACCTACCATAAATGTAGATGTTTGAAGATCCACATTGCTGCAGTCCTTACATATGGGGTAGTCCGCTGTCCTCGGTCGGCCCGAATACCAAAGTATTAGGCTGACGTCGGTCATGGGCGCTCAGATCTGACATCAGAGCGTCAGGGTATAAAAGCGCATGACCGACATCATATCCTCAGTCTTTTCTTGCCCCAGATGTCAGAAGGCCCTAAAAAGAAAGGCCACAGCCCAAAAACAGGATACCTCCCAAAAACATGCCCAACAACAACCATCACCCAAACCATATAACCATGCCAAACTACAGAGGGGAAGGAGGGAGGGTAAATTGGACTGCAGCAATGTGGATCTTCGAACATCTACATTTATGGTAGGTACAAAACTGTACTATGTTCTTCATCTCACATTGCTGCAGTCCTTACATATGGGTAGAATCCCAAAGCAGAGGTAAAGGGAGGATGGCAAAATCATAAAGCATTAGGGGCTGCTAAAATGCCCTGTAAAATTGCAGTGGCAAATCCAGCCCTAGACTTAGAATAAAGAGGAAGGTGGTAATGCTTGGAAAAAGTATGTACTGAACTCCAAGTGGCTGCTTCCAAAATATCTTTTGTAGCTACCCCCCTTAGAAAGGCAGTAGAAGTGGCAGTAGCTCTAGTGGAATGAGGTCTGATTCCAGCCGGAATCTCCTTACCATGATGGGAATAACATAAAGAAATACAAAACCCAATCCATTTAGAAATAGTTTGTTTTGAAACAGGTTTTCCCTGAGAACCCAAAGCAAAAGAAACAAACAACTGCTGAGACTGCCTGAACCCCTTGGTTCTGCTCAAATAATAATGTAACTGCCTGTGAATATCCAAAGTATGCAAAATCTTCTCCCCTTTATTTTGAGGGTTTGCATAAAAAGTAGGCAAATGAATAGTTTGGTTCAAGGCCACACTAGAAACCACTTTAGGCATAAAAGAAGGATTAGTACGCAAAGATACCCTATCCTTATGAAAAATCAGGAAAGGTTCCACTGCCATAAGGGCCTGTAATTCAGAAACCCTTCTTGCAGAGGTAATGGCCAACAAAAAAGCAGTCTTCCATGATAAATACTTTAACTCGGCAGTAGCTGCAGGCTCAAAAGGTTGTAGAGTAAGCTTTTCCAACACAAAATTGAGATCCCAAGCAGGAGTAGGAGCTCACGTGGGGTCTTATGTTCTTTGCCCCTCTAAGAAATTGCTTAAACAAAGGATGGGAAAATAAAGGAGGGTCACAGTCATAGTGAGCAGAAATGGCTGCAGCATGAACCTTTATCGAGGAGAAAGACAAACCCTTGTCCAATAACTCAGTAAGATATTGAAGAGAAACACTTAAATCAGGCTTGGAAACATCAAAGTCCTTCGCTTTGCTCCAAAGAAAAAATCTCCTCCATTTATCAGCGTAAACTTTCCTTGTACTAGGCCTTCTGGCCTCCAAAATAACATTCAAAACGTGTTGTGGAAGCGGAGACCCTCCAGGGTCTAAAACAGAATATGCCAGGCTGTGAGATGCAGAGACTGAATCTTGACATTGAGGAAGTGATTGCCCTCCTGAGACAAAAGATGCGGAATCAAAGGCAGAGGCCATGGAGGCTCCCGTACCAAACTCCTCAGTAGTGGGTACCAGTGCTGTCGAGGCCAATCCGGCGCTATCAGAATCATGGATGGCTTGTCTATTCTGGCCTTCAGGTGTACCTTGGGAATGAGAGGCAGAGGTGGAAAGGCACAGACATGAAGATTGCTCCAACTGAATGATAGAGCATCCACCTTCCAAGCTGTGGGATGAAACATTTTTGTGCAAAACTTTGGCAACTGGTAATTTAGTGGAGAAGCGAACAGATCTATGTCTGGAGTCCCCATAACACTGTCAACTTTTGAAACACATGAGGATCCAGTTTCCACTCGTGAGGATCCACAATTTGTCTGCTCAACACATCCGCTAAGGAGTTCTGTGCTCCTGGTAGAAACCTTGCCTGAAGATTGAGGTGTAAACTGAGAGCAGTCTCCCACAAAATCATCGCTTGCCTGCAAAGAGGGTATGAATGGGTTCCCCCTTGCTTGTTGATGTACCACATGACAGTAGTGTTGTCTGTTTGAATCAACACCTGTCCTGGGTGAAGTAAATCCTTGAAAGCCATCAATGCAAATTGGACTGCTAACATCTCCTTCAAGTTGATATGCAAATGTTGAAGTCTGACAGGCCACGTGTCTTGCACCCATTTTCGATTGAGGTGTGCTCCCCAAGCCTTGTCCGAGGCATCTGTCGTTAGAATCTGACTCGCCTCTGGTCGGGTCACAGAGAGTCCCTTGTTTAGGTGACATTCCTGAGCCCACCACAAAAATTCTTTCTGAATGCAAGGTATTATCTGAATGACAGTGTCTAGATCTTGGCAGTGTTGTGTCCATACATTTTTGAGATACCATTGAAGCTTCCTCATATGCAGTTTGGCATTGGGAAGCACTAGAATACAAGATGCCATGAACCCCAAGGCTTGAAGGACTGTCCTTGCAGTCAGCCTGGACTGTAGAGACATTTGATGGAAATAAAGAGAAAGGCTTCTTTGTTTGTCTGGGGTCAAAAAGGCCATCTGGGAAGCTGTATTCAGTCTCACACCCAGAAAGCACATGTTCTGAGAGGGTACTAGACTGGACTTTGTTTCGTTCACAGAATACCCTAGGCATCTTAACACTACCATCACATACTGTAGATGATGCAGAAGTTCGTCTTTGTGTTGTGCAATAATCAGGCAATCGTCCAAATAAGGATAAATCTGTATTGCTTTTAACCTGAAAAAGGCTATCACTGGAGCCAGAACCTTTGTGAACACTCTGGGCGCAGTAGATAAGCCAAAGGGCAATGCAGAGAACTGATAATGTAAATTTCCAGCCAAACGCAGGTACCTCCTGCAACTGGGCCTGATAGGAACATGAAGATAAGCCTCTGAGATCCAGAGTTACCATCCAGTGATCTTTTCCCAACAGAGGTAAAAGCTGTTGTAACGTCAGCATTTTGAACTTTGGAATGTCCAGATAAGTGTTGAGGATAGATAAATCCAAAATTGGTCTCCACGTGTTCCCTTTCTTTGGTACTAGAAACAGGCGAGAATAAAATCCTAGTCCCACTTCTGACAGAGGAACTGGCTGTATAGCTCCTATTTGAAGAAGTAAAGAAATCTGCTTGTGAGCCTCTATCCTTTGCCGAGGAGGAACGTCTGGCATGCCTTTGAAAGGAGGCAATGTATGGAAATAGAACTTGTAGCCTCGGTTTATAATGTCCAATACCCATTTGTCCTGGGTGACTAAAAGCCAGTTTTGCTTGAAGAGTGCTAATTTTCCTCCCAAAGGAGCTGCCAGGGAAGAAGAATCTGGCAGCTGAAAATGCAGGTCATTGGGCCTGTTTACGAAAGGACTGGCCCCTGCCCTCACCTGCAGATGGTGCAGGCGAACTCCAAGTTCTAGGCCTGAATGTACTGTGAGCTCTGCCCCTGCCACGTCTAGATCTACCCCTAGATTGAGAATCAGAAGAAGGGTAGGTCCACCCCTTAGTAGGCCAATTTCTACTAAACTTTGGAGGTTGCACCTGCAAAAAATCTTTAACAGTCTGCATAGACTTAGCCTTGTCTTCCATTTTCTTCAAAACCGACCCCACAGGGGGACCAAACAAAACTTCAGACTGTAAAGGGGCGTCCAGAATTCTAGTTTTAACATTCTCGGACAAATTCTGATCCTTAAGCCAGGCGTGCCTACGAAGAACTGATCCAGTGGCAGCCACCCTAGAAGAGGCCTGTACAGCATCAAAACCACACTGCAAAGAATGCTTACCCACCTGTTCAGAGACATGTACTAAATCCTGCAATTCTTTACACTCTATGCCCTCTGCCAAAGCATCCACTTTAGATCTTAGCTGAGAAAGGAGGAAATTCTGATACTTCAACATATGAAACTGGCAATTTAAAGCCCTCAATGCTAAAGTAGAAGAGGTATACACCTTCTTACCCCATCTATCCAAAGCTCTAGCTTCCTTATCTAGAGGAACCGGATTCTTTACAACAGAAGCTCTAACACCCTTAGGCCCAGACTAATAGTTTCTGGGTCCGCCCTAGGACTCTTATACAGATATTTATGAGCCTCAGGCACCCTGTAATACCTGTCCGGTTTAACTGGCGCAGGAGGCAAAGAATCTGGATTAAGGGAAGCCTCCGAGAAAACATCTTGAACAACATCCAAAACAGGAGGTATAGCCAAGGGTCTATGCTGTGGTAAAAACAAGAATTCCCTAAGCCTCTTTCGTGAATCAGAGAAATCCTGTCCTTCCCACTTAAAATGCTCCCTCATGGAATGCAGAGATTCTGAAAACGAAAAATCCTCTGGAGGAGAAGCAGAAGGAGTGGAATCCTCTGCATCAGAATACGAATAAGGGGGAAAGTCTTGAATATCTTCAGCAGAAGAGTCTGAGTCGTCAGAGGCCTGATCCAAACTTTCCAACTCTGGCTCCACCCTGGGCCTCTTATCAGGAGGGGGCATAGAACCTCTAATTAAAGTAATCAAATCTTCTGCCATTTTAAGCATGTGCTTTTTAGGCACAGACCCTGAAGTAACTGGAGTGACACCAGAGGAAGGCAAAACAGACCTACCCTTAGAAGAAGCCTTAGAAATAGTAGCAGAAGGCCTAACCACCTTAGGCATAGAAGGGAGAACAGTAACCTGAGAGGCCCCTTTAGCTTGACCTGACTCCTGTGAGGCCACATCCTGCAAAAATCAAAGTTTCCCCCTGAGACTCAACAGAAACTTCAGCCGGATCCACCTGCTCCACTGTAGCTTCTGCAGGACCGGCGTCCGAAAAGTACAGTTTTGTACCTACCATAAATGTAGATGTTCGAAGATCCACATTGCTGCAGTCCTAACACTTGGGGTAGTCCGCTGTCCCAGTCGGCCCGAATACCAAAGTATAAGGCTGACGTCGGTCAAGGCGCATTTGACTGACATCAGGACGTCAGGGTACAAATGCGCATGACCGACGCCATATCCTCAGTCTTTTCTTGCCCCAGATGTCAGAAGACCCTAAAAAGATAAGGCTAAAACCAAAAAGCACCAAACACTCCTGTACCTAATATATGTACAATATATACAAATTTTCAAAAATAGAACCCCACCCACAAAACCACCCCTAAACACAGAGGGGAAGGAGGGAGGGTAAATTGGACTGCAGCAATGTGGATCTTCGAACATCTACATTTATGGTAGGTACAAAACTGTACTATGTTCTTCATCTCACATTGCTGCAGTCCTAACACTTGGGTAGAATCCCAAAGCAGAGGTAAGGGAGGATGGCTAAACTATAATGAAGCAGGAGCTGCCAAAATGCCCTGCAACACAGCAGTGGCAAAACCAGCCCTGGATTTAGAATAGAGAGGAAGGTGGTAATGCTTGGAGAAAGTGCACTGAACTCCAAGTAGCTGCCTCAAAATATCCTTAGTTGCCAGGCCCCTTAGAAATGCTGTTGAAGTGGCAGTAGCCCTCGTGGAATGAGGCCTAATCCCAGCTGGAATCTCCTTGCCATGATGGGAATAACAGAATGCAATGCAAAACCCAATCCACTTAGATATAGTTTGTTTTGACACAGGCTTGCCCTGGGAACTCAAAGCAAAAGAAACAAACAACTGCTGAGACTGCCTAAAATCCCTAGTCCTGCTTAAATAATAACGCAACTGCCTGTGTACATCTAAAGTGTGCAAAATCTTTTCCCTTATTTTGGGGATCTGCATAAAAAGTAGGCAAATGAATAGTTTGGTTTAAAGCCACACTGGAAACCACCTTAGGCATAAATGAAGGATTAGTACGTAATGATACCCTATCCTTATGAAAAATCAAAAGGCTCAACCGCCATAAGGGCCTGCAATTCAGAAACCCTTCTTGCAGAAGTAATGGCCAACAAAAAAGCAGTCTTCCATGACAAGTATTTCAATTCAGCAGTAGCCGCAGGCTCAAAAGGTTGTAGAGTAAGTTTCTCCAACACAAAATTGAGGTCCCAAGCAGGAGTAGGAGCTCTACGTGGGGTCTTATATTCTTTGCCCCTCTAAGAAATTGCTTGAACAAAGGATGAGAAAACAATGGTGGGTCACAATCATAGTGAGCTGAAATTGCTGCAGCATGAATCTTAATGGAAGAGAAAGACAAACCTTTGTCCAATAACTCAGTAAGATATTGAAGAGCCACACTCAAATTAGGCTCAGAAACATCCAAATCCTTTGCTGCACTCCAAAATAAAAATCTCTTCCATTTTTCTGCATACACTTTACGCTGTACTAGGTCTTCTGGCTTCCATAATCACATTCAAAACTTGTTGAGGAAGTTGAGACCTGCTGTGGTTCAAAACAGAATATGCCAGGCTGTTAGATGAAGAGAGTGAAGCTTGACATTGAGAAGATGACCGTCCCTCTGAGACAAAAGGTGTGGAATTAAAGGTAAAGGCCATGGAGGCTTCCTTACCAGATTCCTCGGTAATGGGTACCAGTGTTGCCGAGGCCAATCTGGAGCTATCAAAATCATCCTTGGCTTGTCTTGTCTGACCTTTAGGAGTACCTTTGGGAGGAGAGGCAGAGGTGGAAAGGCATACACATGAAGATTTTCCCAACTGAACGAAAGAGCATCCACTTTCCAAGCTGTGTGATGAAACCTTTTCGTGCAAAACTTTGGCAGCTGGTGGTTTAGTGGAGAAGTGAACAGATCTATGTCTGGAGTTCCCCAGGACACTGTCAATTGTCGAAATACATGAAGATCCAGTTTCCACTCGTGGGGATCCATGATTTGCCTGCTTAACACATCTGCTAAGGAGTTCTGTGCTCCTGGCAGAAACCTTGCCTGTAGATTTAGCTGCAAGCTGAGCGCAGTCTCCCACAAAATCATAGCTTGCCTGCATAGAGGATAAGAATGTGTTCCCCCTTGCTTGTTGATGTACCACATGACAGTTGTGTTGTCTGTTAGAATCAACACCTGCCCAGGAAGAAGTAACTCCTTGAAAGCCATTAATGCAAACTGGACTGCTAACATCTCCTTCATGTTGATATGTAGATGCTGTAGTCTGGCAGGCCACTTGTCTTGTATCCACTTTCCATTCAGATGAGCTCCCCAAGCTATGTCTGAGGCATCTGTCGTTAGAATCTGACTCGCCTCTGGCCGGGTCACAGAGAGTCCCTTGTTTAGGTGACATTCCTGAGCCCACCACAAAAATTCCTTTTGAATGCAAGGTATTATTGGAATGACAGTGTCCAAATCCTGGCAGTGCTGTGTCCATACATTTTTTAGATACCATTGCAGCTTCCTCATATGCAGTTTGGCATTGGGAAGCACCAGAATACAAGATGCCATGAACCCTAATGCTTGAAGGACTGTCCTTGCAGTCAGCACGGACTGATGAGATAGTTGATGGAAGTAAAGGGATAGACTCTTTTGCTTGTCCGGGGTTAAAAAGGCCATCTGGGCTGCTGTATTCAGTCTCACACCCAGAAAGCACATGTCTTGAGAGGGTACTAGACTGGACTTTATTTCGTTCACAGAATACCCCAGGCATCTTAGCACTGCTATCACATATTCCAGATGCTGAAGAAGCTCGCCCATTTCTTGAGCCAGACTCAGACAGTCGTCCAAGTAAGGATAGATTTGTATTCCTTTTAGCCTGAAAAAAGCTACAACTGGAGCCAGAACTTTTGTGAATACTCTGGGCGCAGTAGATAAGCCAAAGGGCAATGCAGAGAACTGATAATGTGAATTTCCAGCTCGGAAACGCAGATACTTCCTGCAACTGAGTCTGATAGGCACATGAAGGTAAGCCTCCTTGAGATCTAAAGTTACCATCCAGTGATCTTTGCCCAGCAGAGGTAAAAGCTGTTGTAACGTCAACATTTTGAACTTGGGAATGTCCAAATAAGTGTTGAGGATAGACAAATCCAAAATTGGTCTCCACGTGTTCCCCTTTTTTGGTACTAGGAACAGGCGAGAATAAAATCCTAGACCCCTTTCTGGCACAGGAACCGGCTGAATGGCCCCTATCTGGAGCAACAGAGAAATTTGCTTGTGAGCCTCTTTTCTTTGTATAGGAGGAATGTCTGGCATGCCTTTGAAAGGAGGCAAGGTATGGAAATAAAACCTGTAACCGTGGTGAACGATATCCAATACCCATCTGTCTTGGGTAATAACACTCCAATTTTCTTTGAAAAGTGCCAGCCTTCCTCCCAAAGGTGCTGCCAGACGAGAAGGCTCTGGCAGCTGAAAAGGCAAGTCATTGGGTCTGCTTACGAAAGGACTGACCCCTGCCCTCACCAGAAGACTGGGCAGGCGAACTGCCTGTTCTAGGCCTAAAAGAACCTTGAGCTCTGCCCCTACCACGTCTAGATCTACCCCTAGACTGAGAATCATAAGAAGGATAAGTCCACCCCTTAGTAGGCCAATTTCTACTAAACTTTGGAGGCTGAACCTGCAAAAATCTTTAACAGTCTGCATAGACTTAGCCTTGTCCTCCATTTTCTTTAAAACTGCTTCCACAGGCGCACCAAATAACACATCAGATTGTAAAGGAGCATCTAAAATCCTTGTCTTTACATGTTCAGCTAAATTCTGATCCCTCAGCCAGGCGTGCCTGCGAAGAACAGAACCAGTGGCTGCCACCCTCGAAGAGGCCTGTACAGCATCAAAACCACATTGCAAGGAATGCTTACCCACCTGTTCAGAAACATGAACCAAATCCTGCAACTCTTTACACTCAATACCTTCCGCCAGAGCATCCACCTTAGACTTCAATTGTGAAAGGAGATAATTTTGGTATTTCAACATGTGAAACTGGCAATTCAAAGCCCTCATGGCTAAAGTGGAAGAAGTATACACCTTTTTCCCCCATCTATCCAAAGCCCTTGCCTCTTTATCAGAAGGAACAGGATTTTTAACAACAGAAGCCTTAACACCTTTAGGGCCCTGAGAAACAGTTTCTGGGTCTGCCCTAGGACTCTTAAAAGATACTTATGAGCTTCAGGCACCCTATAATACCTGTCCGGTTTAACTGGGGCAGGAGGCAAAGAATCAGGGTTCAGGGAAGCCTCTGCAAAAACATCCTCTACCACATCCAGAACAGGAGGTATAGCTAAAGGCCTATGCTGGGGTAGAAACAAGAATCCTAAGCCTTTTCCTAGAATCAGAGAAATCTTGACCTTCCCATTTAAAATGCTCCCTCATGGAATGAAGAGTCTCTGAAAAGAAAAATCCTCAGGAGGAGAAGCCGAAGGTGTAGAGTCATCTACATCAGAATCAGAATAAGGAGGATACTCCTGCAAGTCTTCAGCCGAAGACTCAGAAGCCTCCGAACACTGCTCAAAACTCTCAAGCTCAGGTTCCACCCTAGGCCTCTTATCAGGGGGGGTAAAGAACCTCTAATCATAGTAATCAAATCTTCTGCCATTTTAAGCATATGTTTCTTAGGCAGAGACCCTGAAGAACTAGGGGAGACCCCCACTGAAGTTAACCCTGGCCGGCCTCTAGAAGGAGCCTTGGAAACAGAAGGGGAGGGCCTAACCACCTTAGGAAGGGAGGGGAGAACAGCTACCTGAGAAGCCCCTTCAGCCTGGCCTACCTCCTGAGAGGACACATCTTGTAACAGTAAAGTCTCTCCTGAGAATCCAGAGGAACTTCTGGTAGAACCACCGCTCCACCGAGCCCTCTAAAGAACCGGCGTCCGGGACAGACGGTTCTTCCACCCTAAACCGTTGCTTTGTCTTTGCGCTTTTTAGGCGAAGCGGGCATCGGAGCATCCGGCGGCATGTTGTAATTACAACGCTTCCCAAAACTAACCTGGCACAATCTAATCTTCTCTTAATAGTGCGTTTGTTAAATCTAGCACAAGAGCGACAGCCAACAACGTCGTGCTCAGGCCCTAAGCAAGGTATACACAATGTATGGTAATCTCTATGAGGTATCTGTTTCCCACAAGAAATACAGTTATTCACTTTTTCTGACATCCGGTTAAATACTGAGGCAAGAAAAAACAAAATATTCCCAACGGGTACTTAGCCAACTTTGATTCGGTCTGAAACTCCGACTTCAGAAAATTTCAGAACGCCAACCTGCACTCGCAATACTGCTTCTGCATCGGACCATGCGGCAAAAAAGACTGAGGATATGGCGTCGGTCATGCGCATTTGTACCCTGACGTCCTGATGTCAGTCAAATGCGCCTTGACCGACGTCAGCCTTATACTTTGGTATTCGGGCCGACTGGGACAGCGGACTACCCCAAGTGTTAGGACTGCAGCAATGTGAGATGAAGAACATCGGACGAATCAACCTGTCTAGGTTTCAAGGATTTGTCTTTGCGCTTCTTCGTGGAAGCGGGCGTCGGAGGATCCGACGGCATATTATAATTACACCGCTTACCAAAAACTAACCTAGCACAATCTAACCTTCTTTTTATAGTGCGCTTATTAAACCTAGCACAAAACCGACACCCGACTACGTCGTGGTCCGGTCCCAAACAAGGAATGCAAAGAGAGTGATAATCCCTATGCGGTATCTGTTTCCCACAAGAAATACAATTATTCACTTTTTCTGACATCCGGAATTAACAAAGGCAAGAAAAAACAAAAATATTCCCCAACGGGGTACTTAGCCCAACTTGGTTTCGGTCTGAAACTCAGAATACGAAAATTTCAGAACGCCGAACGGCACTTGCAACGCTGCTTCTGCATCGGACCATGCGGCAAAAAAGACTGAGGATATGACGTCGGTCATGCGCTTTTATACCCTGACGCTCTGATGTCAGATCTGAGCGCCCATGACCGACGTCAGCCTAATACTTTGGTATTCGGGCCGACCGAAGACAGCGGACTACCCCCATATGTAAGGACTGCAGCAATGTGAGATGAAGAACATCTCTAGTTAAACAATTATTTTGTACCTTTAAGTACATGACATTTACTGACTTTCTAAAACTGAGTTTACAGAAAGCTGCAGTCAACAACTTGGCTCACTGCAGCTATGCTTTACATACTTATTTCTTGTCTAACCTTAAATATAATCTGATATTTAAATCTACTCAATATCATTAGTCCACATATCTTATCAGTTCGCTTTACTTGTCCTAGTCATCCATTTTGGTATTTAGCCATGGTAAAATGACTTCTCTACCAAACTATGCATTTGCCTTCTATTCAGTCCCTAACTCACATAGCTTGTCCTTAAAATGGCATTCAGTTGCTTATACAAGTGACGTTTTGCATATGAGAAAGTTTTATTAGTGCAAAAAAAGTTAGTTATAATACAACACTCAACCCCCCCCCCCCCACTTGTCAATTAACTTCATTCTGTCACATCAAAATTTGGTTTGGATTTGTATTACTTTTTTGTTTTAAAAAATGTGTTAAATTGCTTCTAAATTCTTATTATGTAGCTTTCAAGTTAACCCAGGACTTGATAATTCTTTCAGCCATCTTAAAACAGATTTACTTGGTGAATATACATAAATAAGATGACCCTGATGCATAATTTGCACAACTTCAAAACCATGATCTTGATATAATCACCCCTACACAGACCTCAGTCATCATTTCCTACACATTTATTCCCTTGGGTCTATATCACTTTGAACATTATATGGTAGAGACATTATGTTCAAAGTTGTCATACATTGAATACAAAAAAAAAAAAAGGAACAACTTCCTGACAGTTGTAACCAACTCCGGAAAATTCCCTTTAGCGCATTGTAGTGCAGTCTCTGAATTGGTATATTTAAAGAGCGGGGGGTGTGGGGGGTGCAGGGGGGATTGCCCCCCTGCTTACAACCCTTTATTTTCTTTTCTTTTTTTTTTACATGTTCGAAATTCTGTAAGTTTGAACATATAGGTATGAACATATGGTGTTCGAACTTACAGAATTTCAACTACGTGACATAGACCCTATTTCCCTTATGTCTGCACAGGTACTGACAGACCAACAGACATCACAACTGGTGTAGGGCAACACTGCCAATAAAAGAATTTTTACTTTGATGACCTGTCTATGACTATTTTGATGAACTTCGTTCTTAAACATATGTACCAGTACCCTACTTACAGAAGACGCAACTAAACTATGCTCTGCAGTTGCTGATATTCCTTCTCTAGGTAAACTGAACACAATGGAAGCTTTACTTCAGTTTACAGATACTCTGTAATAACTGTATTTTTATGGGACTGCCTTTATTCTCCAATACCTGCTTTAACCTCCTGAGGTTATGCAAGCACTCGATAGATGTAAGGAACACAAAGTACAGTAGTGTAAGCACTACAAAACTAGATATTCAACTGTGGGGATAACTGCTACAGTGTGGATCCTTATTCAAAGACTGCCCGAAGGCAAGATATTTACCCTTCTACTCAGAAGTCCAAAGCAAGCTGCATTCTTCCTCTACTCCAGGGCATTGGTACATACAAACATAAAAGACTAAAAGCTATTCATGTTTTAGTTTTTTTTTTTTAAAGTAACTTGTCAGAGTGCCTTGGCTAGATGCGTCCAATACACAGCTGGAGACAGTCTTGTTATTCCCCTCTACAGCCTGCATTTAGCAAGATCACAATATGTTTTTGCTTTAGGGGTGTTAGGCTACAAACGTGAATCCAGACTTGCAAAGCTGGTAATGACCAATGCTCCTGTCACTGCCTACATCACGTCTTCACCATTTACTTCTGCTCTGCTCAGTTAAAACATTTAAAGTAAAATACTTTTTACTCACACAGTTGTACTATGTTCATCACAAGGATGACTGCCAATAAATTAAATGTGAACAAAAGTGTTACAAAAGGGGGAAGGCCTCAATGGGAAAGACACTACTAAAGCATACACTGCAATGGTCAACCCTTCTTTACTGTTACACAGAGCAGCCAGCTTGTAACGCCCGTAAAAACTGAACAGAAATCCAATTGGCAGCCTCCTCATAAACATTCCCTGGGTGAAACATTTTTGAAGAATGCTGCTGTGATGGCTTTTGTTCTGGTAAAGAATACTCCCAGTGAAGACTCAAGGACTTCAAATTATTATGGTAAAATGCAATAATTAGCAGTTTCTTCAAGGTCTGCTAGGAAACTGATTGGCTTTCTTTCTGCAGGCATGAATAACACACAAGGATGATTTGCTTGTCTCACCTTTGTTCAAATCATGTACTACACTAAGCTGCCTATCCATATCTAGCAAATGCAATATCCCCCTCCCATTTGCTCTGATGATTACTTTGAAGACAGAAAGCTGGACAGTCTGGTGGCTGAGTACTAGTTTATAAAAAGCTTTAGGCATAAAAGAAGGATTATTTCAAAGAGTCTCCTTGCCCTTTTGGAAAACTGTATGAAGCTCTTTACATATAAGTGCTTCCAGCACAGATGTACTTTGTCAGCCAATGTAATGGTCAAAAAGAAAAGTTTTGTTACTTAAAAAAGAGGGGAAACTTAGCAACTTGAAAAGACCAACGGGTTAAGCTTTTCAATCACAAAACTATGGTCCCATGGGAGGAAGTTCTAGCATTTTAGGGTTTTAAGTACAACACGTCTTTCAAGAACTTTATGCTCATACAGTGTGAGGTCAAGAAAGATCCATGGTTCAAGAAATGGATAAAGATGCACATAAAAAGAGGCATACAAAAAGCTCCATTCAAAAGAGCTCAGCAAGACAGAGTAGGACATCAAGCTCAATTGTTTCTGTGGAGATTATTCCCCTGGAAGCAAGCCACCATAATCTTGTCCAGTTTTTCAAATAAAGACTTCTCAGAGCTATGTCTTCTGGTTTCCTGCAGATTACAGAGCACTTCATCTAAAAACTGCTTTGTGAAATGACTCAGGCTGAGAAGAGACGAGCTATCAATCTGCATTACAACCCTTCTGTTTTGTGTTTGATCTCACAGCACTGCATCCTTCTGATTCCTCTAACATTAGAACCATGCCTGCCCTAAGATATGTAAGAAAAGCCATGGCCTTATCTATTCTGATATGCTGAAGAATTTTGGGGAACAGAGGCATTAGGGGTATAGAGAAAGCCCTTTTCTACAGAGATATAGCAGGCATTCACTACCAACATCCTTCTACAATGAAAGCTGGAATAAAACTTCTGAAGTGACAATTTTTATCTTTTGTCTGCAGCAAAGAGGTTCACCACTGGAATCCCCAAATTTGCATTAGGAAAAAAAAAACAAAAAAAAACTTGGGGACCCAGCATCCATGTAGGGCCGATGAGTGTGGCCTTTCTCAATTTGCCTGCCACTGTGCTCTGGAACGATGGAATACTGACAGGCAGGGAGATGCCATCAATAAAAATAAAATACCTGGCAAAACTGAAGAAAAAGCAACAAAAATAACAATGCAGGCTAGCAGAACACCACATTCTGTCAACACTACAATTAAATGCATATGTCTTGCATTGTTAAAGCTATCTAGCAAATACTACTTTAAATAAAACAATGCTAATGTTTAATAAAAACATCTCTACAGCAGGGCTAGCCACCCAGTGGTGTGGGCATTGGCTCTAGGTGATCGTCTCTGTTGAAGTGACACCCCGACCCCATGTGCACAAGTGGGAAAAGGGGTTGTGGATGCATGGTTTAATAAAAACATCTGCATGCCTAATGTTAGAACATGGTAACTCATTGAAAAAAGGATTTCTTTCTCAAAATACGCAGAAAACATTTACAAAAAAAAAAAAAAAAGGAGAAAGAAAAACAACACAAAAAGATGCACTCAAAAATGCAACCACACATGCTGCTTTCTAAGTGTGGCCCTGACCTTCACAGCAGGCGATAAAAAGAAATACTACATCTTTCAGAGATGAGGTCCTCTATCAACTTGGCTTCGAATGACCCTGGAAGGTTGGTTACTTCTCTATAATGCCCACCCTTGTCAGGTATGATTGCTTAGAGCTAATTTTCAATTCTCTGCAGTTATGTATTTTACATTTTTCATTTAATCTTTTTCAAGCAAAACTAAAATAACCTGCATTTTTAAATAATGTTTTGACAACTTCAGTTAGATTTTTATTCTTTTTTCCTTTGCTTACATATGCATTTACATCCTTCACCCTTAAGCATTACTCAAGTTTATCTTTATAAATTACCTTTTTCTTTTCTTTGACCTAAGTCATGGTTGAAATGAGTCATTTCCGGATCACTCCATTTACCTGGAAAACATATATATATATACATAATTTTTCAATATCAGTCTTCTTGTATAACTTTCTGGTTTACTTTTATAGCAGAGGACATCTTTAAAACAGAAATACAAACTGGGTCTGCCCTAGATGTTCAACACATTTCTTCTCTCTTTCCCAGCAACAAATTCTGAGAACCTCAGCTTTGTAAAATCATATTTGTAATACCCCGAAAAGAGAGAATTAACAAAGGCATCATCCCCTTGTCTGATCTTTCATAGCTGACAAACTATCTGCATACATCAGAATTTAAATTCATAAACTTGGCCAAAAGCTGGCAGAAAAGGACAGATTCCTCGGAGAGTTGTTGGATTCTGAAACCCCCATGACTTCTCAACATGCCTCTCAACCTGGAAACATCAAAAATCTGGACAAAGGCCCATGAAAGATGGGTACAACAGGCCAAAAATCAAAAAGCTGATTAACATAAAATGTGCATACATAATTGTATAACCCCACGCACTCTAGCAGAATTGTGGGGTACCAACATGAAGACTGAAGTCACTAAACAAAAATAACATTTGAATTTAAGACTTCATATCTCTCAAATACATAATACTGCAAAACTTGTTATTCTAGCAACTATTTTGAGTTTACAGGAGCAATATTTAAAATTTATCCCTATTTTTGGGCCTTTGTCCCAGTATTATTTTTGGCTTTATCCACATTTCTTGCTCTGAGAAACAGAGATATGCTGCCAAATGAAAATAAAGTTAAGAGCATAAAACCAAACTAAAAACAGAAAACTCTCAACCATCTACAGACTTGCAGAAAACAACTGCATTACTAGGCATGACACCAAACTTGGCTAAATTAAAGAATGAAGTGCAAAAAATCAAAAAGGGAAAAATAATTTTACAAAACACTCATGGCAAACTTTTCAGAGTTTTATAATTGTATGCTCCTGCTCCCTAGATTTCTTTATTGACATACTTAAAACTTCACTCAACTTTTTTTTCCCCTTCAACATGAAAATATTAGCAGTACCATTTTTTTTACAGAAAGTCTGAGTCAAAAAAGTGTCCTCTCATTGTCAACATTTCACCCAACATATTTGTAAAACAAAAACTGATTTAACAAGGTCAGTCAAAATTTATTATAAGGGCCACAGTCAAAAATAAGGAAACGAATACATAAAAAGTTAACGCCCACACCCGCTTTGTAGAAACTGTGAGGGTACAGGAAATGATGTTTTGAAACTCTGCTGCCCAATTAACAAACCTCAAACATCTCCTGCAATCACAAAGCGGACACCCGACTTGGGTGGCTAGTTGGATGTCTGGCAACTGCAACATTTGCAAGAGATCGAGCAGCTTAGGTGGTTTAAGCCTTTGGAAAGAATCAAACCCTCTGAGGAGAACAGGAACGCAGCCAAAGTGCTTCATCTGAGTGGGATATGGGGAGTATAGTGTCTGGGCTCAGTGAGTACACAGGGTGTAATGTAGTTACAGGCTGAGGTTCTGCATCTTATTCCTAGTGAAGTTGTTAGTAACACCATCGTTAATAGTCAAAGAGCCACACAAAATGCTTCAGAAAAGAAAACACTCGTCTGCCGACTACATGAACACAAAATAATTTACAAGTAACAGCATTGCACTTCTAAACTTTCTAGCACACACAGTTCTACTCTACTAAACAAACATTAGGTCCTACAATGCATCAACTGCCACTTTCAGATATTAAGAAATCTTTACAAGATATCTTGTGTAATATGTTCATGTGGAGACCTGCTTCAAACCCCCAATGCAATATTGCATAAAGACAGAACTCAAATAAATGCCTTAAGTGACGTCCTCCTACCGTCATGATGAAGTGCAGCATATGACAGGGTCAGCTATGGGCCAAACTTTGTTCTGATCTTTCTAAAAGCTACGAGTCCTTTCCAAAACATAGTGAATTAATACAGTCAACAACTGATTTTAATTAAAGCCACAGACTTATTTTACCTTGGAAAATACATGGCATTCAAAGTCCCCTTATTTTCTCAATGTTTTAAATCAGCAGTATGGATATCAAATGTCGCCCAATTATTTTTGGCTTTGTGCCTGATTCTTAAGGTAAGCAATTGAGAGCTATGCTGCTACCACAAGAATTTAAGAAATGCATACCACTCCAAAACATTATGCCATGGCTATACACAAAACTGTGCAGAAAGTATGTATAATTCTTAATAGGATTAGTTCTTGAAAAGACGGTGAGATTTTCATGGCAGCACTCATGTCACTAAGCATAGAACACAAAAATTTCTGTTTTAGGTAATAGCTTAAGCAAATGGAGATGGTCTGTCTTACTGCCTAATATGTAAATTGCTCAGCTCCTAAGAGATGCTCAGAACCACAACCCCACAATTAAATGCACCGAGTCCATTTCTGTCATGGTTCAGGAAAGTGATCTCCCAGGTTACTGTGTTAATTTGTACAATCTGCAGCGGCACATCAAAGACTGAAGTGGTGCAGAAACTTAACGGTCAACATTTAAGAAAAAAAAGTCATGTGCCATAAGTTGTGGATGGGCCTGTAGTCAAACAACTTTTCCCTTTTTTTTTTTTTAAAGCTCTCACAGGCAAGTCAGAGTTCAGACACAGTCTCACGATGCTGATGTCATTATGCACGCCCCTGCACATTGGGATACGCTGGCAATGTGTGATGACATCAGCATTGTTGAAAAAAATTGCAATTTTAAGGGCCACTCACGAATTCATAGCACCCCATTATTTTTGCCTCAAAAGTGAGAAATTCTGAGGAATTTGGTAAGACTGAGATGTATGCTTCCCAATCAGAGTAAATCTTATAAGGGAAATTCTTCAGATAAAAATATTTTTTTTCCATCCTCCTCCTCCAACAGGTAGGAAGTGACTGACTCTGCCTTTTCTGAGAAGGAAGAAGGTAAAAGTTTTAACTGACTGTCTACATGAGCTAAAACAACCATGTCTAGATATATTTCGCCCTAACCAATCTCAAAATAAATGTTATCAATATTCGCTGGTAAACCGTTAATATAGGTTACTAAACACAGGAACCCACATGTATCAGAGCCTAAGAGATGACACCTGTGTTATGAATAGTAAATGCTAGAAGTCAGTTAATGGCAGGAATTGCCAGCCGCCACAAAGGGAAGTAGATTAAACATGCATCAAAAACAAAAATTCTTAGTCATTGAACTTAAGCATGAACCTTTTCACCAGGGTTCCTCTTTGCAACTCTTATAATTTTTCAACAGCCAGACTGTCCGTTTATTTCATGTACTCGCAAACCCAGTCACACACAGACCTACCCCAACTGCAAATCAAGCACATAATAACATAAAAACATACTCGGAGACTCTATTAAAAAACTTACCAAAACAACAGAGGCTCCCAAAGCAGACGCCCAAAAATCCACCACCTCAAAAACATAACACATGCAACACATACTTCAATAAATCGGTGTGTCAATAAATCACAGCCCTTAAGGCCAAACACTATGCCTGATACACTAGTGATAGGTGACTCTTTAGTCAGACACATTGACGTCCCACTTACCAGGCTGAGCAAGGACAGGGTAACGGTAAGCTGCCTATCGGGGGCTAGGATCCGCCATATAACACACGCACTCAGGTCACTCAAAAGCACGTACAAATATGACTCCGTCATTGTCCATGCTGGCGTGAATGACCTGAGACGTACCTCCTTGGACTACATGAAAAGAGACATAGAGGAGCTCTCTGATTATGTAGCCCAGGCTGGTATGACCCTGACCCTGAGCAGCATCCTGCCCTCACCAGGAATGATGCCACAATACAAAGACAAGATGATCAGCTTTAATAATTGGCTCAATTACTGGTGTCATTCCTAGGGGGATCCAATGTCTGTTTGGGATGACATGCTGGACAAGCCACGCTGCTTCGCAAGGGACGGCTTGCACCTGTCACCACTGGGCTTCCGGATATTGGCTAAGGCTCTTGTCACCCCCATAGTGCCTTTATTAGGCAAGGCTCAAAAGACGAAACCACCTCCTTAGAAAACAAAAATGGAAAAAAATTAAGGGTAATGCTGCTCAACGCCAGAAGTCTAAATCTCAAGATGCAGGCTCTCAAAGCACTCCTCAGTATGGAGAACATCGATGTCTGCGCTGTAACCGAGACCTGGTTCAAGGCTCCTGAGAGCACCCCAGCGCTACCAGGCTTTACCTCATATCATGCTTTTCGGCCCCAAAACCTGGGTCGAACCACAAAGGGAGGAGGAGTGTCCATATTCATCAAGGATACCCACACCTCTAGGTTAGTGGCAACTCATGAAGCATCGGAGACCATCCAGGTGCAGCTAACCGTAGGCAAAACTGCTATACAACTGGTTGCATGTTACAGACTACCCTCCCAATTTCAAGAACCCCACTCAGCCTTCCTGAAGACATTGGAAGATATGAATGTCTCACCAAATACCATCATATTGGGAGACTTCAACTACCCTAACATAGACTGGGTGCACTATTCTAGCCCTAACACCCTAGCCCAAAGGTTCTTGGAATTCATAAACTCAAATGCAATGGAACAGCTAGTCACCTCTCCCACAAGGGGGGATAATATACTAGACCTGATCATCACAAACATGGGGACAAAATGCTCCACACCGGAAGTATTGCCCTCACTGGTGAGATCTGACCACAAACTAATCACCCTGGATATACATTTACCACCTCCACCCCCAGCACAAAAGACTACAGTGAGAAACTTCTCAAAAGCCAACTTTACACTTCTCAAGACTGAGATGATATCATTTAAGCCCACAGGGCCAATGGAAACCACATCCCACAATGGTGAATCCTACACAAATGCTTTCTACATACATCTCCAGGAATGCATGGATCGTGCTATCCCAAATAAAACCAAGACCCTCTCCACCAAAGGAAAGCATCCTGTCTGGTGGACCCCAGCCATAAACAAATTGTATAACAAAAGAAGGAAGCTACTGCAAGACAGAGCAAAATCCCATAAAGGGAAGGCATCTCTGATCAGCACTAGTAGAAAGCTACGTTCTCTCATAAAAATATCCAAGGCCAACTTTGAGAGAAAAATCGCCAAGGACACTAAAGATAGCCACAAGGCATTCTTCAGTTATGTTAGAAACCTGGGCGGAAACACACAGATATGCTCAGAGTTAGTACACAACGACAAAAAATTTACCGAACCCACAAATATTGCCAACATTCTAGCAGACAGGTTCAGTGCAAATTTCTCCCCTCCCTCACCTCCAAAAGAAGAAATACTCATCCCAGCTGAATGTAACCTCCCTGTCATCTCTGATGTCCAGGTGAGAACCGCCCTCAGCAAAGCAAAAAACACAGCATCTATGGGTCCTGATGGTATCCCCACCTGCGTGATACGTGAACTCCAAGAGGAGCTAAACCCGCATATAAAAATATTATTTAACCTTAGCCTTACTACAGGATATGTACCTGAACACTGGCGTACGGCAACAGTGGTCCCACTCCACAAGGGAGGCTCCACTATAGACCCTGGGAACTACCGCCCCATAAGCTTGACCAGCCTGGTTTGCAAAGCTATGGAAAGAATTATTATGGAACTCATAAACAACGACATTGGGGACCTACAGACACTTGATCCCACCCAGTTCGGCTTTGTAAAGGGCAGATCCTGCCTTTTGAACCTGGTTGACTTTTTCTAAACAGTCACTAGAGCCATTGATGAGGGCAAGGCAGTCCATACAGCCTACCTGGACTTGGCTAAAGCCTTCGACACAATACCCCACTCGGGGATCATAGAGAAGCTAAACAGCTTAAATGTAAATCCATATGTCACAAGATGGATTGCAAACTGGCTAAAGAACAGAACCCATAAAGTCAAGATTGCAGGAGCCATGTCAGACTCAAAGCCAGTCACAAGTGGTGTCCCACAGGGCTCTGTCCTGGGACCCCGCATGTTCGGCATTTACTTCTCAGATGTGAAAGCAAACATGGGAGGGTTGTGGCTGACAAAGTTCGCAGATGACTGCAAACTAGGCACCATAGTCGATACACCAGCTGACATATACATCCTACAGAAAGGCCTCACCGAAACGGACAACTGGTGCCGGAATCACGGCCTTAAACTGAATGCCAAGAAATGTATAGTCATCCCCTTTGGGAAAAACAAAATACCCACAAATTATCACATAGACAGTAACCCACTGAGTACCGAAAAAGTAATCAGAGACCTGGGGACCCAAGTTGATAGTGACCTCTCATTTGACACCCATGTTGCCAAAGTGGTTAGAAAGACTTTCTACCTTGCCCACCTTATCATGAAGGGGTTCACATCCAGATCAAAGGAGGTCATCGTGCCCCTGTACTCCTCCCTTATCAGGCCCATAATTGAGTACAATGCCCCATTTGGTATGTACCTCACCCGGCACTTACAACAGCTGGAGAGACCCCAGAAGTACCTCACCAACAGGATCAAGGGTCTCCAATATATGTCATATGCTGCCAGGCTAAAGAAACTCCAGCTCTATTCAGTAGCATACCGCCTGCTCAGAGGTGATTTGTGCTTGATGTACAAGGCCATGTCCAACCAGGAATTGATGGACATGCTCCACCTCAAAAAATCAAAATCCATAAGAACCACGAGAGCCAAAGATTTAAACCTCAGTACAAACATGAATAGAACATGCTGGAGGGACAGATTCATAACTCAGAGGCTTCCCATACTCTGGAACAAAATCCCAGTCCATGTTAGGCAGAGCCCCTCACTGACTCTCTTCAACAGAAATCTTGACGAGTGGATGGGAGATCGTAGGTTTACCCCGGGGGTCACCCCTGTGTCGCAACTTAACAGAGGCACAGTAAACTAATTTTAATAAGTAAGGGGGTCTTCAATGTGTCACTACTAGACAAAGGCACAGTATTCTAAATTTATCCTACACACCTTCGTACCACTACATGGGGTGGCGAAAGCCACATCTCTAGGGCTAGGCTTGGAATGGCCCCAAGGCCATTAGCCTAGTAAAGTACAGTTGTGTACACTTACCATAAATGTAGACGTTCCAGTGTATTCACTGTTGCAGTCATTACATTTTGGTAATCTGCTGGCAGGTTGCCCTCAGTCGGCCTCATTAACAAAGTCTTGGGTCCTGCGTCGGTTGCTGTCCCTTCTTCCATGACGTCAGGGGTATAAAACATCCAGTAGACACCATTACATTAGTTTTTCTTGCCCCAGCTGTCAGGTACCCCCAAACGGGGAGTAAATAAAATTAAACACACAAAAATATACCTCCAACCAAAAGCAAATACACCAAAAAGGCTTTTAAGCATAGTAAAGGAAAGTAGAGGTATAGCCAGAAGTAGGTAGGGGGCTGGAGGGAGGGTAACCAGGACTGCAACAGTGAATACACTCTAACATCTACATTTATGGTAAGTGTACACAACTGTACTATGTTCTTCGTGTTTCACTGTTGCAGTCATTACATTTGGGTAGATTCCCAAAGCTATGGTTGGGAGGAGGAGTTTATACAGCATTAGGGCCAGCTATAAAGCCCTGCAAGACAGCAGTGGCAAAACCAGCTCTGGATTTGGAGAAAATTGGCAAATGGTAATGCTTGGTGAAAGTATGTACAGAACTCCAGGTAGCAGCTTCTAGAATATCCCTGGTAGGAACACCTCTGAGAAAAACTGCAGAAGTAGATGCAGCCCTGGTGGAGTGAGATCCGATCCCCTTGGGGATAGGTTTTCCATGATGCTTATAGCAGAAATGAATGCAATGGCTTATCCACTTAGAAATGGTTTGTTTTTAAATAGCCTTCACCTCTGCCCCAGCTACAAATGCTACCAGCAATTGTTCAGATTTTCTTCAAGATTTAGTCCTGCCCAAGTAGAATCTAAGTTGTCTGTGCACATCCAAGGAATGCAGAATCTGTTCCCCTTTGTTCTGTGGATTGGGAAAGAAGGTTGGCAAATGAATGGACTGAACAGCAGCCACACTGGAAACCACCTTGAGCATGAAGGATGGATTGGTCCTCAGAGATATTTTGTCCACATGAAAGATTATGAAAGGCTACACTGCCATAAGGGCCTGTAATTCAGATATCCTTCTAGCTGAAGTGATTGCTAAAAGGAAGGCTGTTTTCCAAGAAAGAAATTTTAAGTCTGCAGTAGAAGCTGGCTTGAAAGGAGGTTGAGTGAGCTTCTCCAAAACAAAGTTAAGGTCCCAGGCAGGGGTAGGAGCTCTCCTGGGTGGTCTCAAGTTCTTTGCCCCTCTGAGATACTGCTTGACCAGGGGATGAGAGAAGAGGGGTGGTTCTGTGTCATAGTGAGCTGAAATAGCTGAAGTGTGGATTTTAATAGAGGAAAAAGACAGGCCCTTGTGAAGCATCTCAGTTAAGTATTGCAAAATCTGAGGTAAATTGGGTGCTGCTGTGCTCATCCCTAAAGATTGGTTCCAGGCAGAGAATCTTTTCCATTTGTCAGCATAAGATTTTCTAGTACTAGGTCTTTTCGCCTCCAAGATAACATCCATCACAGATCCATCACAGGTTTGCTGAGGGATGATAAGGGTGGGTTTAAGTGATTAGCCAGGCTGCAAGGTTGAATGTTGGAACCTGAGGGTGCAGAATTTGGTTCTCTTACTGAGACAGCAAGGAAGGGGTCTGAGGCAGATGCCATGGAGATATTTGCGACACACTGCGCAGGAGTGGGTACCAGTGTTGGCATGGCCAGTCTGGAGCAATGAAAATCATTCTTGGTTTGTCCTGTTTGACCTTTAGCAGAACTTTGGAGAGCAGAGGCAGAGGGGGAAATGGCGTAGACTGATAGGTTTTTCCAGCTGAAGGACAGGGCATCCACTTTCCAGGCTTCTTTGTGGGGAGTCCTTGTGCAAAACTTGTCCAACTAGTAGTTCTGGGGAGAGGCAAATAGATCTATGTCTGGGCTTCCCCATTTGCTTGTCAACATGTTGAAAATCCGTGTTTCCGGTTTCCACACGTGTGGGTCCATGAGATTTCTGCTTAGTCCATCTGCCAGTGTATTCAATTTTCCTGGCAGAAATTAAGCTTATAGGTGCACTTGGTAGCTCAAGGCTGTGTTCCACAATGCCATGGCTAGTCTGCATAGAGGGTAAGAATGTATACCCCCCCCTGCTTGTTTATGTACCACATAACCGTGGTGTTGTCCATCTTTACCATCAGTCGTCCTGGATGAATGTAGCCCTTGAAGGCTGTCAGAGCATTCTGTACAGCTAACATTTCTTTTTGACTGATATGTAGGTGCATTTGATTTGGGTTCCATTTGCCCTCAATGCACTTCCCTGCCAGGTGAGCCCCCCATGCATAGTCTGATGCATCTGTAGTTAGAGTTTGGGGGGCAAGGGGTAGTGTGAATGGCAGTCCCTTGTTTTGCTGGCAGGCCTCTGCCCACCACAGGAATTCCAGGTGTAGGCAAGGTATTATAGGAATCATTGCTTCCAGGCTGTGACAATGTTGACTCCATAGACTTTAAGTACCACTGTAGTTTCCTCTTATGCAGTCTTGCATATGGAATTTGAAGAATGCTGGAGGCCATGAACCCCAAGGCTTGCAGTATTTGTCTTGCAGATAGCAGGGTTTTTGTGGCCACATGTTTGAAGTAAGTTACCAAATGAATTTGCTTCTCTGGCATGAGGAAAACCATCTGGGCAGTTGTAATCAAGCTTGCACCCAGGAATGTAATCTGTTGAGAGGGTACCAGTTGTAATTTCTTTTCGTTTATGGTGTACCCCAGGCAAGTTAAAACCCGTTTTACAAATGCCAGATGATTTAGAAGTATGTCCTGGTTTTCTGTATGAACTATACAATCGTCCAGGTATGGATATATTTGAATATTTCTTTGCCTGAAAAATGCAATAACTGGAGCCAGGAACTTTGTGAATACCCTGGGCTCAGTAGACAAGCCAAAGGGCAGTGCATAGAACTGATAATGCAAGTAGCCTGCTTTGAAGTGTAGGTATCTTCTGCAAGATTCACTGTTTGGGATGTGCAGGTATGCTTCTTTTAAATCTAGAATTGCCAGCCAGGCATCTTTGCCTAGCACAGGAAGTAACTGGTGAAGAGTCAGCATCTTGAATTTTGGAATGTCCAGAAAGGTGCTTAGAGTAGACGGGTCCAGAATTGGACGCCATGATTTGTCTTTTCTGGGTACCAGAAAGAGCCTGGAATAGAAACCTTGTCTCTTTTCCTCTTCTGATGTACTGGTTGAATAACCCCCATGTTTAAGAGGGAAAATACTTGTTTTTGAGCCTCTACCCACTGACTTGGGGGCAGGTCTGGCCACCCGTTTGGTGTTGGCAATGTGTGGAAATGAAATCTGTATCCCTGGGACACTATTTAAAACTAAATTATCCTGGGTTATGAGTTATCAGTTCTTTGCATGAAGAGCAATCTTCCCCCTCCCCCCCCAAAGGGGCAGCTAAAAGGTAAATGCTTGGTAATTTTAAAAGGAAGTCATTGAGACTGTTTACCACAGGGTGTCTTGTTATTTCCAGATTTGGAAGTGGAGGCCCCCCCCCCATTGCTTAGTTCTGATAGTCCCCTGGGACTGAAACCTGGTGCTTTTGGTGTGTCTGGGTTTGGCTTGAGAGGATATGGAAAGAGCTGGAAAATACAAGTTCTTAGTAGGCCAGTGCCTACTAAATTTTGGAGGTTGCACTTGTAAGAAATATTTAACAGTTTGCATAGATTTAGCTTTATCTTCCATCTTTTTTAGAATTTCTTCAGCCTTATTGCCAAACAGACAGTCCTGATTTAAAGGAGCAGCCAACAATTTTGCTTTAACATAATCAGGCAAAGATTGCTCTTTAAGCCAAGCATGCCTTCTAAGCACAGACCCAGTAACAGCAGCCCTGCAGGAGGCCTCTAAAGAATCAAAACCACATTGCAAAGTATGTTTTCTAACTTGTTCAGCAGAATGCAATAAATCCTGTAAATCTTTATTTTCCACACAGACAGGAATCAACATCATTTTCTGTTTTTAAGCAGTCCAATAATATGCTGTTGATATTTTAACACATGAAATTGGCAGCTTAAAGCCCCGATTGCCAAGGTTGCAGAAGTATAAACCTTCTTACCCCATCTAGCCAGCACCCTGGAGTCTCTATCAGAAGGGGTAGGATTTTAGCAGTAGAAGCCTTAATGCCCTTGGGCCCCTGAGAAATGGTTTCTGGATCTGAAACAGGATTTTTGAAAAGGAACTTGTGGGACTCAGGAACCCTGTAGCATCGGTCAGTTTTACTAGGAGCCAGAGGCAGGGAATCAGGGGCCATAGTGGATTCCGAAAACACATCAACAATTTCTAGTACAGGAGGTACACAGCCAAGGGCCTATGCTGAGGTAGAAGAAGGAAATCCCTAAGCCTCTTTTTTGAATCAGAAAATTCCTGACTTTCCCAGTGGAAATGCTCCCTTAAGGTATGTAAAGCTTGCCCAAAAGAAAAATCCTCAGAAGGGGAAGCAGAGGGAATGGAATCCTCTGCATCAGAATCCTCATAAGTAGGTATGGACAAATCCAGGTCATTAGAAGAATCAGAAGAAACAGAAACCGGATCAGAAGAATCATAATCAAGCTCAGCCCTAGGCCTCTTGGGGGGGTTGACTACCCCTGATTAGAGTAATAAGATCTTCTGCCATTTTGATCATTTGTTTTTTAGGCATAGGGGCCTGAACATGTGGTCTGGGCATCATTTTTGTAGACCTAGATCGAGATTTAGGCCTTAGTAATGAAGGTGGATTTGATTTAATATGCAAGTCTGTAGGCCTGAATACACCCTCAGAAGCCGGTGCCTGCACAGTGGCTCCGGACCCATCCAAGGTACAGACATCCGCGGGTTCCATAGGTGAAGCCTCTCACGGCATACCGGACCCCGAATGGGTCACAGTAGAGGCCTGCGAATCAGAAGTAGCGGGTATCAGGGGCTGCGAAAGCGACTCACTGAGTACCGGCAAACTGGTGACTGGCTTAGGAGAAGCGTCATCGGCAGTTTTGGATCTCAACGGCCTGACTCTGTCTCTAGCTTTCTGTTTTTTCGGAATCCCGGTAGTCAGATGGCTAACCGACGACATTTCTGGATAATTAAACTGAGAACTGAAATATTTAGAAGCAAAAATGTACCGATGACAGATAGTGCGCTGATTAAATAAAGTACAAAACCGTCAGCAAGGTACGTCAGGGTCAGGGCCTAGGCAAGGAATACAGTACGAATGAAAATCTTTGTGAGGTATTTGTTTCCAACAAGTAATGCAATTATTAACTTTTACTGACATCGGTAAGGAGCAAGAAAAAGTTTCCCTAAAGGGGTACTTAGCTTCAAGTTGAAGACTTTGGTTCTGAAACTTGCAAACAAAAATTTCAGGAGTCGGCCGACCGGCACTTGCGAACTGCTTCTGCTTCGGGCACTGCACGGCAAGAAAGACTGATGTAATGGCGTCAAATGCATGTTTTATACACCTGACAACCTGACGTTATGGAAGAAGGGACAGCAACCGACGCAAGACCCAAGACTTTGTTAATCAGGCCGACTGAGGGCAACCTGCCAGCAGATTACCCAAATGTAATGACTGCAAAAGTGAAACACGAAGAACATCCTCCTATGATCCTATAAGGTTAAAAACATGAATAAAGTACTTACCTACTGAAAAAATGTAGGTATGCCTTGTTTAGAAATAATTTCAAACTAGTCTTCAGTTTATAAACCTCTCTAGGACTTGCCAACATGATTTAAAGGAGCAGAGCTCTGTTTTGGTGTTAGTGATTCCCTTTGAGTTACATTAGGGTTACCCTGGTGTTTTGTCCTTTCTAGTATTTAACAAGCCCCCTCTCCCTGTCTTTTTGTATTACTCACCCTGTTAACACCACTCTCATTGATAATGCATAATATTCAAGTCTTAGAAGAAGGAAGGTTTGAACCTACACTTCATCAGTGATCCTGTACTAGAACAGCTAATGTTACGGTAGCGATACATCAGTTAACCATAACATATTCATTGACAGGTCAGTGCTACTGTACCAACCTTTTCCATTGGAGGGAAGATGAAGGCACCCAATGCATGTCCTGTAGGACAACAGTCGCAACCTCTGTCCAGCTCCTGGGCTGTAAATACCCACTGCCTACAATATCTGAAAAAGTTGTGAGCAATTAACAAGGTAGCAGCTTTGCAAAGATTAGCAACAAATTGGCTGTGGTGGCCAGTTTCTGGTAAAGTGGGTTCTAGCCAGTCTCCCCCAATGACTTACCAGTGTTTATACAGCAGAAAGTAGTACAATTTGCCAGCTTCTTACATTTGAAGCCTGACCTACCCTGTTAACCTTACCTGGCCTATATGACAAAATCATCAGACTGCCATCTCCTTAGCTGTAGATAATTTAACAACCAAGTTTGTCTGTTGCCACCCAACAAACGCAGTATCCTTGGCCCCATGTCTGGAGAATTAGGCTAAAACAGGTGTACTTTTTTAATCACAGCTAGGACACCACCTTAAGAATAAAGTAGGCATGTGTCTTAAGGCTAACTCAGTACTTGCTGAAAACTGCACATAGACCCTTGGCCAAAAAAAATTTTAGAGCTCCAAAATGGGTGTGGAAGCACTACATTCTGGGAGGGGGTGCTAACATTTCCACTAAAAAATTTCAAGTTCCATGGGGTGGAAAGTACAGTTGTAGTAAATTACCACTGATGCAGTTGTTCAAGTACACACACACTGCTAAAGTTCTCAGCTGTGAATATCCAGCCTTCTGGTAGCATGACCTTTAATCTGACTTCCAAAACTGTCTCTTTCCCCAGTGGCTTTGGTCAAGTCCATCCAACAGAATGCCTTTCTTACCACTGTGGAGACATGGTGATCAAAGGTAAGACTGTTGTCAACCTGTGTGCCCAGGTCTCTCACCACTAAGTACATACTTAGGATTTTGCTATTTATGTGGTAGTTAGTAGGAACATCGCTCTTACCAAAAGGGATGATAATAAATTTTTTGCATTGAGTTAACGGCCATGACTTTGGCACCAATCATTTGTTTAAGACTCTCTTGTAGGATGTTGATATCATTTGGAGATTCTATGACCACTCCCAGTTTGCAGTCATCAGCAAACTTGGCCAATCACAGACCTTTAGTTTTTGCTTGTACTTCAGAGAAATAGATTCCAAACAGTAGAGGTCCCAGGACTGATCCCTGTGGAACACCACTGGTTACAGGTCTGCTGTTGGAGGTGACTTCCCCTATTTTGATTATATATACTCTATCAGTGTGCCAGTTAGCGACCAGTATAATGATACAAGGGTTGATACCTAGCTGGGTGAGTTTGTCAATAATGTCTGAGTGGAAGATAGTGTCAAACGTCTTGGCTAAGCCTAGGTAGGCTGTACACACAGATTTCCCCTTGTCCAGGGCCTTGGTGACTGTCTCATCAAAGTCTTCTACCAGATTTAACAGGCATGATCTCCCACTGACAAATCCAAACTGAGTAGCATCAAGTGTTTAGATATTACCTATATCTTTGTTGATAAGGTCCATGATGATTCGATCCATGACTTTGCAGATATGGCTAGTCAGGCTAATAGGTCTATAGTTCCAGGGTCAGTGGAAGCACCACCTTTGTGCAAAGGAATAACAGTGGGCGTTTTCCGTTCAGCTGGGACAAAGCCGGTGCTTAGACTATGACTGAAGAGTACCCAATGAAGTTGCTAATTCTTGTTGGAGCCCATGTAGGACACAGCCTGGAATGTTATCAGGTCTCACAGATGCTCTGTTTTTGGCCTTAGAGAGGGCGTTTACAATCTGCTCTTTAGAGATACAAGGTAGGAGACAGGTGTTATAGGGATGTCATGGGGTATGTGTGGCGGGGGACAGGGGAGTGAAGTTTTCAGAGAATCTGTCAGCCAGCCAACAGGTTAGCTATGTCCACAGGCTCAGTATATGTGGTATCACTACCAGTTTGGCACAAATCTGGGCCTTTCCTTTTAAGTTACAGATGTAACTAAAGAATGCCTTATTTATTTTATTTTACATTTGTTAAACGGGATGATCCGACTGGACGAGGTCCATTTACAGCGGAGGCCCGGGGAGAAAAGCTCCACCTAATTAATACAACAGACAATGATAACAATACATAATGTAAAGTAAAGACCTTGTTACAGAGTAGTATTTTTGTGCATAATAGAACAGCACGCAAAGATCGATCATATCAACAATATATACAAGTGAACATTTAGTCATCAAAACATACAGAGATCACAGCAATATTTCCAAATGTCAAGGGATACTATTTGTTACTTCCGTTTTTACCGAAGGTCTGATAATTGGAGAGAAGAGAGAAAGATAGTGGTAGCATACACTAGGATTAAGTAACACATGGACAGAGCCAAGAGCTAATAAGATGAGCCTTAAGGGAGTTTTTGAATTGTTTGGTATTAAGTGCAAAAGTCACCGAGAGAGGGAGGGAGATTATTCCAACTTTTTGCTATACTGTGAGAAAACAGAGCTTATAGTTGTCCTTAGTTGAAGCTAATTTGGATTCAGAGTTAGCTATGGAGGACTTCACAAGAAGTCTTACTTGTTTCAGCTGAGAAGAGATTGTTTCCAATTTATGGCTCACTCCCTCTTACTCAGACAGCAATTTCTTCCTCTTGTTATAAAGCCTGTTAATGGCAGTTGTCCGCCAAGCAAGTTTGCTCTTTTTTGCAGAGCTTGTTTTGGTCCTATCGGGTATTGCATAGTCAATGCAGTCATAAAGGTGTTTTTGCCAATTCCATTGGTGGTGGTGGTGGTGGGGGGGTGCAGTGAAGCTACTTGCACCATCCTGTAAGAGGTTATAATCTGCAATCTGCTTTGGAGAAGTTTTTATTTAGTTTAATTGCTGCTGGGGGGGTGGGGTGGGGGGCAGGTGTGACAGTTACTACGAATGAGTCAGATCTGTCGTCAAATCTCACCAGGGAAGACCTCACAGTGGGGGTGCTACAGTACCCCATATTGGTAAGCACCAAATCCAGGATGTTGGCACCCCTTGTCGGGGTGTCAACCAACTAGTGCAGGGCACTGGAGTTAACGAAGTCAAGGAACCTTTGGGCAAAGTGAGTTTGAACACGAGTAATTTACCCAGTCAATGGATAGGTAGTTAAGGTTGCCTAAAACCATTGTGTTCGGATTTATCATGATAGACTCAAGTAGACCCAAACAGGCAGAGTGGGTGCCTGATTCATGGAGGATGTCCTGTAGCTGTCAATGCCTTGAATAGGTGTCCTACCAACAGTTAATTGCACTTGAAGTATCTCCAGGGGAATCGTACTGTTTAACCAATTTGGAGATGCACTTATCTTTAATAAATAAAACAGTGTAAGAAACTTCTCTGTGTGGAAGATTTTCAGTCCATATATTTCTAGTTAATCACTGTATATTAATCATATCAGACAATAGTAGTAGAAGTAGCGAACGTAAACTCGTCAAGTCAAAAAGTAATAATAGAAAATATATAATTCTACAGTATTACTAAGTATTCGAAAGTAATCCAAGCAAGGCAGGCAGTCTTTTTCCAGTCGAAAATCCTTTATTAAGTACACAGACAAGTGATCCAAGTAAAACACTCGTGGGGATCCATGAGCTTTCTGCTTAGTTCGTCTGCCAGAGTATTTTTCCTTCCTGGCAGGAATTGTGACTGCAGATGTACTTGGTAAGTTAATGCTATGTCCCACAAAGTCATGGCTAGTCTGCAAAGAGGGTAAGAATGTGTGCCCCCCTGCTTGTTTAAATACCACATGACTGTGTTGTTGTCTTGTCTTTATCAGTAGCTATGACGGATGAAGTAGGTCCTTGAAGGCTGTCAGGGCATTCTGAACAGCTAGCATCTCTTTTTGACTGATATGTAGATGCATTTGGGTTGAGAACCATGTGCCCTGAATGCATCTTCTGGCCATGTGGGCCCCCCAGGCATAATCTGATGCACCCGTTGTTAGTGTCTGCCTGGCTGGGGGTAATATGAATGACTGTCCCTTGTTTTGGTGACAAGCCTTTGCCCTCCATCGAAACTCCTGTTGTAGGCAGGGAATGAGAGTAATCAGGCTGTGGTAATGTTGAGTCCAAACGCTTTTTAGGTACCATTGAAGTTTCCTCATATGCAGTCTTGCATATGGAATTAGTAGGATGCAGGATGCCATGAAGCCCAAAGCCTGCAGAATCTTTCTTGCAGATAACTGGGCCTTTGTTGCCAACATTTTGAAATAGGTAGAGTCAGTTGCCTTTGTTTGTCTGACGTGAGATAAGCCATCTGGACAGTTGTATTTAAGCTTACACCCAGGAATATTATCTCGAGAGGGTACTAGTTTTGATTTCTTTTCGTTGACTGTGTACCCTAGGCATATAAGAAGTCTTTTCACAAACGCCAGATGCTGTAGAAGAATGTCCTTGTTCTCTGCTTGTATCAGACAGTCGTCCAAGTAAGGATATATTTGTATTCCTCTTTGTCTGCAGAATGCAATTACTGGTGCCAGGCACTTTGTAAAGACCCTGGGCGCAGTAGATAAGCCAAAGGGCAGTGCAGAGAATTGGTAATGCATTGAGCCAGCCTTGAATCTGAGGTATCTTCTGCATAATTGTCCGATTGGGACATGCAGGTATGCCTCTTTTAGGTCTAGAGTCACCAGCCAAGCGTTCTTGCCCAGCATGGGCAGAAGCTGCTGCAAAGTCATCATCTTGAATTTTGGTATATCCAGGAATGTGCTCAGAATAGATAAGTCCAGTATTGGTCTCCAGGCCTTGTCCTTTCTGGGTACCAAGAACAGTCTTGAGTAAAATCCTGGTCCCTGCTCTTGCTCTGGTACTTGTTGAATGGCCCCCATGTCCATGAGGGATGGGACTTATTTTTGTGCCTCTGCCTATTGATTTTTTGGCAGATCTGGCCAGCCGTTTGCCTTTGGCAGGGTATGGAAATGGAACTTGTACCCCTGAGACACGATATTTAGAACCCACTTGTCCTGGGTTATAATGTGCCAATTTTGAGAAAAAAGTGCTAATTTTTCCCCTAAGGGTGCTGCCAGGAGATAAGTGCTTGGTGCAGGCAGGGGGAAGTCATTGGGACCGTTTCCTGTATGGTTGTGATTTGTCTTCTCCAACTTTGGAGGTAGAAGCACCCCATTGCTTTGACCTGTAGGAACCTTGAGCTGGGATCTGCCTCTAGGGCGTCTGGATCTGCCCCTTTGAGGTCTGTCTGACATTGGAAAGGACCAATTCTTTGTAGGCCAGTGTCTACTAAACCTAGGTGGCTGTACTTGTAAAATATCTTTGACAGTTTGCATAGATTTAGCTTTGTCCTCTATTTTCTTCAACACCTCCTCTGCCTTAACACCAAAGTATCATGCTGTAAAGGCGCATCTAATAATTTAGCTTTGACATGATCAAGCAGATTTTGTTCCTTTAACCAAGCAAGACACCTAATTACAGAACCCGTAACTGCGGCCCTGCAGGAGGCCTCCAAAGAATCAAAACCACATTGTAAAGTATGCTTTCTAACTTGTTCAGCTGCATGCAATATATCCAGCATTTCCTTGTTTTCTGCACATTCAGAGTTTAATAACATTTTCTGTTTAAGCAATGCCATGACATGTTGCTGATATTTGAGCATATGAAACTGACAGTTTAAGGCCCTTATAGCCAAGGTAGCAGATGTGTAAACCTTTTTTCCCCATGTATCCAGTGCCCTAGAATCTCTGTCAGAGGGGGCAGGGTTTTTGCAGCGGAAGCCTTAACTCCTTTGGGACCCTGTGAAATAGTTTCTGGGTCGGCAGCAGGGTTTTTAAAAAGGAATTTATGAGAGTCAGGAACCCTGTAATATCTGTCAGGCTTAACAGGAGCTGGAGAAAAGCAGTCAGGGGTAAGACTAGATTCCGAAAACACATCTACAATGGCTCTCCCAGTGGAAATACTCCCTCATGATATGCAAGGTTTCCCCAAAAGAATAGTCCTCTGGACGAAAAGCTGAAGGTATACATTCTTCAGCATCAGAATCCTCATGGGGGGAAAGAGAATATTCCTGATAAGAAGAGGAATCAGAAGAAATAGAAACCTGATCTGAAGATTCATAGTCAGTCTTTTGCATAGGCCTCTTATCAGGAGGGGGATGGGAACCCCTGATCAAGGTAATTAAGTCTTCGGCCATTTTGAGCATCTGTTTTTTGGGCATAGAGGCCTGTCCACGTGGCTGTTGAGTTTGTTTCTTTGCTTTAGAAGGTGCTTTAGTCTTTCCCTTTGAAGCTGAGGTTGGTTTAATGTAAAGATGTTTAGGTCTGAATACACCCTCAGAAGCCGGTGCCTGCTCAGCGGCTCCGGACCCATTTGAAGGAATAGTATCCGAGGCTCCAATACCTTGAGTTTTCAGCGGCATGGCCGACTCCATGTGGGAGTCGGTAGCGGCCTGCGACTAAAGTAGCAGGCGTCAGGGGCTGCGAAAGCACCTCACTGAGAACCGGCGAACCGGTGACTGGCATAGGCGAAGCTTCGTCGTCGGTTTTGGGCCTTGGCTATCTCTCTCCTTTTCTTTGCGTTTTTTGTGAACTCCGGTAGTCGGATGGCTACCCAACGACATTTCTGGATAATTAAACCGGCGTCCAAAATAGTTTAAAGCAAAATCATACCGAAGCCTAATGGTGTGTTGGTTAAATCTAGCAAAAAAACGACAACCAGAAACACTGTGATCAGGGCCTAGGCAAGGAATACAGTAAGAATGAAAGTCCTTATGAGGTATTTGCTTTCCACAAGAAATACGATTATTTACTTTTTCTGACATCAGTCTGGAGCAAGAAAAAAGCTTCCCCAATGGGGCACTTAGCTTTATTGAAGACTTTGGATCTGAAACTCGAACACGAAAATCTCAGGAATCGGCCGACCGGCACTTGCGAACTGCTTCTGCTTCAGGCACCGCGCGGCAAGAAAGACTAAAGAAAATGGCGTCTGCCGCATCTTTTATACCTCTGACGACCTGACGTCAGGGAAGGGAAGACAGCAGCCGACGCAGGACCTAAGACTTTGGAATTCAAGCAGACTGAGGGCGACCTGCCAGCAGAATTACCCAAATGTAATGACTGCAACAGTGAAATACGAAGAACATGTGAGGTCACACTTAGGTTGGTTAGTGGGTGAGAAGTAGGTTGGTACCTCTGAGGTTAGTCTTAGTCTTAGTGTTCCACCTGACACTAGAGCAGGGCCGTGAAAACCACTGGAAGACCACAAGCAAAGTGCTAAGGGAAAATTGAACAAGCCAAATGTTTGCATCGGTAACCATCGCTATGCGGCAGTGCATGACTGTGCGTTACAAGCAAAAAAGCGCAAACGCAGGATTTAAGACCAGAAATAACCAATTTAACTCAACACTAGCTAAAAAGGATGCTCTCTCTGAGCTCTAGTCCAATCACTCCCAATTAGATGGACTCCAGACAGCACTCTTCCCCCCTCAAGGGTGCAGAAGGGCCTTCACTAACAAGGATGGCTTGAATTTGACTCTCAGAAGTTACAAAACAGACCCAGAAACAGCAAACCTGAACTGGGCTATGCTACAGCTGAACTAGTACATACAGTTCACACAATTCAAAAAGATAGTAGAATGCAAATATAAGTTTAAAGTGTAACACAACAGCAAAAACAGGCACTTAAAGTTAGTTGGAAGTAACGGATGCCTCAGATCTTTCAGTATTTCAGTGAGAAGCTGGTTTCAATGCTCAAGTGATACCAAACAGTCTAGACTCAGCAAGTTTGAATCTGGTCTATGCTATGAAATGCAGAAGTACTATAAATTCAAAGTGCATAAAATCACAGTCACAACAGCAAACAACAGTTTAAATAGAGCAGCAACTCACCAGCAATTCCCAGCTTAAAAGACTGTAGGCCACACTCTTCCGCCAACACGCCCTCTTAATGTAAAACAACTAGCTCTGGAACCCAAGTGCATAAGTCAGAACTAAGACACTTCAGAACAACAGACACAATAGACCTTTAACCAGCAGTTTCCAGTTTAGAAGTATGTAGGCTATTCTCTCCTACCACAAGAGTTTAGACTACAAAAATTCCTAATGTAAAATACCTGGTTTGGAACCCAAGTGATTAAACCGGAACAAAGACAAAAAAAAAAAAGACAACACGTTTCTGTTTGTTGCCCAAGTGCTTAAACCAGAACTAAGGTACTGTCAGAATAACAGACACTATGAGCTTTCAACCAGCAATTCCCATCTTAGAAGGGTGTAGGCTATCCTCTCCTGCCACAAGAGTTTAAAATACAAATCTTCCTAATGCAAAACAGCTGGTTTGGAACCAAAGTGCTCAAACTGGAACAAATGCACAATACGCCTTAACCCAGCAATTCCCAGCTCAGGAGGGCAGAGGCTACCCTCTCCTCCCACTAGTGTAGACCACAAACCTTCTTATGTAAAATAACTGGCCTGAAGCCCAAGTCCTTAAACCAAAACTAAGAGGCTTAGAATGACAATTACGATTTAATCAGGCTACTGACAAGCAGTAATAAATGCAAATGAACACTTTTAGGAACAACCAGCAAAAGCAAAATAAAGTAGGAAGAGACACAAATACAGTAAAATGAGATGAATAAAGTGCAATTTTTTTAAGTAGTAAGGGAGGAAACAGAAGATAATTCAAGGTTAAGAAACTAAGGGGGTGGGCCTTTCCAAATTATTTCACTGTACTCAGTAGAATATGCTGATGCGATCTTTCTTGCCTTGAATATGTCAGAAGAGCATGAGTGAATCAAGACGGGCAACCCCCTGCTTAACAGCTTCAGCCCAGAGTTCTCCAATCTCCCTCTTTGAGAAGTATAGGTAGATCAAGTGGGGCTGGTGGGGGGGGGGGGTAGGAAAATTGGACCCACCTTAACCCTAGTGTGCTACAAAAAAAAAAGGGAACAAGAGGGAAATGACTTTGGGACGATGGACTGTAACAGCTATTGTACATGAACGTCTGCATTCAAGGACGTTCATCGAAAACTATACTATGTTCCTAATACAATTCACCATTAAAGACCTCATCTGAGGAATGGAATTCAAAGTATAAGAGGAGTAAGTGGCTGGGCAAAAAAAATATGTTCTAGGACAGCAACCTTGCAGAATGACAGAGGAAAAAAATTTCCATCCCTAGATGCTACAATTAAGTTACAGTGTTTATAAAATGTGTGAAATGAAGTCCAACTTCTATAATGCACCATGTGATGACCTCCTCCCTGGGCTTAGAAAAGCTACTGTGGCTGCTGTGATTCCAGCAGAATGGGCTTTCGCATTCACTGGGATAGGTTTTCCTTAAGCAGAGCAGTAGAAAATTGTGTGCGAGACATTTATCATCACACTTTGATCTCATCTACCCTATACTTTCACTGGCCCTACACTGGCTCCCCATACTAGGTCAGAGATTGTGTACGCTGCAGCAATATGAGGGGTACTGCTACAATGAAGTGTAAGCTGACATTTCCATCATAACATTTTTTTTTATTTATGCAAGGGAGGATGGCACTGCAGGCTTCCAGAGACTAGGAACATTGGCAAAGCTTAGTAAGATAATAACAGAAAGTTCTGCCTCAGCATGTGGACCCGCTAACTCAGAACTGAGTAGCCTGAGATGCCACTACAACTTTCTCATCTGTAGTCTTGCCAGAGGCACCATGAAGATATAAAAAAGCAATGTAACCCAGAATCCTGAGAATTTTTCTTGCTGGAGAGGTCTCCACCTCCAGGATGTACTGTTTGAAAAGGTCAGACAGAGTATGTTTTCCTCTGGTAAAAATGCTTTCTGTAACTGTGTCTAACAAAAATCTCAGAAAACATAACTCTTTCCTGAGGTTAAGCTAGACATAGGAGATCCACATTAGAAAGGTTCATCAGGAGATTTTTAGATGTGGAATCAATAAACGTTGGCGACAAAATAAAAATGTTGGATACGTGAAGTAATTCTTGTGTAACGTAAGAAGCCTTAATGAAAAAAAATGATAGGATGTAGAAAGTATAATAGGGAACAAGGCAATTGATAATTGCCATTACAGAAACTTTGTTTACTCTTCCTAAGTTACAATGGTACTAAAAGGTTCATTTGGTATTAAACCTACAAAAAGGACACTAAGGAAAGTAGCCACCGAATTTACATCTCAAACTTAAATCTTTTATTCTCAAATAATCTCAGCAGCAACTTTAACAGATGAATGTGGATGGCCCTAACTCCCTACAAACAGGTGTTAGATAACATGCTACTGGCTCCTATGAACATGAGTCTAAGGGCATCCTAATCTCATAGATAGGTGTTACCTCCCAGTGCTACCCACATGCCTGGACTAGCTCCATTCTGAGTTCCAGCCTCCATAAGTGCTTACGAAATTGCCCACTTGCACCAACAAGTCCACCCCACCCAAAGAGAGTTGAGCATAATCATCTCATACATCCTGCCTCAAGAGGGAGATTTACAAATGTCAGGAAAGAACCTTATCTTGCAAAACTGACAAACTCTAATACCTACAGCATGAACCCTCCAACTACATCTCACAGATTATGGTCAAAAGGAGACAGATGTTCTAATGCATACGTTGTTGAATCTTTTACAAGTTATTTTTAGCAAAATTTTCAAATACTCAAGATGTGCTAGGAGCATTATACCTTTTGGAGATTGAGGGTGCATACCCACCTAGTTAGATGCATTTTAGGCCATCATCTTCAGCATAGTCTTGGACTTCCAAGATGGCTGCACACTGACCAACAACTTAGCTTAATTTTAGTTCTCCCAGTTTGAAAAACAGGCTAGTAATTCTGCCAGCTTTAGTACAATTCAGTTACTAACTATTAAGCACACTGCCTGGATGCCAGCAAAGAAGAAACTTAGCCTGAACAAAAATCAACTAGAAAAGTGAACAGAAAATAGTAATGGGGAAGAATCCTGCAGCTGTTTAGTAAAAAGCAGTTCAAGCTCCAGCTTTGGTAACAAGACATGGCTTCCAGTACTTTACAGGGGAAAAAATCAAATGCATTCAGAGCTGATTAAAATAAACAAATCATCGAAGCAGTACATCAACTCAAATAACAAAAGGATGGAAACAATGGAAGAAACTTTAAGCAGCTATTTAGCTGAACTGACAAAACTGCAAAAACAAAGGTCAACATGAAGAAAAAGCTGCCAAGAATGAGACTTCTCAAGAAAAGTTATTTCAAAAATGGTAGAGTTAGAGCACGTAAAGAAAAACTGAGATTTCTGCTGTACCAGAGAAACTGGAAAACACATGCTGCATTAATTTTGTGAAAGTGCAAATAAGTAACAGGCCTGCCCATATCAGGATTTATTTATTAAATGAAAATAGCACAAGTAGAGAGTATGCTCCAAACCTGGCCATGAGAAAGCAGCCAAGACATGTATTAGTAAAGATGCAATCATACCAACAGAAAGAGTTTATCCTGACAAGACTGTTGCAGAAGGACAAAGTATTAAACAAATTTTGACAGTAGAATGTTTGTGGACAATGCTTAATCACTGTACATCAGACAGAAGAAAAGCAAATGTATCCCAGCAATCAGGAAATGTCGAGAGGCATGTGCGAGATTCAAGCTGCTGTATCCAGTTGTCTTCAGAATATTTCTCCGAGAGGATCAGACATTTTTCATGCAGAGCAGATGGAGGAAAACACAAGTCTGTCAAACAAAAAGTGAACCATCAAACAAAAATGAACTCTTCTTCTCATTCTTTTAACAGTAAAGCTCATACACAGACTTGGTTAGTGAAACCTTTTCCACTGTTCCAAAGGAAATGCTTGAGAGAGACAGAGAGAGAGAAAAAAAGCACAGGAGCCGACTAGAAAAATCAGGAGTAACCTGGACTTAGAACCAGAGACTGAAATGAACAAGAAGATGACCAGCAACACTGGTGAATAAATGTACAACTATAAAGCCTATCACTTTAACTAAATTTGTGAAATATGGCTTTAAAAAGAAAAAAACTGGCTGAGAAAGAATGGACCTTTGTTAACTTTGTTAAACTTGTGGGTGGACTGAAAAGTGTATACCCCACTTCGTGTCAGTAATGTTTACAAGGTCACTAAAACTGAAAAAAGTAACTAAGTAATGATTTTTGTTATTAACAGTATTTGTGTATAAACATTTCATGATACAACCTGCATGTTGCACAGTAAAGCAGATGTGTAGTATGAACTCAGGTGAATCTAAAATGAGGGGATGAGCATGCATGTTTTTAGTGACTGTTGTATGTGATCAACACACAAAAGTATGCAAGTAAGAGAAGAAAAGCTGGACAAAAGTTTAAGTTAATATGCTGTAATCTTGGGCTGCTTGAGTGGGGGATAGCATGCCTACATCTACTGATTATAACACACGGAGAGTTGAGATGTTTTTTTCTTAATTTGTATAGATAAACATCTGGATTAATGCCCCTGGCTCGAGCTAAAAACATGGAGAATGCAATGAGAAGTGCTGAGTCTCTTGCATATGAAATATTAGTTTTTTTCTTTAGCAAATAAATGTTCAGAATGAGTTGAGAAGACTGCAACTGAGGGCAACTGTACATTTTGTTCATATACTTCCATGGAGACAAGATGACTACAAGTGCAGGCAATCAATCTTGAAATTTCTGAGCATTGTTTGCTGGGGGGAATGTAAAATTATAAAGGTATAAAAGCAAGCAGCTCAGTAAAAACGTTTGTAATTATTGGAAATGAATAAGAAACAGTTTTCCTAGCAGCCTAAACAACTCAGTGTATTTACTAGAGTAATACGGAATTTAGTTTTAAAATAGAGCACTTTTTCTTGAGGCTAAAAGTTGAGGTTTACTGAAAGTATACAAGTTGTTTTTCACACATGGGAGGGGAATACAGAGGAATCAGTGTAAGTAAGAGCAAAAGCTATAACATGCAATTTAGCATGGATAACCTTATGTTTAGGCTAGGTAACGCCTGTAGATGCAGCTGTCAATTTGGGACAACTGTTCCTATCAGGAGGATTTGAAGATTTGTGTAGTCGTATGTGTAGTTTTTAAGTTAATAGGTTATGGGGGTGTTCTGGTGGGTGTTTTTTTTTTTCCTTTTAAGGGTTTTCATTAAAACAAAGTCTTGAAAATGATACTTGGATCAAATGGAAATGAAAAGAACTGTATAAAAATTACCTGCCAGACACTAGTGGGTGCATGTAACACAAAAGCTGGAAACAGACATTTACAAAAAACTGTCATGTATAATAGGTGGAAATAATCATAATGGCTACAATATCCATATTATTTTGGGAAGGGAATGGCCTCACAGGTAAAGACAAAAAGATAAGGGTATTGAATTATGTTACTAAATACAGAGTACAAACAGCAATACTGCAGGAGACACACTTGGAAAGAAATGAGCATGTGAATTTGATAAGGAAAGGATTTCAGGATGGATACTCAACAGAATATCAGGGACAAACGAAAAAGGTAGTAATTATACTAACTACTAGAGGAGCTCCAATAGTAATAGAAGAGAAAAAAATAAGAATGGCAGATCTGAGGCAGTACAGAGCTACTGGCAAGAGATGAGGATTATGCTGGCATGCATTTATATTCCACCTAAAACTACTGTTATGGAAATTAATTTTGGGACAAATAATCAGCTTTCAACAGGGAGCATTTTATTTATTCATTTATTGAAATTTGATTACAGGGAAAGTGAGTAAGAGCCCATTTTCAGTGAAGGCCCAGGGAGAAAAGCTCCAAATGTTACTTGACATGCCAATAGTGAGGATATATCTGTGGGACCTAGTTGGGAAATGTAACAAAACAGGTTAGATTCCTAAAGAAATTTATGAAAATATTTGGTATGGAAGACGTGAATTCAGTAGTAGGAGCTCAGAGATTTTACAAATGATTCCCCAAGGTACAATAATTGGGTTAGACTAGACAGAAATTATATTTCATAAGGACGTGTCCATTAAACTGAAAGCTTTAATCCAAAATAGTTTAGATCCACCACTAATAAAAATGAACACTAAGGGACTTTGGCTAACAAAGTTTGCAGATGACTGAAAACTGGGAGCCATTATTGAATCCCCAAATGATGTGGATATTCTGCAAAAGGGCCTTACAGAAACAGATGCCTGGTGCCAGAGCCATGGGCTCAAGCTTAATGCCAAGAAATGTATAGTCATCCCCTTTGGAAAAAAACAAGTACCCATTAACTACCACATAGGTGGCAGGACACTAAACATCGAAAGTGTGATGAGAGACTTAGGGACACAACTGGACAGTGGTCTCACTTTCGATAACCACATCGCCACAACAGTCAGGAAATCCTTCTACATGGCACACCTCATCACTAAGGGATTTTCATCCAGAAAAAAGGAGGTCATTGTCCCACTGCACTCATCCCTCATTAGACCCATTATAGAGTATAATGCCCCATTTGGTATGTACCTCACAAGACATCTGCAACTGCTGGAAAGGCCACAGAAATACCTCACTAAAAAAATCACAGGCCTAAAGCAGATGCCATATACTGACCTTCTAAAAAAACTACTCTGTGGCATATCGTCTACTCAGAGGCGATCTCTGCTTAACATACAAGGCGATGTCAAACCCTGAGCTGTTGGACATGCTCCACTTACAGAAATCCCAATCTCTCAGAGCCACACGTTCCAGGGATCTAAACCTTATCATCACAATGAACAAAACATGCCGGAGAGATAGGTTCCTGACCCAGAGACTCCCCATACTCTGGAATAGACTGCCCATACATGTCAAGTAGAGGACCTCATTGGCCCTCTTCAAAATGAACCTTGATGATTGGATGGGAGATAGGAAATTCACCTCGGGGAAAAATTTCCAGGGAATTGTTATGGCTAGGCTTGCATAGGCCTTAGGGCCGATAGCCTAGTACCAACCTATGAACATAAAAGTGCAGCGTAATGAAGTAAAAATGAAACAGCAGTACTTCCCCACCTACCTGTTAAAAACTGAAGAATTTAAAGAATGGGCAGTGGAAATTATTCGAAAGTTAATATAGAAGAGAGAAACTTCTTCAGATGTTAGTCAGTGAAAAAAAATGAAAGTGGAGTTTAAAAGCAGGGTAGAAATTAAAGAAACAGTTAAGTAACGGGAATTATTTAGAGGGGCTGACAAAGGGTAAAATACTGCAGAATAAGGGGACTCTCAGAATAAGAACAGGCACAACTACAGAGTGCTAAAGGGAAAATAAGGGAGTATCTGGATAATATGCATGAGTTTAGAAAGACTGCTGTTAAGCAACTTTCTTTTTTTTTAAAATAACTCCAAATCACAAATACTTTTAGCACAATAACTTAGGCAACAGAAGGTAGAAGGGGCTGTTGCCACACTTTAACAAGACAAATAAAGAATAGTTGTGCAAAATCTTACTATAACCATAGAGGTCTTTCTCTTCTATATGCTGCAGTACTCATCACATAAGGGAGTCCGCCTCTGGCTGACTCGTATGTCTGGTCAGTATCTAAAAGTCAATATGCTACTGCAAGGTATGCGCTATGCCACACAACTTCATGCATATGGGCATAGAGAGACATCAGGTATAAACCATATGTCAGAACGTACCTACCTCATAACTGTGTGCCACCCAGCACCAGCTTGAGATCCTAGTTGAGGAACATATCAGCAGGAAAAAACTAGGCAAACATCACGGGGAAGGCAAGGGGTAGAGAGCAATACTGCAGCATACAGAAGAGAAGGACATCTACAGTTATAGTAGATTTTTATACAACTATACTATGTCCTTCTATTCATATGCTACAGTATTCATCACATAAGGGAGAATTTGGACAGGTTGGGAGGAGGATCAGCAGATGCGTTTTCTACAAAACCATGTAAAATTGCTCTAGCAAACTCAGCTCTGGACTTGGAGATGGTGTCAAACTTGTAATGTTTAGTGAAAGTATGGACAGAGAACCAGGTGGCTGCCTCCAGGATGGAGCCAGTGTCCAAGCCTTTAAAGAATGCCCCCGAAGAGACTGCTCTCGTAGAATGAGCCTTCAAGGCAAAGTAAGTCTCTTACCATTAGACAGATAAAAGGAAATAGCTTTAGAAATCCAGTTGGAAATAGTTTCCAACTGTCTGATCCAAAGCCCTTGGGTGACAAAAGACAAACAGGCGTTCAGTCTTGTTGTACAAGTATTTTGTCAAGATAGCATCCGAGTTGTCTGTGCACATCCAAGGTGTGCAAGATTCTCTCACTGGGACAATGAGGGGAAGGAAAAAAGCTAGGTAGATTAATAGACTGATTAAGGGAGAACTCACTTACCATTCTGGGCATAAAGGAAAGGTAAGTACACAGGGAAACCCTGTCTCTATATAAAGGCAGTGAAGAAATGATTGGACATCAGGGCTTGTAACTCAGAAACCCTTCTGGCAGATGGTAATGGCCACTAACAAGACAGTTTTCCAAACAGCAAGAAATAGATTGAGACGAACAGACAGGGGAGTGGATGGCCCTGGAGGCTGGTAGTCAAAGACTACATGGTTTAGGTTTGGACTGAAAGGACCGTTTTGGAGCAAGAATGGCTGGAGCAGGCTTAGAAGAGGCTTGTTTTCTAGATCCCCACTTTCTTTTAGAAGAAGACAGGGATGGTTTTCTAACAAATGCAGTCTTAACTAGGTAATTCTGGAACCGTGGTACTAGAAATACAAGAATATGTTTAAGGTCCTGTAACTCCTTCCCTTTCTCCCGTATGGTTTTGAAGAGTTCTGCTGCCAAACTACCAAATAAGGCTTTGTTATCTAGGGGTGCATCCATCAATTTTGGCCATGAAATCCTCAAGCAAAGGTTGTAGCCTGAGCCAAGAGTATCTTCTTAGGACCAATCCCGTGACAGTTGCCCTAGCAGAAGTAGCAACAGCATCATAAATACACTTGGAGTGCCTAGTCACTTGTGCAGATGAATTGAGGATAGCTGGCAATTGAGATTTAGCTGGAGAATCTGGGATGTCTGCCAAAAGTTCCCATGCATTAGCAAGAAGAGTCAGGGAGTACTTTGCCATGTGGGTCTGATAACTAATTGTCCAGAAGGCCAAAGTGGCACAGGTGTACACCTTTTTCCCCGAATGTTCTATGACCTTACTCTCCTTATCATATGGTAACAAGGAAGTGGATGGGAGCAAACATTACAAATTAACTTTAGCCATGACAGAACCAAATATCTCAGTAATATCTGTCCGGTACAAAGGACGTGTTATATCCCAAAGGAAAAGGTTGGAGGGGGGGACGACGACAAGGGTTGAAGACAAATGAACTAGAACTACTCAGATGGAATGTTATGGTGAGTACATAACTTCTTTATGTGAAGTAGTTTACTTCGTTTGCTCTTCAACCTGTGGGACAGAGCCCCAGCTAACTAATTCTTGGGAGGCCCTTATGGAAGGATATTTCTGAGCACCGCAGGACCAAAGGATGCTCTACTCCTAGAGACCAAATCCAGTTTATAATGAGAAATAAAGGTGTGATATGTGGCCCAAGTAGCAGCTGAACAAATCTCATCCAAAGAGACCCTAGACCAAAAGGTTGCTGATGTAGCCATAGATCGGGTCGAATGAGTCTTCACTCTTCCTGGAAGAGACAAACCTCTATCTGAATAAGCCTGGCCAATGCACTGTGAAACCCAGCGAGCAAGTCACTTTTGAGACAGGTTTACCTAAGAAGGGCTTGGCACAGGACATAAAAAGCTGATCAGACTTGCAGAAAGGTTTAGTCCTCTGCAGATAAAGCCTCAACTGCCTGTGTACATGCAGTAAATGTAATTTGTATCCCCCCTTTGTTCTGGCAGTTCGGAAAAAATACTGGTAAATTAATCTGATTAATATTGGCCTCAGAGGCTACCTTGGGAAGGAGGGACGGGTTAGTGAGTAGCGACACTATCCTTGTGAAAGACCATGTAAGGGAGTTTGATAGAAAGAGCTTGAAGCTCTGACACCCTTCTAGTGGATGTAATGGCAACCAAGAACGCAGTTTTCCAGGTCAAAAATTGTAGATCCACAGATGCCGCAGGCTCATAGGGGGGGAGAAACCAATGCCTGTAACAACAAAGTGAGGTCCCACTGAGGAATCGGGTTCTTAACTGGGGGTCTTAAGAAAGGCACCTTTCAGAAAGGTTTTACAAAGTTTAGAAGAAACCAACGAAGACATGTCCACCCCAATATGAAAATTAGAAATGGTGGCTAGTTGGACTTTCACCGTGCAGTAACTAGCGCCTTGTTGAAAAAATGCTAGCTAGAAAATCTAAAACCGCTGAATGCGGTGCAGTGAAAGGGTCCAAAGACCTCTGAATGGCCCAAATAGAAACTTTTCCATTTACTGCGATAAACTTTTCTGGTGGACGATTTATGAGCCGCCACCAGAATGAATTTAACAGGAGATGGCAGTCCTAAGAATCATGGGAACTGGAGCAGCCAAGCAGTGAGCTTCAGACTGTCCAGAGCTGGATGAGGAATCCCTGAGGGATGTGAAAGCAGATCCAGGACTGGATCCAAGGTCTATGTGGAACAACTAGATGAGACCTGAGTAAGGGAACCCAAACCTGTCGAGGCCAGAATGGGGCGATGAGGATCACAGTGCTCCCCAGCCTTTAGGCTTTCTGCAGAAGCTTCGACATGAGGGGAAGAGGAGGATATGCATAAAGAAGCCTGGGAGGCCAAGTATGAATCAGAGCGTCTCCAGGGGCTTCCCCCGGTGGGGGGTTCAGAGCAAACAATTTGCTGCATTTCGCATTGGAAGGAGATGCGAAGAGATCGCAGCAAGGACGACCCCACTCTAGGAAGATATGTTACTCTACTGAAGGCTTCAGAGACCACTCATAAGGCATCAGGATAGATCTGCTGAGCCTGTCTGCTAAGATGTTAGACCTTCCCAGGATGTGCATTGCCACCAGAAAACGACTGGTGGAGCTCGCCCATTCTCACACTCTCATGGCCTCTCGACATAAGGGATAAGATCTGGTTCTCCCTTGTTTGTTGATATACCAGACCAGTGACATGTCGTCCGTCTGAATTGCAATCGTTCCCAGAGGAAGATGAGCATGGAGGGCCTGCAACACAAGAATCACTGCTCTCATCTCTAGAACACTGATGTGCAGATAGGTCTCGGAAGGAGACCATGTGCCTTGGACTGTCCTTCCCGAGCAATGCCCCCCAAGTAGGGAGATGTCCGTGGTCACTGTGGTTTGGGCTAAAGGAGATTGAAAAGGATGTCCCTTGAGAAGATCCGGGGACTGAATCCACCACCAAAGGAAGTCCCTGCACACTTCTGAAATTCTCACTGGAAAAGACAAAGGGAAGTCTAACAGTGACCACTGAACCGCTAGAGTACACTGCAATACCCTCATATGAAGGCGTGCCATGGGGAGAAGATTTATTGTGGCTGCCATAAAACCTAAAGCTCTTAACACTGCTACGGCTGTTGGTAAATGGGTCTGAAGAATGTGCAAGACGTGTAACCGCAAGCTGCGTAGCCTGTCTGAGGTGAGGAACACCTTTGACTGTATTGTGTCTAGCCGTGCCCCAGTGAAATCTAGAATCAGAACCAGGTGAAGAGCAGACATGTTCACATTGATCGTAATGCCCAACTTGTTGGCTAACTGAAAGGAAGAGTCACTGGCCTGACATAGTAGATGCTCTGAGGGGTTGGTAAAGACCAATCGTCCAGGTACGGAAAGACCTGAATGCCCTGAAGCCTCAAGTGAGCCGCTACTACTCCCATTACCTTGATAAACACCCGGGGGCTGTGGTGAGACCAAAGGGGAGGGCTCAAAATTGATAATGACTCGCTCCCAGCTGGAAGCAAAGGAACCTCCGGGAGCACCTGTGCATCTTGATGTGATGGTACGCATCCTGGAGGTCGATAAAGCACATCCAGTCTCTGTCCTGCAGATACAGTAGAATAGACTGAATCATGACCATCTGGAATTTTGTCTTGGTTAGTGACAGGTTCAATTGGGACAGATCCAATACTGGTCTGAGGTCCCCTGTATTTTTTGACACTAAAAAGAACTTGGAATAAACCCTGGATCCGAACTTGCCTAGGGAGAGGGGGGACCAGTTGGATGACTCTTTCTCACCAGTGAGTCTACCTGCACTGCTGCTTCCTCCTGCTGCGTAGGTGGGACATCCGGGAGGGCTTTGTTGGATGTGGGAAGATCCCTGAAGGAAATGAAATATCCTCTATACATGACTCAGCACCCACTGATGCATGCTAGTGGGTGAAGCGACAGACGACTCCTGACTGCCTCCAGAGATGGACAGCCGGGTAACCCCTCAAGGTTGCTGTCGGGGTTCATCAGAGAAAGGTTCTCAGGACCCGAAATTCCTAGGACCCCCTCTGCATCTAGGGCAGCGTCTATCATATCCCCCTCTGCCTCTTGGGGAAGGCGAGTCCTGAGCATCCCGGGAAAAAGCCTGAGACTTGCGGAACCATATCTTCTTCTGGCCTTGCTGGATCCTAGGAAAGGACCTCTGAGGTGGTGAGAAGCGGACCCCCGATGGCAGACAGTGTTTTCTCGTCCTTCTTGCTCTGGACCAAAGTCGCTCTGTCTTCCCAAAAAGCGAAGAGCCATCATAAGGGGCGTTGTAAAAGACACCCTGAAGGGCTCTGAGAACTGACATAAGTGGAGCCAGGCATGGCACCAAATGGCAAAGCCTGACACTGCTGCCCATGTGGCTCTCTCTGTGGGTTGGGAGAGCAAACGCATGGACGTGTTGGCTACAGATTTTAGGGTGGCCATTCGTGCAAAAGTCTTCCTATCCTCTGCCGACATGGGCCCTGGGGTTGACTCTGACTTCCTTGACCAGATTTCTCTGGAGTCGAATAATGTACGCCATGTAGTTCAGCACCCTCACGCAGAAGGTCACTGAAGCATAAACGTGCTTCCCAAAACGATTCAACATTCTCGACTCTTGGTCAGGCGGATGGACCGTGGAACTCTCCTGGGCGAGTTCCTTCTTGGTGGCGGCCCCACCAGCATAGCATCTACAGGGGGCCCCTTGTGCCAGTGTAATTTGTCAGTGGGAGGGCTTAAGACCATGAGCGGGCACTTCGGTATTGGCTCTACAGTGCCCAGCTCCTTCCATGCTCTAGATGTTATCAAATCCAAGAGTGGATCAGCAGGAGGGGCCCAAGCTGAATGCCACCAGAAACACGGACTCGTCACAGGTTGATTTTGGGGCGGAACCCCCCCCCCTTTGGCGGAGGATCTCCATGATGTCTCCAAAGGAGACGTCCTCGGATGGTGATCTTGGGGAATCTTCCCCTTCATCCAGGTCTGTCTCTTCTGTGAGGGACTCTGGGGGAGAGTCCCAAGTGCCTACTTTTACACATATGCTTGTGGGGGGGGTCCTCAGGGGGTTATCTAGGGAGGTCTCACAAGCTGGTTGTTCCAAGACCGGAAAGTTCTGGGGAACTATGGCTATGGGCTGTCCCTGAGAGGGCAAGATGGTCGGACCTGCACTCAAGGCCAGGAGGGTCTTGATGGACTCCAAAGATGAAATAGTCAGAGGCCTCAACCCTGAGAGAACCCCCCCTACACCACGTCGAATGCCAGGGGGAATGGACCTCCTGGGCTGAACTAGCAGAAGCCGCTCCCCCCTGATCCGACCAGGGAGTCGGAGCCAAGACGTTGAGGGGATGTTTCTCTCAGAGAGGAGCTCGGAGCAGAGAGCACTCCCTCGGATCCAACCCTGAGGCTATGGTTCCAAGAGCTTGGATACGATCTAGTCAGATCCAACACACTCAAGGCACTGGCCGGCACTGAGGTACAAGGTACCATTGCCGCCTAACCCTCGACTCAGACTGTCCTCAGATCTAACAGCTCCGAAACTGCGGGTCAGATTGGAGAAGGAGTGATGGGTCCAAATACTGTCTGGAAGGTGCCCGCTCCGGTGAGGGAATGCCCTGGCAAGACCCCCATCTGGATTTGAGTGCGGATAAATCTCTGCATCATCTTGTCCATCTCCGCTTTAGATGGGCTCTGGGCAGAGTGGGAGGACGCCACTGAAGTGGGCTGGGAGAGCTGGTGGGGAGAAGGCTTAGGGGGCGACCGGCTAACTAGAACCTCAGACTCAGGGGAGAACTTTGGGGACCTGAGCTGAGGTTAAACAGGCTTAGCCTTTGGCGGGAGGCCAGCCTCAGATGAGGGTCAGGGGAGCTCTTGTAAGGCTGGTCCTTCTGGACCTTATCCCCCTCCCTTCCCTGGGCCTCTTGGCAGGAGGGTGAGTCCCAGAGGCCGAGGAAGGGAATGACGACGCAGCAGCTGCTGCTTTCTTAGCAGGGGAAGGTAGGACGTCGTCGAAGCAGTGGATGCAACAGGCCCTTGACAATCAGTTTGTCCCTCCTGTCCTTAAGTGCTCTGGGGTTAAATGCAGTGCAAATAGGACAGGAGGACTGGAGGTGAGCCACCCCCAAAAACCCACGCCAGGGAAAGCTTATGGCCACATGCTGTGCACCATTTGAAACCAGACTTCAGGGCGTCCGCCATGCCTTAGCCAATTCAAAGGAAACACACATGCTACCAAGAGGAAAAAAAAAGAGGGGAGGAAGACAGAAAAGCCTACAAGAAACAAACTACGATGAACCTCAAGAAGGTATAGAAAGGTTAGGAGCGAAAAGGATAAGTAGAAAAGTCCAAAAAGGTCAAAATTTACTTTTTAAACAGTAACACTACCACAACGAAGCTCGGACCATGCTGCTTCCTCTCAGGCAGCAAACAAGATCTAAAGGGAGAAGGAAGACAGAGGCATTATGGGTTAAGGGGAGGAGCATGGAGCTCACAGCTGTAGCTGGAAAATGCGACAGTGTCAGATCAGATATGAATCTGAGGACCCACAGGTTGAAGAGCAAATTAAGTAAACTACTTCAGATACAAGCAGCAGCAAAAATTCTAAGACAAAACCCAAACAGGTACTTATCTGGTAACTGGTACACAACTGTTCTGGTGAGTAAATGTCTGGAGCAGGCAATTGGCCGGGCAGCAGAAAAGGTCTGAGGTAGGTGCATGCTGATGTCCACTTTATACCAGATGTCTCTTTATGGCCGACGTACATGTGAAGTTGTGCGGCATAGCATGTACCTCGCAGTAGTATGTAGACTTTTGGATACTGGCTGGATGTACGAGTCAGCCAGAAGCAGACACTGTAATGTGATGAATACTGTAGCATATGAATAGAAGGACATCCAAAGATCCTGTAGAGGTATTACAGATATTTTGTAAATTTTATGAACATTGGTATAATGCACAGAGTGTGTTGGAAAGCAAGTAGATACTGAAACATTTACAGGTAAACTAGGTTCAACAATCAACAGTTAAGAGAGGAGGAGATGAGAAAATCAATCTGCAGGAAAGTCTCCAGGAACAGATGGTATTCCTGTGGAAGTCTGGAAGATAGGAGGGAAGGACATAATAAAGACCTGGAACATTTTAATTAACCATATTTTAAAAGGAGGGGAAATACCAAACATCCAGGAAGAAAGGTTTGGTGGCTGTGACAGTAAAGACCCATCAGACCTAGCTTTGTATATACCCATTTTAATTTAAAATCCTTATTATAAGCTGTTTATGTCTATAACAGCTAAAATAATTGTAAAGCTGTTGCCAAAATCGATAGATATGCATCAGTGTGGTTTTAAGGAGGGCAGGCAAACATTTGATAACATTGATAACATTAACAGAACGATGGTCAGGATGGAGCAGAATGTATGAAAACACCACTATTGTTGGCTTGTCTTTATGCAGAGAAAAAAGCTGGGATTTTATGAGTAGGGAATAGAAATAGTTTTATTCCCTGATGCAATAAGGTAAATCAGGAGGATATAGGCGGGATGAGAGGCAAGAATTAAACTGAGAGGGTTATTCTCTGTTTTGTCTAAACAGAGAAACCAGGCAGTGATGTCCTATTTTCCCTTTGTTATGTGCTTTATAATTAGAGCAACTGGAAAAGAAAATAAGGGACTATATAAATGGTAGTCAAAAATGGGCTTTATTTGGAAACAATATTATATTGTATCTGATCAAAGCAGAAAAGGACAGCGCTCTGGAACATTGAGAACTATAGCTGTAAATTATATACCCATGTATGAACTGGTTCAGCAATATCTATACTAACGGGGACACGATAAAATGAAGTACATAGGGCATGGATGAAAAGGGGTTTTGTTATGGCAGCTAAGAATATGTGGGAAGACACCAAACAAAAGATAATAGAAATACTGAGAAAGTGGAAGTTTTTGTTTATGACTATGGCTAAAAGATACAAATAGTGAAAATGTTTAGTCCCTTTAGTTTTACATACAGGTCAGGAATATTTTTTCAACCTGAGCAGCTGTAGATAATAAAGAGTTGAAGGATTTTATCGGGGAAGGGGAGAGGGCAAGGGTCAAGTGGGATACGTAAATCCTTCCAATAGTACAAGGTAGTTTTGGGATTACCTGATTTGATGAAATATTTTACACCTACACAGTTAAGGCTCGTATATATATATATATATATATATATATATATATATATATATATATATATATATATATATATCTACACACACACAGACACACACACAAGGAGAAATCAATAATTCAAAGTGGAAAGGGATGATGAAACCAGGAGGTATGTGTGTGTGTGTGTGTGTGTGTGTGTGTGTGTGTGGGGTTCCACGAAATAAGGAGAGCGAGCAGGATTTTTAATGCACAGGCTTAAGGAGAACAGCAGCAGCCATACAGACTATTACATAAAGTAGCAGAAATTATTCTAAAAACTAACCCAAAATGAGGATGGAGAAAGGATAGTTGGCCATAGGTATGACTGCAATTAGGGGTTCAGAGACCAGACAAAAGGGGGCTGTAGTTTATTGGAGAAAACTGGCAAAGGAATCAAGGTACTGAAGCAAATAACTAGAGAGGAAAAAAGGTGAAAGAATGGTAAGAGGCTGAGAAGACATTTGGACTGCAGGCTAGAGACTGTCTTCCCTATCAGGGATTGACAGAGTAAAGAGAAAGGAATACTGGGATCTTAAGTGAAAGACCTGCTCTAGTACAGTATTTAGTTGACTCTAGAAAAAAAAAAAAAAAAAAGTTATGCACTCACTGTAGCATTCCATCTGTGCTGTCCATTTTCATTCCTCAACTTATGGGTTCAGACCCAATCCCTCGGATCCAACTCAGCCATTGCAAAATCGCGTGGCAACCAGAAACCTATCGAGCTATTCCCTTACCTACAGTGCACCAACCCAAAGTACCTCGTATCTTGTTTGCTAACAGCAGCAGAAAGACATACTGCAGTTACAAATAGAGGAGACTATATCTAGAGCTATGTACCAAGGAAATGACATACTTAAAAACACTCGCTCTTCCAAGAGTTTTCACGGTGGGTCTATATTAGAATCTCGACTGCTTAGCTTGTCGAAATGTAGACAGCTAAATGGCAAAAGCTTAAAATAGCGAACGGCTACTTATGCAATTTTTTTCCTTGGGAAAAAATTTGCTTCTCCGTCGCAAATTAAAATAAATTTCCAAACCCTAATGAAGTAGGGGGCTGTACCCCCCTAATAAAATATACCAACTCAGAGATCGCTCTACACTGGGGAAAGGGCAAATTCCCAATAACGACCAAGCAAATTCTTTCCCCAAGGAAAAAATTAATGTAGTTGGTCGCTCCCGATTTTAAGCTTTCGACGTTTAAATGTCGACGTTTTGGCGTTTGACAAGCTAAGTGGTCGAGCATATAATATAGACCCTTCAGGGCAGGGGGTTGGGTGCGAGGGGAGATGAGTAAGAATGAAAACAGACAACACAGATGGAACATTATGGTGACTACATAACGTCTTTAAATGATGATGTCAATTTTCATTCTGCCCTCAACTTATGGGACAGAGTCGCCAGCTACCTAAATCCCTGGGTGGACTCAAGGAAGGATATTCCTTAGCACCACTGAACAAAATGATGCTCTGCCCCCTGGAGACCATGTCTAATTTGTAAATGAGTAACAAAAGTATCTGTTTAGTTGCCCAAGTTGCTGCCAAACAAATGTCATCCGTGAAAGCTCTAGACTGGAAGACTGATGAAGTAGCCACGGCTCTAGTGGAATGAATTTGTAATGGTTTCAATAAGGTAATGTCCAATTTGTAGCATATACAAGAAATACAATCCATCAGCCATCTGGCTAGAGTAATTTTGGCAACAGGTTTTCTTAGCTTACGTTAGAAAAAGAGAAATAACTGGTCAGTCTTCCTGATATTTTCTGTTCTGTGCAGGTAAAAACGTAACTACCTGTGAACATCCGATAAATGTAAAGTGTAGTCACCTTTGTTAGAAAATATGGGGAAGAATACCAGCAAATTAACAGACTCATTAATATTAGCCTCTGAAACAACTTTAGGGAGAAAAGTAACATTAGTTTGTACACTGACCCTTGTCTTTATGAAAGATTAAGTACGGCGGTTTCGAAGATAAAGCCTTAATCTCTGTAATTCTTCTGGCAGAAGTAATGGCTACTAGAAAAATAGTTTTCCAGGAAAGCTACTTATAGGTTCATAGGTTCATACTAGGCTATCTGCCCAAGGGCATTTATAAGCCTAGCCCAGAGTTTTGTGGCTTTCGCCACCCCTTTAGTTTGGAGGATACTATGCCCATTATTTTGCTGTGCCTCTGTCAAGCAGTGACACTGAGATAATCCCTGGGGTATATCTGCGATCTCCCATCCATTGGTCAAGATTTCTCTTGAACAAAGCCAGCGAGGTGCCCTGCCTCACATGTACCGGGATTTTGTTCCACAGCATAGGGAGTCTCTGAGTGATGAATCTGTCCCTCCAGCATGTCCTATTAATAACCGTGTCAAGGTTTAAGTCTCCCGCCCTTGTAGTTCTGAGGGATCTAGATTTTTTGAGGTGAAGCATGTTCATCAATTCTGGGTTGGACATGGCCTTGTATGTCAGGCACAGGTCACCTCTGAGCAGACGGTAAGCGACTGAATAGAGCTGGAGTTCCTTCAGTCGGGCAGCATAAGACATTTTTGAGACCCTTTATCCTTTTGGTGAGGAACTTTTGGGGCCTTTCCAGTTGCTGCAGGTGTCGTGTCAGATACATTCCGAATGGGGCATTGTACTCAATCATTGGTCTGAAGAGTGATGAGTACAGGGGGATGATGACCTCCCTTGATCTATATGTGAATCCCTTCATGATCAGGTGGGCAATGTAGAAGGTCTTCCTAACTACTTTGGCAACGTGAGTGTCAAACGAAAGGTTACTGTCAACCTGGGTCCCCAGATCCCTGATAATCTCTTCTGTGCTTAGTGGGTTGCCGCCTATATGGTAGCTAGGGGTAACCTTGTTTTTCCCGAAGGGTATAACTATGCATTTTTTGGCGTTTAACTTTAGGCCATGGCTCTGGCACCAGTTATCCGTTTCTATAAGACCCTTCTGAAGGATATCTGTGTCAGATGTGTTCTCAACTATGGCGCCCAGTTTGCAGTCATCTGCAAATTTTGTCAGCCATAACCCTCCTGTGTTTGCTTGTACTTCTGAAAAGTAGATGCCGAACAGGAGTGGGCCCAGGACTGAGCCCTGTGGGACACCACTTGTGACAGGCTTTGAGTCTGACATGGCGCCAGCAACTCTAACCCTGTGGGTTCTGTCACTTAGCCAGTTTGCAACCCATCTTGTGACGTATGGGTTTACATTTAAGCTGATGAGTTTTTCAATGATACCTGAGTGGGGTATTGTGTTGAAAGCCTTTGCCAGGTCAAGGTAGGCTGTGTGGACTGCCTTTCCCTCATCAATGGCCTTGGTGACTTTCGAAAAAGTCAACCAAGTTTAAAAGGCATGATCTGCCTTTGACAAAGCCAAACTGGGTCGGATCCAAAGTCTGCAAGTCCCCTATGTCTTTATTTATGAGTTCCATTATGATCCTCTCCATAGCTTTGCAGATCAGGCTCGTCAAGCTGATGGGACGGTAATTTCCAGGGTCGGTGGAGGCACCGCCTTTGTGAAGTGGGACCACAGTTGCCGTACGCCACTCCTTGGGCACGTATCCTGAGGTGAGGCTAAGATTAAACAGCTGCCCTAACTGCGGGTTTAATTCCTCATTGAGTTCATGGAGCACACAACCGGGGACACCATCTGGTCCCATGGATGCTGTGTTTTTTGCCTTGGAGAGAGCAGTTCTCACCTGAGCGTAAGAGATGTTTGGGGGGGGGGGCTACAATCCTCTGGTATAGATATCTCACCTTTTGGGGGGGAGAAGTTTGCACTGAACCTGTCAGCCAGCATGTTGGCAATGTCTGTAGGTTCAGTAATTTTTACATAATTTTGAACTAATTCTGAGCATATCTGGGAGTTTCCTCCCAGGTTTCTAACATAGCTAAAGAAGGCCTTATGATTGTCTTTTGAGTCCTTAGCGACTTTTCTCTCAAAATTTGCCTTGGATGATTTTATGAGAGATCTTAGTTTTTTTACTTATAATGATCAAAGGTGTCTTCCCTTTTAAGGATTTTGCTCTATCTTGTAGTAGCTTCCTCCTTTTGTTGTAGAGCTTGTTTATGGCTGGGGTCCACCAGACTGGACGCTTGCCTTTGGTACAAAGAGTCTTTGTTTTGTTTGGGACTGCCTGATCCATGCAGTCCTGTAGGTGCTGGTAGAAGGCATTTGTAAGTGATTCAGCGGCTTGAGTAATGGTTTCCGTGAGGCTCGGGGCCTTAAAAGAGACCACCCCAGTCTTTAGAAGTGTGAAGTCGGCTTTTGAGAAGTTCTTCACTGTGGTCTTTTTTATCTCAGGTGGGGGCGGGATGTGGACTTCCAGTGAGATTAGTTTATGGTCTGACCTCACCAGTGAGGGGTATACTTCCGGTGTTGAACATTGTGACCCCATGTTCGTGATGATGAGATCTAGTATGTTTTCTCCTCTTGTGGGGATGGTGACTAGTTGTTCCATGGCATTTGAGTTTATGAACTCTAGGAACCTTTGGGCTAGAGTGTTGGGACTTGAGTAGTGATCCCAGTCTATATTCGGGTAGTTGAAGTCACCTAGTATGATGGTGTTTGGAGATACATTTATCCCCTCCAGTGTTTTCAGGAAAGCTATGTGAGGTTCCTGAGATTGAGAGGGTGGCCTGTAACATGCTACAAATTGCAGAGCAGTCTTGCCTATGGTTAATTGCACCTGGATGGTCTCCGATGCATCGTGCGTTGCCACCAACCTTGAGGTGTGGGTGTCCTTGATGAATATAGACACCCCCCCTCCTTTCTTGGTGTTGTCTGGATTTTGGGGCCGGAACGCATGATATGAGGTAAAACCTGATAGTGCCGGGGTGCTCTCGGAGCCTTGAACCAGGTTTCAGTCACAGCACAGACATCGATGTTCTCCATACTGAGAAGGGCCTCGAGTGCGTGCATCTTGAGGTTGAGACTTCTGGCACTGAGCAGCATTACCCTTAGTTTTTTTCCTTTTTTGTGTTCTAGGGTGGTAGGTTTAGAATTTGAGCCTTGCCTAAAAAAGGCACTATGGAGGTGGCAAGAGCCTTTGCCAATATCCGGAAGCCCAGGGGTGACAGGTGCAAGCCGTCCCTTGCGAAGCAGCGTGGCTTGTCCAGCATGTCATCCCAGGTAGACAGACATTGGATCCCCTTTGAATGACACCAGAGTTTAAGCCAATTATTAAAGCTGATCATCTTGTCTCTGTATTGTGGCATCATTCTTGGTGAAGGTAGTATACTGCTCAAGGTCAGGTTATACCTGCCTGGGCTACATAATCAGAGAGCTCCTCTATGTCTCTTTTCATGTAGTCCAAGGAGGTATGTCTCAGGTCGTTCACACCAGCGTGGACAATGACAGAGTCGTACTTGTACCTGCTGTTGAAAGACCTGAGTGCTTGCGTTATGTGGCGGATTCTAGCGCCAGACAGGCAGCTTACTGTGACCTTCTCCTTACTCAATCTGGTGAGCGGGACGTCAGTGTGTCTGACTATGGAGTCACCAATGACGAGTGTGTCTGGCATTGTGTTTGGCCTTAAGGGCTTTGACTGTCTGGCACACTGACTATGTGGTCTATGTGTTGCATGTGTTGTGTCCTGAGGTGGCAGTTGTTTGGGTGTCTGCTTTGGTGGCCTCTGCTGTTTTGGTAGATTTTTGATCAGAGCCTCTGAGTATGTCTTTGTGTATTTATGTGTATGATTTGAAGTTGTGATAGTACTATGTGAGACTGGGTTTGTGGTGTGTGTGGTTACCTTCTCCTCCTGTCTGGTCTTGCCAGTTCTATGTTGAGAGAGCTCAGCCTCCAGTTTGGCTATATAGTTGCATCTCGCATGTATTTGTGTTTTGTGGGAGAAGGAGAGGGTTGTCCGTGTACATGAGACAATTGTAACAATGCCTCAATATTCCCAGATTCACCAGCTGAGCAGGAGAGGACACTAGCAACTGATCCCTCGACATGCTAGAAGGAATAGACAAAGACTTTAAAAAGACTCCGGGGGATGTGGGTGATCGAAAAGGGTTTTTGGCTGGTGGGGTACTATGTATAATAAAAGTGCTATATCAAAGTAAAAAAATACTTTAGGAGCAAGTGCTAGGCTTTACAGATAGAGAATAGTCTACTTAAGAATCAAGTAGAACTGAACTTTTTAGATATAGAATACGCTGGTTTGATCAGCAGTACAGTTCAAGGAAGGCTGTTTTAAGGGAAAATTTGAAGAGTGGACTTTAGGTAGCCCGAATAGTTTAACCTTGATTAACCGCCACTGCTCGTGTGCTCCTGTAGTAACTCCGCACTAAAGCGTGCTTTATAGCAGGGGGCTGGAAAAGACAGGAAATGACCCAAAATGGCCAATAAACTACAAGTTACTGCCTTAAACCACTCCTCTGAGGACAAACAGGCAGCTCAGTACTCCCCGCTCTCACTGGTGAGTAAAGAAACTTCCCCATGACCAAACAAGGAAAATGGAGAAACACAGGAACCAAGACAAAGCCCAGGGATCAGCAAAATCTGATCACTGGAACAAACTATTAGGAAAGTATGGAAAACAAGAGTATTTTTTTTTTTTTCAAGTTTTTTTTTCAGATAGGCAGAAAATACAATAAATGCTGTGTTTTTCGACTAATTGCTATCAAAAGCTAGTACACGAGTGTATTAGCCTGTTGTTTAACTTTTAAGCAAAACTTAAACAAGGAAGTGCAACAAACAATTCAAGCTATTAAAAACAGTAAAAACATGTAATAACTGAATAACAGGCAGAAATAGTCGTCGAAAGGCTTAAAAAGTCGAAAATGCAGAAAAAATACTTAGAATCTGGAAAGTTTGTCTTTTCTGGTCTCTGCTGCTCTAGGAACTCTGCTGGATACCACGAGGAGCTGTGCTGAGTTCTCTACAGCCAGAAAAAGCCCGCCAAAGCGTGCTTTATAGCAGGGGGCTGGAAAAGACAGGAAATGACCCAAAATGGCCAATAAACTACAAGTTACTGCCTTAAACCACTCCTCTGAGGACAAACTGGCAGCTCAGTACTCCCCACTCTCACTGGTGAGTAAAGAAACTTCCCCCTGACCAAACAAGGAAAATGGAGAAACACAGGAACCAAGACAAAGCCCAGGGATCAGCAAAATCTGATCACTGGAACAAACTATTAGGAAAGTATGGAAAACAAGAATATTTTTTTTTTTTTCAAGTTTTTTTTTCAGATAGGCAGAAAATACAATAAATGCTGTGAGGTCACATTTAGCTACAGGTTCAAAGGGAGGGTTGAATAAGTTGCTGCAGTATCAAAATTAGGTTCCATAGGGGAGAAGGGTCCCTGAAGTGGGGGCATGAGAAGAGTACCTCGCAAAAAAGTTTTTCATAGCCTATGGGAGGTGACAGAAGGACCTTCAAATCCTATGTGCAAATTCAATACCGCCGCTAGCTGGACTTTCACTGTGGAGGAGCTAGCTCCTTGCTTAAAATGTAAGGCTAAAAATTGAAGAATATAAAAATTGAAGAATACTATGCAAAGGAGCTGAAAAGGGATCGACCTTACTTTGGTCGGGCCCAGTAAGCAAATATTTTCTATTTACTGGAGTAGCGTTTACCTGTAGATGGTTTATGGGAAGACAAAAGTATCTGACAGAATTGAGAGAAAAGCATAGTTTGTCTGGCTACTAATGGAACTGGAGAAGCCAGGCAGTCACAGCCTGAGATTCGATATGTCTGGAAGGATCATGCCTGTCGGGTGTGACAGGAGGTCTGCAATCAGATCCAGAATACACAGTGGGTGGAGCAAGTGAGGCCAAAGGAAGGGGGAACCAAATGTGCCAAGGCCAAAAACGTGCAATGAGAATAACTTTCTTGAACATGGCAGCTTTCTGCAGGAATTTGGAAATGAATAGGGTTGGTGAGTAGGCAAAAAGCAGGCTGGGGGGGGGGGGCAATCATGAAGTAGAGCATCCCTCTGTGGGAGGATCAGGGCAAAGTAGCTGCTGAATTTGTTGTTTAGGGGAGAAGCGAAAGATCACAGCCAGGCTGGCCCCACTGACAAAAAATCATTTTCGCCACATTCTTACTGAGAGGCCACTTGTGAGGTAGAAGAATGCCCCTGTTCAGCTTGTCCGCTATCACAATGGATTTCACAAGAATATGCATTGCTATGAGAAAGGATGGGATCACACATTGCCACACTCTGAGTGCTTCTCAACACAAAGTGTAAGATCTGGTCCCTCCTTGTTTGCTGATGTACCAAGCTACCAACATGCTGTCTGTTTGAACTGCAACTGTTCCCAAGAGGAGAGCTTTTTAAAAGGCCTGTAACGCTAAAAGTAATGCTCTCAACTCTTAGGACACTGACATGTAAATTGGCTTCTTCGGGGGACCAAGTGCCTTGGATGGTTTTCCCCAGGTAATGCCCCCCAATCCAAACTGGGAAGCGTCCGTGGTCACGGGAATTAATGGACGGCCCTGTAGAACCTACTCTGATTGAATCCACCACCTGAGATCACTCTTGAAAATCTGAGCAATATGTATCAGGGTTGACATAGGTTGATAAAGTACTGACCACTGCGTGGCTAGCATCCACTGTAGAATCCTCATGTAAAATATGGCTAACGGTACTAGAGTTATTGCTTTTGCCACTGATCAAAGAGCCTGAAGGACTAAGCGGGCTGAAAGCTTGCTACTGCAGATTATTTTCCTGACCTGTGTTCTGAAGTTCTGAACTCTTAGAGGAGGCATAGAGGCTATCATTGACCGTGTTGAACAGTGCTACTAGAAATTCCAAATTTTGAGAAGATTCCAAATTAGATTTTTCATAGTTTACGGTTATCCCCAGAAGACAGCATGTCTGAAGAACATGATCTCTTGCTTTATTACTTTCATGCCTACTTGGGGTGGTAATGAGCCAGTTGTCTAAATATGGAAACACCCAGAATCCTTGCATTCTCAAGCGACCTGCTACTACTGCCATGCATTTCGTGAACACCGTGGGGGGCTGTGGTGAGACAAAAGGGCAGACCTCTGAACTTGTAAGGACTGGCCTCCAGCCGGAAGCATCAAGTACCTTCTGGATCGCCTGTTCATCATTATGTGATAGTACACATCCTGGAGGTCTAACGAACACAACCAATAGTCCTTTCCCAGAAATAAGAGTATGGACTGAACTGTGACCATACGAAATTGGGTGTGCCAAACTGTTGTTCAAGTTGTTGAGATCCAAGACTGGTCTCCAGTCCACTGCTAGAAAGAACAGCAGAAAGGAAGTAATACCAACAATGGTATTTAAGAACTACAGTAAATGTACATTATTAGAGAAAAATGTACTAAGGATAGTATAGCATAACTTCCATTCTTATACAATCTTCTTCCTCTACATGTCATCCCAACATATCGTCCCACCCTCTTTACAGTTTGTCTCTCTTTTCTCTCTGGATTTTCTTTTACAGGTTCTGTCATGTATTCTCTTTTCTCACTGCAGTTTCTTTATACTAGACTTTTGCCTCTGTGCTTCCCGTTAATGTGATTAATCAGGTGTTTTTCTCCACTCTCAGATTTCTAAACTACTGTCTAGCCTTTGGCCTTTCACATGGGGTTTCTACCCCTTACATATACTACGTGCCTATAAATCTTCCGTTTTCTCCTTTACCTACAACCCCTCAAATTATTTTCTATGTACAAACTTGACTGTACTCTACTTATGCCATATATAGATTGTACTATAAATGTTACTTATTTTGTATGCTTGCCATGACATTTTTAGAACCTTGCAATATGAATGCTTAGACTAGATGCAGTCTGCGCATTTGTATAACTATCCATGCTATATAACTGTTTCCTGTTTTCTACTGGAGCTTTTCTCCTCGGGTCTCTGATGAAAAAGGGTTGTTGCCCAGTCAGACTAACCCAGTCAAAATGTCAATAAATAAATAAGAATGAATACAACAGTATGAAAATGGGTAAGGGAAACTACCAATATATAAAAACGATAAATAATCTGAAGTAGATTTATAAGAAATTAAAAGTCTAGATACTTAGAAAAAAAATTAGAATGAAAGTTAACAATTATTTTGAAAAAATAAAACTTCGCTGCTCAACAGAAGCTGGCACCACGTCTTTCGTTTTCAAGCGGCAAATGAGACCTGAGATACTTGGGTTGGTGCATTATGGGTAAGGAAACAGCTCAAGAGGTTTCTGGTTGCCATGAGCTTTTGAAACAGCTGGGTCAGATCTGAGGGATCGGATCCGAACCCATAAGTTGACGACAGAATGAAAACTGACATCAGATCTGCTGTTAAAAAAGGGATAATTAGTAAAGCATATCAACTAATGCACGATAGCTACAGGAGTTAATCAGAGGAGTTTTGAAAAAATTGGAATTTGAGAATGGATAAGCAATTTACAAGGAAACAATGGGAGAACATATGTATGGCTCCCAAGTATGCAGCAAAGTCTAGAAGCTTTTGCATTTTTGCTTTGAAGTGTTTTTTTCCCCTCCTCGGGTAGATGGCTAATGTTGGAGTGTGTGATTGGGTAAGAAAGGGTAAGGGTAACTGGGAATATATATTTTTGGACTCTAATAAATTGGGAGACTTCAAAAATTCCCCTGCAGAGTACTCAGTCAGAAATATTGTGTCAGCAAAGGAGTGTAACTAAGGAAATTATTTTTTGAGCTAGGACACAGCATCTGATTTGCCTAGACAGAGTCAAGGCCTCGTCAAGTTTAATTCTGGTGGATGCCAAAAACGTAATTACTAAAAAGTATAAATCAAAGGCTAAATCACTCGTATTTGAAGTATTGAAAATTGTAACACAGATGAAAATTTAAGTGGGATCTTCAGAAAAAAGGTAGGAGCAAATCACATAGAAAAAATGGAAACTAAACAATACATGCAGAATAATGTTCTGCAGAAGTGAGATTTAAAGGAAGGCAGAAATTAAGCAATTTATGTAACAATGTATTGATTACAGCTGTACAAGAAGCAAGTGAAGTCCAATGTCTGCAACATTAATATTTTTATACATATAAATGTATATTAGTCTGTTTTAAGCAATAATTTAATAAACATGTTAATATATATATATATATATATATATTAGTTTTCAAAACCATAATTATATTTCCAGCTATGTACCTCGCTCTGTTTAGCTGGATAAAATATTTCTTCAGTCAAGGGTACAACATGCTTCATATTGAGTCGGAGGGCTTTGACTGATTGTTACTCGTTTAGTTCTACAAGTCATGTATCAAGAGATGCAAGAATCCATCAGATACAAAAATTTCAAGTTATAACAATTTTTTTGCTTTCCTGTAGCTTTAACAGCTGCCCTAAGACTTCAGCTGTACATTGTACCCACTTTTCTCTGGACATACTTAATGTTCAACATTTTCTGAGACTGAGGTTATACTTCATCTGTACAGAATTTCTTTCTTTGGATTTCTCCATCTCATCTTCTTTTTCCAAGTTCTCCAGCATTACTTTTGGTAAGTCATTCACCTCACCACTGTCCTTTTCACTGAGTGTGCGAGTCCTCAGTTTACATCTGGACTTTGCAAAGCCTGTATTAATGCATACTTGCACAAATACTGCCCTGATTTACACGTACCAGAGATGTATCCTGGTTAATGATGACTTCGGATCCTTTCCATATTCTGAAAGCCAGCCCTTTTTTGTATGCTCTGTCGCCCATTTCAAACCTTTAATTTGTGGTATAATGTTGTTCCAATACAGTTCAAATTCTGTCTGAACATTCAGCCTCAGCAAATGGTCCTCTTAATGTGTGCAAGCTTGAAACATTTTCTCTCTCTGCCATGCTTCTTGTGGTCCCCTTCAAGGGCATGAAATGTATCAAACTGGAATAGAAATGAAATCTGGGTTCTGAAAATGAAAATCTGGGTTCTGACTATACACAAGCTGATGTAACTGCAGGCTCAGACATTTTGCACAATCTTTTTCCCTCCAGAGTCCAATGTAATACCCTTAACCAATCACATCCACTACTGGATTTTAAATTTAACTTCCTTTCTTCAGGGTCATGGCTTCATACATGCGTCATACATACTTACTAGTGATCTGTGAGGATCTTAAAACTAGCCTCACAATCCAACAGTAGTTTTTAGCCCTTATATTGTACATAGAAATAACCCAGACACAGGCAAACAGGAATATATTAGGAATTTTACATATAATTTACATTTTCACTGTAGAACTGCAGCTATTTGTCAATAAGCTTTTCCTACAGGAGATAATGTAGGCTGTACCATCTCTACCAGAGTCTGTTAACCTATACCTGGTCTGTAGGCACAAGTGATCATTACAGAACCAAGTTCTCTATGTTTTTCCTACTCTGCCACATAATACCCCCTGCCCCCCCCCAAAAGTAGATCTCAGAGGTTAAATTCCAGACAACTCAGACTGTTGACATTACTGTGGAGTACAATTTCTTTACTGTGGGGGTGATTCCCTTGATTTCACTCTGTTCCCTGAAAAGTTTATCTCAGACACCATTTGGTCACTTTACATTACAAGTTAAGATTCTTGTCTTAGTAGAACTCTCTCCTTCGACCATCTGGCTCTAGTCTTGCCACGTCAGTGGCCCCCAACTTCCTTACTGCACTAATAGACTACCACCTTAACAGTATGTCTAGCAGAGATCTTCCCTATCTGTACGCAGCAATACAGCATTTAACATAGAACTTTGTCTGGATGGTATAACATTTACACCTTCTAGTTATACCCACTTGACATGGGTAACTTCCATTCCTTCTTTAAACTAGGAATCCTCCCCTGCTGGTCTCATGGCAAGTTTCTCTCCCCAACCCAGCTGTGTCTCATAGAATGTGCAGCACCTATCCTGTGGCAAATAACACCACTGACATAAGTAAAGCCACTGGAACTTCTAACTGTACTTTTTAATACCTAGGACATCCCTGGCTGCTATGCGCTCCTGGCCCCAGCGTCTTCAACCTTTCTCTCCAGCCTGCCTTCCTTCCACTTGAAGTTAAGAAGTTAAGAATTTGACTGTCTGGAATCTACGGACCATTTCCATATCACCTGCTGTCTTATCCCTGTGCTCTTCCAAGAAAGGGAGAAAGAAAGCGTGTGTTCTCCTAATACTGGCAGAAAAGCTGACATTTAATATTGTATATGTATTGTAGCTTGTAATTGTTTGCTTCCAGTCAGGACTGCCAACAGCCATAACCTCCTCTGTATCCAGTAGTTAGATTACAGACCCTTAGTCCCTCTATTGCTGCCTCCTTTAGCTGATTCATAGTTAGTATCTAGTCCTTGACCAGCCTTTCCCAGACATTTACTTCTGCTGTAATAACATTCCCTGTCCACTAGGTGGTATCCTTATCCAGTCCCATCCATTAGTCTATCCTGCTATCCTATAATTTACTACTTCTACTTTCTGCTGCCTAAACACTGCTCCTGCTACCCTATAATTTACTTCTATTACATTCTGCTGCCTATACCTTGCTCCTATCTTTATTTCACATCTCTTGCTCTTCTGTAAACACCACTTGCCTCCTCTGAACATTACCACTCTACTTTTTACTATTCTTTACTCATCCGCACTTTCACTTATGAGCAATTAGCAATCCACTGATTGTTCATCCTGAGCTGTTTCACTCACTTGAGCTGACCTATATACCCTGTATTCGTATATATCTCACATTGCTCACCTACTTTCCTCCATCCTCTTCCCTTACAATTCCTTGCTTCTACTTCACTACTGTCTCCTCTTTCTAATTTCTTAATCTCATTCCTAAATAACTGACCTCTTCCCATCTCTCTCAGTTCTAGCCCTTCCCTGCTTTTACCTGTTCTTACCCCTTCCCACCTCTCCCATCTACCTCACTACCTCTCTAATCCTATAATTATTAGTTGCCCCTCTTGGCGCCATCTTTAATACCTAGGACATCCCTGGCTGCTGTGCTCTCCTGGCCCCAGTGTCTTCAACCTTTGTAAGTAATGATCTACTGTCTGTAACTTACTGCATTTTGTAGGTTACATGTATGAGTATACCCTGTTTATTATGTAAAACTTCACCAGGCTTTTGTAACTTTTTTGTGTTGGCTGGCTTTGTACCTTCTATGCATTAATGTTTTAGCGTTTTCCATGTGGAGCTGCTACAGGCGTCCTCAAGCAACACCGAGAGTTTGCCGCTATACTCTAAAACCTATGTTTGCATGCCATTTTTGTTATTTTAGCGAGGGCTTGTGCTGCACATTGATTGCCCACTTGCCACTGCTCTAACTACCTATAGAGCGATCATGAGGTACAGAGTAGCTTGAATCAGTATCCTGAGGTGAATGGAATTGACTTTATTAATCAAAGTCCACTGCAAGGGGAATTAGTAGTGCTGTAACCATATGGGCTTAAACCTTGGTTGATCCTATTTTTTCCCCTTCTACCCAACTTCTCGCTCAAACCCAAGTAGAACCTATTTTTTTTTTGTTAACGTGCTCTTGATTACACGTAAGGACTAGAGCGAACCTTTATTTAACTAGTGCCTACGTACTTTGGCAGCTAACTTATAAATGTAAAACTACAATTATCTAAGTGGAGCAACTACCGGCTAGCCCATGTTCTAGCGAGTGCGCAAGTGTTGAGATGCTAATATCAGCTCCTCTAGGCAAGTAAATGCCAATAAAGCAAGTGGTTCCACAATGTTTGTGGTCACTCTATGAGCGGAACCTTAAAAATAATAAGTGCTTGTGGTATGTCTTGATGATTTCACTCCTTTACAAAATATGGCGCTTCTGGTATAACTTGATGCTTTAATATGTATCTTTACTCAGGAAAGTACTATATATAGCGATTGCTTGCAGCCAACAGCAGCATAAACGCTGAATAAATATGACTGTGACAACACATTTATATGCTTCTTAACTGATATAACCTAATTCAATACTTATATGCCAGCACAAATCCCTACCTCGCGAGAAAGCATGTGTTAGTTCTTCTTTATACTGCATTATACTGCATGTAGAGCACAGCCATTATTTAAAAGTGTTGAATACATCACATGTACTAAGCATTAGGGCATCTGCAATGTTTGTGTTTAGTTTACAACACGAATGCTACTTTCGTTTTTCTGTTTATATACCCTAAAGCACTGTGTACACCTGAGTCTGTTTTATCTTGCGAGCTCTTGAGCAGTGTACTGAATTTGTAAATGTAAAAATTAGGAAAACGAATCCAGGCCAACACAGGTTTATTAACAAACAGACGAATGTTTACCTAGGTTTCGTCCACAAGGGGACTTCTGAAGAAGTCCCCTTGTGGATGAAACCTAGGTAAACAATCTGTTTGTTAATAAACCTGTGTTGGCCTGGATTCGTTTTCCTAATTTTTATTTTTGGTTCGTTGTGGAAGTTGATTCTTGAATTTGTAAATGTACCAAAGCAATATACAGGTCTACCTAGCTTGTAAGTTTTCCCATGCCTTCTTGCTTTGTTGAATGACTGTACTAATGCCACTTTGATTTTACCTTTTCCTGAACTATATCCAGCATTGTTGGATGAATGCATTAATGCTGTATTTTGAGAATATGCTTAGTTATACTGCATGTACTAACTTAATAAGGACATTTGTTTTCCTTTTCTCTCCACTGTTTTTTGTCTTGCTCCCTAATTATTCCCAGCTCTCCAGCTTGCCTTCCTTCCAATTGAAGTTAAGAATTTGACTATCTGGAATCTAAGGACCCTTTCCATATCACCTGCTGTCTTATTCCTGTGCTTTTCCAAGAAAGGAAGAAAGAAAGTACGTGTTCTCCTAATACTGGCAGAAAAGCTGACATTTAATATTGTATATGGCTTGTAATTGTTAGCTTCCAGCCAGTACTGCCAGCAGCGATACCCTCCTCTGTATCCAGTAGTTAGATTACAGACCCTTAGTCCCTCTATTGCTGCCTCTTTAGCCGATTCATAGTTAGCATCTAGTCCTTGAACAGCCTTTCCCAGACATTTACTTCTGCTGTAATAACATTCCCTCTCCACTAGGTGACACCCTTATCCAGTCCCATCCATTAGTCTACCCTGCTATACTATAATTTACTTCTACTTTCTGCTGCCTATACCCTGCTCCTGACATCCTATAATTTACTTCTATTACATTCTGCTGCCTATACATTGCTCCTATCTTTCTTTCACATATCTCTTGCTCTTCTGTAAACACCGTTTCCTCCTCTGAACATTACCACTATACTTAGCATTCTCTACTCATCTGCACTTTCACTTACATGAGCAATCAGCAATCCACTGATTGTTCATCCTGAGCTGTTTCACTCACTTGTCTCTACCAGCTCCATTTGCCTTTTGGGCCAGCTCTGCTCCCCTACCCTACCCCCAAATCTCACCCACCCCTATTACTCGCACTTTTATCTCTCCAGTAGACTCCTCCCATTCTCCAACACTGGTCTTCTTACTCTACCCCTCCTCTTCTCCTCTCATCAATTAAAGGCCACTCCCCACACACACCTCCTACTCTCCTCCCATCAATTAAGGCCACCCCCCACACACACACTATACGACACCCCCTTTATCCTTCTCTCTCTTTTTACCCTACCTATACTATACCTCCCATACTTCTCTATCTTACATACTTAATCCATTACATTATGCATTCTCCATTCCTACAAACCATACAAATCCCCTTCATCACCCTCTTAATTCTAATTCCATTGCACCATACTACCTCCTATACCTCCACTCCTCTTCCTCCTCTTTTCTGTCCCACCTCTCCACTCCCATCCCACTTTTCACCCTCACCACAACTCACTTCCATACCATATCATCCACACTAGTACAGCCCAACCTTCTCCACTACTTTAAACCAAAGATCTTACCCACCTCAACAAAACATAACGTCCCTAAAGCTCTGATCTATTGTCCCCAACAGTCAAAAGGCAAACTAAATCTCCTACTATCTCCCTTCTTCATCCACCTATTTCTATCAGGTGATATACACCCAAATTCTGGACCTAGTATGACTAAATCTCATCCTCCAAAGAACTACCAATACCACCAACCTCAAAAGCCTAAAAATAGTTACTCTCAATGCACAGAGTCTAAGAAATAAAGCTACTATCTTCTATTATCTTCCATGCCTGGCTTAACTACAACCTACCTGACATTGTAGCCATCTCTGAGACTTGGCTAAAATCTACCAACTCTGACTCAAAAATCCTACCCTCTGGCTTTCAAGCCCTTAGATATGACCGCTTTAACAGAAAAGGTGGAGGAGTAGTCTTGTTATTCTCTAATCTGCTCCCCATTATTCCATACCCAAACCCCATTCCCCAGTTCTACAACGCAGAACTAGTAATAGGTTTACTACAAATGAATATTCACAAAAGTATCTGCATCATATCCCTTTATATTCCCCCAGGTAACAACACTACCACCCTAGAAGAAATCCTCCAATGGGCCTCAACTAACATTAACCTAGAGACCTACAATCTAGGAGATGTTAATATAGATTGGAACAAAATTAACAACCTAAGCCCAGCCATATCTGTAAATCTATTCAACTTTACTCAATTTACTATCACTAGACCCAACAAAATCAATCCTCCAGGATCTACACTGGACTGGATCCTAGCTACCCACCCTAACAACATCTTAGACTCAGGCATCCTTCCTGAGTCTTTTAGCGACCACCTGCCTGCCTTCATCCACTGGGCAACCCAGTCTTCCCCCTCTCCAGCACCAATACCTACATACACATAACCTAACAAACTTCAACCCTATAACTTTACCACCCTCAAACAAACTGGAATAATCTAAAAACTCTACCACTTGACAGCGCCGCCAAATTCTTTAACTCTACTTTCCTAAATGTACTTAATTCCCAAGCTCCACCACGAACTACAAGAGTCAAATCCAAATCCGCCCTATGGTTAACTATGGAAACCAAAAAACTTATGCAACAGAGACAAATGCTGGAAACTTTCTCAGCACAACAACCAACCAGAGACCCTTGTTCAATACACGTAACTCCACAACCTTACTAAAAGACATATACTCAAAGAAACAATCCTACTATATGACACTCCAAGCCAACCACTCCAAAAACTCCAGACACCCCAAACAATTCTGGAAGTCCATTAATTCACTTCTCAACCCAGGCAGCAAAAATAACCCTTGCCCTGACACTACCAGGTCCGATCCAGAAATTGTCACTGTTTTCAACTCCTTCTTTCCTAACTCTATAGCTGAACTAAATAAGACCTTCCCAATTAACCCAGCCACACAGCTCAATCACTCTACCCCAGCCTCTAAACCCAACCCTCCCACCTTCGAACTTAAACCAGTCTCTACCTCATATATAAAAAAAACTTCTAAGCAAACTAAAACCATGCTCTAATACCCCAGATAACATTTCATCTAAATTCTTGCAAATTGCTGCAGACAGAATCGCCCTCCCCATTAGCAGCCTAATCAATAGATCCATACAGGAATCTTATGTCCCCAAGCTGTGGCGTGCTGCCTTTATACATCCTCTCTATAAAGGTGGCATAAATAATAATACAAAAAAACCAAAAAACGAACCAGCACCGGAAGAAAAAAGCTGAATGCTTTTATTTAAGCAACATCAATCTTGAAAAGTAACAACAACTTGCAAACCAGTTTCGGCTATAATTTTAGCCTTCATCAGTGCATCAAAAAACAAAACAAATGGTGCATCTTGGTTCCTGCTTATACAGCCAAGAGTTTTAAAGCTATACACACATGCAGTTGAACTTAGTAATATAAAGATTGTTTTATAAATATACAAAAACAAAAGTTTCATTAATAACTGTAAAACTAGATTTGCATGAAAAATTACACATTTTCATTTAAACCTGGTTTAAATAGAGCCCCCAACCTAGTAATCCATGCAAACTCCATATTATTAAGTTTCTCATGCCAACCAGTTTTAAGAGTTCTGTGCATGTTGATTTTGTCAATAATCGTAAATTTGAATTGGGCAGTTTTGTGGATGGTAGTATGTTTATACAAAGCATTAGACATTTTACAATTTCTAATAGCACTAAGATGTTCACTTATACGAAACCTGAGGGGTCTAGATGCATGACCAATGTAAAATGAAAAACATGTGCATGTGGCTAAATAGATGACCCAATCAGTGCTGCAGTTACCAGAAATATTTATCTGATATATCTTGGCAGTATTCCTGCTAGTAAATTCTATGGTTTTATTGATATGTCTGCATGCACTGCAATGACCACAAGGAAAATAGCCCCTTAATGGGTCACCAAATAATGTAGTGTGGATGGTTATTGGAGGATTGTGCCTTTTATACTGTGTAAAATAAGAATTAATTGTTCTTCCTCTACGGTAATGAAAAGAGACATCTTTCAGATAATATTTCATTGAGATGTTCATGAGCCCTCAAAATCTCCCAATGGTTATCAATTATCTGTCTGAATAGGGATGTGTTGCTGCCAAAGGTAATTACAAATCTAATGGGTTGATCTGTGTTAGATTCAATGACTGAATGTTTGTATTGCAAAAGTTCAGACCTGGATATACCTCTCACATGATTCCTAGTTTGAATGATACGAGATTTGTTATATCCCCTATTTACGAACCTGTCCGCCAATTCTCTTTCACATATAGAATGGGAATCTACAGATGAACAAATACGCTTCATACACAAAAATTGTGATTTGGGGATGTTGTTGATGATGTGGCGGGGATGATGACTGGCAGCATGTAGAAGTGTATTATACTGTGGAAATTTTCTGTAAACGTGGGTGGCCAAAGTATGGTCATTCTGTCTAGAAACAGCGACATCCAAAAACACTATTTCCTGATATTCAATAGTTAAAGTAAACTGAATACCCCACGTACTGTTGTTTAAATATGACCCAAATTCCTCTGCCATATTCAAATCACCCCGCCACACCATCCAACAATCATCCAGGTATCTTCTCCAAATGTCCAGTTCTGACATGTAGATGTTATTATGGGAATCATATATATATATTGTTCTTCAAAGAAACCCATAAATAGATCAGCATATATGGGAGCAAAAGATGCTCCCATAACTGTACCTCTCACTTGCCAGTAGGCTTGCCTTTCAAAATATAAAGTATTTTTTGTCAATACACATTCCGTCAACTGGATCAAGAAGTTGTTAAATCCAGGGGTGTATAACTTAGATCTATCCAACCAAAATGCTACAGCCGATAATCCAGCATCATGTGGGATGCTGGTATAAAGAGAAGCAACATCCAATGTACACAACCACCAATCCTCATCCAATTGTGTGTCATTGACAATTTTGAGAAATTCCGTTGCATTTTGTAGCCTAGATCTGACCAAGGAGAGTAACGGTTTTAGATGGAACGTAAGAAAGGCAGATAAAGGTTCAGTAAGAAATCCATTGTCTGATACAATAGGTCTACCAGGAGGATTTGTAGAATGTTTATGAATTTTTGGGAGGAAATATAGATATTGAGCTCTTGGGTTGGAAACCTTTAACTGTTTGCATATGTGGTTATCAATAATGCCCTCCTCAGTAGCTAAGTCCAGAAGCGAGTCAGTGTGTCTTGAAGTTAGGTGTAGGATCTACCACAAGATGGATATAAAACCTAGCATCAGAGAGTTGTCTATGTGCTTCTGCTTGATACATGGACCAATCCATAACCACAATACCTCCCCCCCCCTTGTCAGCTGGCACAATAACAATATTATGATTTGTACTATAATCATTTAGAGCTGGTCGTTCCTCAGAAGTTAAATTGTGTCTTATGGGTTGATAACCCAAGGAGAAATGTAAGTCCTTGGTGACACATTCCTTAAATATTGCTACGTGCTTATCCATGGGGGGTTGACAGTTAGATTTTCCAAATTTGAAAACAGTTGATCTTTGGGTTTCAACAGAATCTGAAAAAAATATTTTTAAGTTGATCAACCTGCAAAAATCATTGAGTTCATTGACTAATATGTGTTCTGGAACAAAAGCTGTCGGCACAAAGTTTAGACCCTTATTCAGTAGTTTATTATGAGCCTCAGATAATTCAAAAGAAGAAATGTTATGCACATTATTTATTGTTTCACTATTTTCTGTAACAACATCGCCAGACTTTGGGCCCTTCCTTCTATGTTTTCTGCCACCTCTGTCTCTCCTAGATCTAAAGGGTCAACAGATTGTTTCCTTTTGGCAGCTGGGGACTCCTGACTGGAAGGGTAATCATAATCTGTAGCAGAGGATGCTTCATCCTCAGATGTGCCACTAACTGTTTGTGTATTCTTTCTTAGTATGGACCTTGGCCTTTTCCTTCTATTGTTGGTTTTGGAACTAAAATCAGTAAATCTTACATTTTTCTGGGTGACAAAGGGTTTACCCTTTTCATAATCCGCCATGTCGCTGTTAAATTTGTACGTTTTCTTTTTGATCAACTGCTCTTCCAATGAGGTCAAATCCTTGGCCAAACTGGTTAAATGGGTATTATAAAAATCTTCAGACTCAAACTTGGGCCTCCAAACAATTCTTGTGTATTTCAATAACCTGCGAGTCTATCATACGTTCATAATAGGCAATAAGAGTATCCACAAAAGGAAAACTTTTGGCCCATAGCCATCCTCTCCCCAATATCAAAAATATTGGAAAAATGCATTCACATCCAGCTAATGCTCTTCCTTACCAAAATCCACCTAATCTCTCAAACCCAACATGGCTTCAGTCCTACCATAGCACTATAACTGCTCTACTCTCATTCCTAGATATAGTCAACTGTGCTCGCGACACTGGAAAAATAGTTTCAACAGTTCTACTAGATCTTTCCAAGGCTTTCAATACTGTCTCCCATACTCATCTCCTTAGCCACCTTGCTAACCTCAACCTCTCACACAATACCCTATCCTGGTTCTCAAGTTACTATCAGACAGATCTCAAGATGTAAAATTTAGGAAAGTCACCTCAAACCTCCTTCCTACCCCTATTGGAGTTCCCCAAGGTTCCATTCTCGGCCCTATGCTATTTAACATCGTTATCAATGATTTCCACTCTGCCATCCCAAATACTAAAATCGTACAATACGCCGATGACTCCACTTTAATCTGCTGTGCCACCAAACTCCCAGAACTTCTATCATACACTCAAACTGCTTTCTCCACCACTGAGAACTGGATGCTCCAAAACCACTAATCTCTAAATGCTAACAAATCCAAAATACTACCCCACCTCAAAATCCTTCTCTCTTGACAAAAACTCTTTCCAAATTAGAAGCCATAACAATTCAACCATAGAAATTGTTCCCTATGCCAAACTACTTGGGGTCACTATAGATGAAAACCTAAACTTTGACACCCATATTCAACTAAACATCAAGAAAACACATCAAAAACATGGTCTGCTATATAGAAACATCCACCATCTCTCTCCTTCTACTAGACAAATCCTCGCCTCTACCCATCTTCTTCCCTCACTAATGTATGGTGCCCCTCTACTACCTAACTTATCTGCCTCCATCTCCTCCAAAATGGAAAGTTGTTATAATAAAAATTTCAAAACTTGCCATCAAAGCCAAACACTCCTCCCACCACTGCTCTGCCCTCCACTCACTAAACTGGCTAGAACTTCCCAACCTTCTAGACTACCTCCAACTTACTACTGCCCATAGGCTATTATTTAACCCCTCTAAATGTCCAGCACTATCCAACATCCTACAACCATACACCCCTAACAGGCCACTTAAATCTGCTCACCTAAACCTAATCACTGTCCACACACCAAAGCGACCTGCCGAACAGCACCTTTTCCTTAGCCAGAAAATGTAATTCTCTCCCTCCATTACGAATGACAGAAAACCCTGACAATTTCAAAACCCAACTCCGTTCCTACAATTGCACTTTCCCACCTAGCCTTCTACTCTCTACACTAATTGTACTTCCATACTATTCCTATTTCCAACAACTTTGCTCCATGGATTTTACTTATTGTTTACTGTTGTCTTGTGTATATAATGTAAATATTGTAAATAGTTTGCTTTCCCTTTTTCCCCCTCCCTAACATTTATGCTTGTTCTACCATTCTGCCATAACAAGACTCAGATTCTATGTAACCTTTTAACCATGTCAATATACGACTCACATGCTATGTAACCACTGTACCTCATACTGTCTGTATTACAATTTACCTGTATCCATAAACCTTATTATCTGTTGTATCTTAATGTATCTGTATCTTTGAATCTTAATTTTATCTGCAGTATTTTAATGTTTACTATGTAATGTGGAGCTTTTCTCCCCGGGCCTCCACTGAAAACGGGCTCCTGAGCCCAGTGGACCTCCCTGGTCATCAAACTGAAATAAATAAATAAATAAATAAATATAAAGAGCCTTGCAGAACTTAAATGTTTGTCTCATTATAACACAAAACACATTAGTAGGTTGTGTTTTTTGCTGTAATCCTTAATGTACTGAACATAAATGCATGAACCAGCAGGAGGGATTTCAGACCCCCCCCCCCCCATGTAGAAACATTCTGATTTCTACCAGTCTGTAAAAACACTCCACACTAAACTGTAATTCTAGCCCTTCCAGTCTCTAAAGAAACATTTATCCATCTTTTTTTTTCTGAGAGATATATCCCCACTACCCTCCCAGTCTGTCTCAGAGTTAACAATAACAGACTCACTAACTCAGCCCTCAGACAAGGTAATTTCTTAGGGCATCCAACTGGTAAAATTAAAAGTTCTCACTACTTTTTAAAGAGAAAAAAAAAAGCATTAGTAACACAAGAAGGGCTAACATTTTAGCAACTTCAGAGCAACTGATAGTTTATTTTTTAATTGCACACAGCTTGCTTGGCTCTATCTGCATAGTCACTTTTTTTTTTTTTTTTTTTTTTTTTTAAACAATCTTTCTAGTTCACTTTTGCCATGTCTAATGTGAGCTTATTTCAGTCCCAGAAACAACAGGCACTATCTTTAAACTAGGAATTATCCCCCTGCTGGTCTCATGGTAAGTTTATCTGTAAGTACATGTTATACAACTGAATATGTATTATTTTTAAGATCTGTGCAGAGTAACCATTACCTGCTGCTTTCTCTGGGTTAGCAACTGTGCTTTTTGCAGGTTGTCCTAAACCTATGGCTTTGTACCAGAACCTAATCTTACATGTTTAAGCAACTGGGTCTGCTACCACTTTAAACATTTGGCCGATTCCAGAGGCTCTCGATGCATTATTTGAACCAATTTGGTGCTGATGTAGTACCAGCGGCTATTTTTGTCTACATGCTTAATCACTTGTATTTGATTCAACTTTAAACCTATAGCCTGTGCTGGAGGCTAATCATTTACATTGCAAAACAACCTATTTGTTTCACTTGCATGTAAAAGCTATCCTTTCATGGCTACGTGACTGCATTCGATGCAAACGTAAATTTATGTCTGGAATCAGAGACTATTACAGTTTAGTTCATCCAGAATAGATAGGGCTTTGAGTTAGAAAGTTCAGTTACCTATTGAGGAACATGCAGCTAGTTTGTGCAGTGACACATGACTGCAGTATTTGGCATAAAACAAAGACCTAACTATTGCTACAATTAGATTACTTACATCTGTACTACTATACTGTGATCGATACTCTAAACTGTTTATTTTTTGCTTGTTAATGCTGTGGTATTTCACAATTCCCTACTGTTCTCTAAACTGTATTTTAATTTTTTGGGGGTGTTAAAGTTGTGGAACTTTACAACTTCTCACTGCCCTCTACCATCTTTTAATTTCTTTTTTCCTCAGCCCAAAGCCAGCTGTCTCTCTCAGAATTTGCGGCACCTATTCTTTGGCAAATAACACCACTAACATAAGTAAAGCTAGTGGGACTTCCAACTGTACAGAAGAACCTTGCAGAACTTAATTGTATGCCTCATTATAATACAAAAGGCATTAGTAGGTTGTGTTTTGTGCTGTAATCCTTAATGTACTGAACATAAATGCAAGAGCCAGCAGCAGGGATTTCAGCCCCTGTCCCCTCCAATGCAGAAACATTCTGATTTCTACCGTTCAAGTCTGTAAAAACACTCCGCACTAAACTGCAATTCTAGCCCTTCCAGTCTCTAAAGAAACATTTATCCATCTTTTTTTTTTTCTATGGGATATATTCCCACTACCCAGCCAGTCTGTCTCTGAGTTAATAACTGACTCACCAACTCACAGCCCTCAGACAAGGTAATTACTTGGGGCATCCAACTGGTAAAATTAAAAGGGCTCACCATTGGTGGCTGGTGACTTCAAATCAAAGGGGGGCTGCAGGAGACAGATGAATGGGTGGGGCAAATGGGAAGGGGTGTGGCCAACTAGAAAGGGGAGGAGCTGTGCACAAAACCACAAAAACTGGAACTTTAATTAAATACATTGCCCTGGGTGCCAAACCATCATTATGAGAGTCTAATCAAGACAAAATGAAGTGCAGAAGAAAAAAAACATTTCAATGCATTGGCTGCATGACAGCTTACTTAATATCTAGAGGGAAACAAAAAGGTTGAGAGGCATGAAAAAATAAATTACTTTTTAAATACATTAATGGAATGCCAGTCAAAATCAAGTACAAGAAAAACAAGCAGTACTCAACTCAAACCACCTCTCCTTGCACTGCAGTTATAATTATAATTTATATTCAGCTTTATAAAAGTACCAAGTAACATGCTGAAAGTAGCAATCTCTGTGATATCCCCACTTGTAAAAATGTTTCTTATCCAAAAAAGACCTGCTGCCTAACAACAGCCATCTACTTGTTGCATGGGGAAAACATGATCAAAGTAAAAATTAACAGCAAACATGAAACAAGCTCAAGATAAATGCTTAAAGGATTACTGCACAGGTTATGGACCACACATTCTGTTTAGTTTACGGGTAAAGCCTGCAAAGATGACTGCAAGTCTCCAACAAATGTAATGAGCTTCTTAAAATACTGTAATCCTGTCCTTTATTACAAATACTGTCATATGCATTTCAATACCAAAGGCTTATACGTTACCTAGTTATGCAAGTATTCTCTGCATGGCAACAACAAAAAGGCTTTCAATGTTATTAATTCTTTAACAGTATGCTTATTAAAGCTTACTTGCATCTTACAATCTCAGACAAGCTTACCTGATAGTCATGAAAGAATTGCTAAACAGGGCAACGGGCACTTTCTGAATAAGAAGAAGCATAAATCAACAGTATAAAATATATGACAGAAAACCAGAGCATTCTGCAAAATCAAGCAAGGACAGATGAAAAGCCACAGTAGTACTTGTGTCTACCTTGGATGGGGGGGGGGGGGGGGATACTCTGCACACTTACACTGCATAACTGCTCCTTACCCAGCTTGGACATATCCAGAGTCACTATATGGGTGAGTGGGGTGCCACAAAGTATGTCACAATTTGAAATATCTCTGGCAGATGGTGATGGCCCTGACACATGTCATACCTCTCAACCTCACAGCAAGAAATCTTGGACAAATTCATACACAGAAGTAGAACAAAGGCCCAAAAATAAGGACAATTTTTAAATATTGCTCTTATAAACTTTCTAATAGAATGGTCTTGCATTAGTATGAATTTTCTGAAAGGTATGAAAATCTGAAACTCAAATGTCTGTCGTCATTTTTTAACTTCAGTCTAACAATTTGCCACTAATTTGCCAGAAAACCACAATTTTATGAAAAATGGACCAACATGTGATGCAAAAATATAAAATAGCCACACAATACAGCTGGGAACCTGTCAAAGTCGTCACACTTTTTTAATATTAGTACTGTTAACTTGAGCAGCTGACAAAATAAACAAATCTACATGCATTTCTGAAATAAAAGTAATCTATAACTCTGATTATTACAGTAATTTAAAATGTCCAACAAACTGGGAAGCAGTCAACACAATGTAAAAAAATAACAGTTCCCTTTGGAATAGAATCGAGATGCTGCAATTCAATATCAATATAAAACTTCTCTTTATTGAACGTTAAGCGCTTTCATCTAAAAATACTTAGACTTCTTCAGAACAAATAGCTGCCCTTAGGCATACAATTTATAAAGATGTAATCGTCTCCTAATTGAATCAATTGAATCAACTGAATAATTACAAAAGGCTTTTAAAGTGCTAGTTTAGAAAATTCTCTTATGCACAAAAATACTCTGAAGCAAAAAGAAATTTCAAAATTGTAAACACAGTTTCATGGTAACATGCACATAATGTACCAATCCAAAACTCATAAAAACATGCTTATAAAAATATTGCAATAAAAATACTGCTATAAAAATATAACTATGAACAACATAACTAAAAATGTGTATGCTCTATGAAACATTCCATCAATGACCTCCTTAAGGGACAAATAAGTAACTATTTGACAAGTTAATATATTTTATAATATTTTATAATATTTTATCTCCCCCTCCTACCAGTCTATCCACTATTTGCCAATATTGGCTTAACTGAGATGTGGTCATTTAGTCCTGGTGGAGTGCATGCATTTAATTTAATTTGCCATCTGGTCTCTAGCTCTCCCAGTTTTTTACTTATACTTCCTCCCCTGGGATTCACTGTGGCAATATCTAAAATGGCAAAGAAAAATAATTTGCAACTACTACTTTCTTGCAAGTGTCTCCACAAGGCATTTTTAGCATCATTTTTCTTTATGCAGTAGTAATGATCATAAATCCTTTGCCTGAGGCTCCTGTCGGTCTTCCCTACGTAATAACAGTGACAGCTAGTACATTTAGCTAGGTAGACTAAATGTGTAGTCCTACAATTCCCTTTCTTAAAAAATCTCAGTCTTGGTGACATTTTCCAATTTTATACTATTCTCTAAGAATATATATCTGCACTGATTACACGTGCCACATTTTGTTGTACCTATCTTAGCTCTTCCCTTGTTGTTTATTTGTATCTTCCTTTCTAATTCACATTTCAAATTGTTCCCATTCCTGGATACAAATCTAGGTATATCTCCCACTGTTTCAATAATTCTTCTATCCATTTTTAATATATTCCAATTATTAACAATAATACTTTTAATATTGGTGGTCCATGGGGTGTGTTGTAAAATACAGGCCCTAGTATAATCAACATCTGTCGCTCTATTTGCTGTTGCCATGTTGTGTGCATTTACAAGGGGACCTTTACCTAATAGGGGTACATATTTATTTCCCCATTCCTTCAGTACATAACTGGTAACATCTTTCACTAACCATCTAGGGTATCCTCTTTGAATGAATATGTCCCCTATATACTGCATTTCAACAACTAAATCATTGTATTCAGATGTCATCCTAGCAGCCCTGATACATTGCCCCTTAATTATACTCTTTTTTTGTACAGTGGGATGGGAACTAGTATATTCTAAATATCCGTTACTAAACGCCTCTTTTCTATATATCTTACTTTTTATTTTACCCTGATCAACAGTGATTAGGGTATCTAAGTACGCTATAGAATACGGATCTACATTCAATGTGAATTTCAATTCATTGCTCTTTTATTACAGTAATTTATTAATTGTAAACCCTCCACGTTTTTTTTCCAAAATTGCCATTTTGCGGAGGGATTATTAGAGGGAATGTAACATTTTGAGCCAAAATCGGGGACAGTTGAGAGGTTTGGATATGTCTAATTCTATAAAGCAATTTATTTGCATGTACCTTCTCAACCTGTTAATGCAGGAAATCTGGACGAGGCCAAATATATTGGGGGAACATACAAACCGTACTAAAAATTGCTCGTGTGTAAACTTAGTTGACAGATCTGGCTTTAGCATGCATTTTTCTGAAGGTTATGAAGTCTGAAACTCAATGTCTATTAACTTTCTTGGGTGGTGTAAGCCAGGGAACCTTGTTGGCTAGGCTTGCTTAGGCAATTGGGCCGATAGCCTAGTACCTAACTATGAACCTAAGTCATTATTTAGTGACTTAATTTCTAAATGATTTGCCAGAAAACCACAAATTTTATGAGGAACAAACAAAAATAAGTAGCAAAAATCTATTCATTCTGTGAAAATCTGGACGGTTGAGAGGTATAATTCAGCCAGGGCTGTGAGTTTGCCGCCCTTCCCAAAATCATGATTGAATGGAGCCGCCACCCCCCCCCCTTTCAGCCATTCGAATGTCCCTTTACTTGGCTATTTCACCCCATTTACCATAAACATTAATGTACATACTGCTCTACTTCCACAATGTTTTAGATTTCATTTGAAAGTTTTATTTTGTATTTTACAGCACAAAAACTAACATCTGCTAAACAAAGCAATGCAGTCTCACAATGAAAACAGACTTAGCATTAAAACTTCTCTGCCCTTGAATCTCACATTCATTGAAACAGCACTGAAATCCACATTCAAAGAAAATACATTTGGCTAGTATAAAGATAAACTTTGGGCTGTTTTCAAATGATAGGCCCTTGCACACAAAACATATATCTGTTGTGTGATACACCTTCCTGATTGTATTAAATTATATTCCTTGTATAATACAGTACAGTTGTTAGACGGTGTTTTAAATTTGTTTTGAACATTTTTCCAGTAAACAATGAAACAAAATGCATGCACCAGTAATGACAAAACTGCCCAACTGAGAACATTTCCATCATAAAAGTCTACTCAAACTTCTACAATCCACCAGTATCAGTAAATATGCACAATCTCAGCAGAAGTAAGTCATCTAAATAATTCCACATTAAAGAGAACTGAAATCAGGCCATCATATCCTACAGTCCATCAAAAAGACCAATCAAAAACTAGGTTTGTTGTATAGACACAAAAAATTCTTAACACTAAGACCTCACTTGCACAAGCCTATCTTCTCCCTTGCCTACTCTACATTTTCCCTATATTCACCCACATCCAAGCAAATCTCCTAACCAAACTAGAACAAACTTACAACCAAATAGCCAGACGTGCCTGTAATCTCCCCTACAAATCCCATCACTGCCTCACACGAAAAAAAACTTCAGTCGCCTGAGTTCCCAGAACTACTCTAGCTTTCACAGCTACAAATTGCACACTCTCTTTTCTACACAACCTGAAAAATATCCCTACCTCTCCACCCTCCTATCCCTCTACAAACCTGCATGATCTCGCTGTAGCACTGACCAAGCACTACTCTGAACACCTATAAGTCCAACAAATCTATTGGCAGGTTACTTTATAAATGCTCCATATCTCAAACTTGGAACAAACTCCCATCTAACATACTGCATATCCAATCTTTGCTCCTATTCAAAAAAGAACTGAAAAAATACTTAGCCAACTCTCCCTCCTGCAACTGTCACCACCCCACCTAATCTGCCACTACCACACCAGAACTCTTCCCTTCATACATTACATATACTTAAAATTCTGTGAATCCATAGCTACACCACTGAGCACTCTTAAAAACTAAACTTTCCTCCCAACTTTACCCCATTTTACTCCTCATTTCCTTCTCTCCACCCTATCTTTGCCACCTCTCCTTCCACTCCACCCACTATAACAGACAACTGCCACTCCATGCTATTCTCGGTCTCTTCAATTATTCTTCACTCTTCTCTACACTCCACTTACTAATATTCTATTTTGTTCGACCAACTCTACCTCTATCATTTTGTTGTTGCACATGCACAAAAATGCATACTTTTAATGATTTCGACAAGACACTGATGCCGTTACTCACGTCTCTATCTTGCCCTTTTTAATGTTTTAAAACTTGCAATATAACTTGGTTTCATGATATATTTACATTTTTTTGGCATCATCTTTTTTGTGTGTTTGTGGAGCTTTTCTCCTCGGGTCTCCACTGAAAATGATGAGCCCCAGCCCAGTGGAATTATTGAGTGAAGAACACTCATACAGGGATGTGTTGGATGTATCAAATCTAGAATCTGATGGAATACTACCTAATGGTACCATGCTTACCTTAAATGGGTACACCATTTTTAATTACAGTAATTTGGACATTACAAAATTTTTTTAGCTTATTTATAAAAGGTTTTAAATTTGTACCAAGAAAGAAATGTGACATTAGCAAATTATTAATTGACCTTAAATGTTTGTCCGGAAGAAAAACATGGAACTAATATTTAAATCAACTAGTGGGGGTGAGGGTTCTCTGAAGAGAGAGAGTACATGAAACCATCTACTATACCCACAGTTAAAGAATTTTGAGTGTCTGGTGGAAAATAGACTCAGGAGTTGACAAACAAGGTGTTGTCTAATTTATCTAAAGAGGAAAATTATGTTTTGAACACACTGAAAGAAAACAAGTTTGTCAGAGTTATGAAGCCAGACAAGAGTGGGGGTACTATTCTAGATTCTATAATATACAAAAGTAAAATGATGGGGCTTTTACAAGATGAGGACAAATATTCTAAGGTTTCAATGAACAAAATTAACATTGCTAGTAGGAAAATCATTATTTTAAATAATTATTGGTGGGTACTATTGATATTGACACGTTTAATTTTCTATATAACAGGGAACCTAGAGTACCTAGTATTTTCGGTATTCCTAAGACCCACAAAAGTATATTTGACCCACCAATGAGACCAATAGTGGCAGCTAGTCAATCTGCCACTGCAGCAATAGCTAAATATCTAGATGTAAAGTAGAAAGAATTTTCCTTGAAGTCCCAGAATACGCTTAAGGACTCTTGGGATTTCCTTACGAAGGTAAGAAAAGTACAGTTTTGTACCTACCATAAATGTAGATGTTCGAGTGTATACCCTGCTGCAGTCATCACACTAGGGTTATCCTGCCGTCAGGTGGACCTGCAGTTGGCCCGAATTCCAAAGTCTTGGTCTGGCGTCGGTTGCTGTCGCTTCTTCCCTGACGTCAGAGCGCCAGGGGTATATCAGAGGAATCAGACGCCATTTTCTTCAGTTTTTCTTGCCCCAGATGTCAGGTGCCCCAAATGTGTATGCAAAAATCTATATCTATATATATATATATATATATATATATATATATATATATATATATATATATCTATAGATAAATAAATATATACATATAGCTAAAATGGAAAAATAAAACAAAACCCTTAGGCACAAGCAAATACACCACAGAGGTAGTATAGAATAGAGTGGTAGAGATAAGTTCAGCTAGTTCAGAGGGGATGGAGGGAGGGTAACCTGGACTGCAGCAGGGTATACACTCGAACATCTACATTTATGGTAGGTACAAACTGTACTATGTTCATCGTGTTACACTGCTGCAGTCATCACACTTGGGTAGAATCCCAAAACTAAGGATGGGAGGTGGAGTCAAACAGGGTTAGAGGGGGCTAGAAGGCCCTGCAAAACTGCAGTGGCGAAGCCAACTCTAGTCTTAGAGTAAAGTGGTAAGTGGTAATGTTTGGTGAAGATGTGTACTGAACTCCAAGTTGCAGCTTCCAGAATATCCTTGGTCGACACCCCTCTAAGGAAGGCTGTAGATATAGCTGCTGCACTGGTAGAGTGGGGCCTTATGGTAGCAGGAATGGGTTTTCCATGGTGGGTGTAGCAAAAGCATATGCAATATCCTATCCATTTGGAAATGGTCTGTTTTGACATGGCCTTTCCTTGTGATGCTGTTGCATAGGATACAAAAAGCTGGTCAGATTTTCTGAAAAATAGAAGTTATGTTCTTACCATAACGTTCCATGTTAGTTGTCTTCTTCTCGCCTTCTTCTTGCTGGATGGGTTCGGAGCCGACCTCGGCTCCGACTCGGCCACTCTAAAAGCTCGAGAGTTGGTTCCACCGGCTCGAGGCTCCCCTTATATCCCACAATGCTAGGCGTGAGTTACCTCAGATCTCATTTGTGAGCTAGGCCCAGCTAATAATAGTACCAGAATAACTGGAAACAAAGTCCACCTCTATAAACAAGAGAGAAGAGAAGGGTGACCTACAACCTGATCCAGGAAAATATGCACAGCAGAGCATATACCTATAGTAAAGAGGTGGTAGAAAGAGAGGTCACAATCAAACTCCTCTAGGTCTGTCCAGGCCAGGGGGAAGGAGGGTGGGACGAAGAAGGCGAGAAGAAGACAACTAACATGGAACGTTATGGTAAGAACATAACTTCTATATGTTAAGTTGTCTATCTCGCCTACATTCTTGCTGGATGGGACCGCGTCCCTAGCACCTTGTCCCGGGTGGCCTAACGGAACAGACTCTTGAGCACAGTGGAACCAAAATTAGCTCTATGCCTAGAAGCTAAATCCAACTTACAATGTGAAATGAAAGTGTGAGGAGTAGCCCAAGTAGCTGCTGCACAAATGGTGTCTATAGGCAGTCTGTCTTGGAAGGCTATAGAAGTAGCCAAAGCTCTGGTGGAATGGGCTTTAGGTTTGTTAGGTAGCTTTTGGTGTCTTGTTTCATAGACAATGGAAATTAGAGATGTTAGCCATCTAGATAGTGATACCTTAGAAACAGAAAGTCCCTTTCTGCCTTCTGCATAAGAGACAAACAGCTGGTCAGATTTTCTGAATTGTTTGGTTCTATCCAAATAGTACCTTAACTGACGATGAACATCTAGCCAATGCAATTTTTGTTCAGACCTATTAGAATATTCTGGAAAAAACACAAGGAGGTCAATGCTTTGATTAAGGTTAGACGCCGAGGCTATTTTAGGTAAAAAGGACGGGTTGGTTCATAAGGATACCCTGTCCTTATGGAACGACAGATAAGGAGGTCGACAGCTGAGTGCATGAAGTTCTGAAACTCTTCTAGCTGAAGTAATAGCTACCAGAAAGAGAGTCTTCCATGATAGCAATTTTAAAGAACATGAAGCTGCAGGTTCGAAAGGGGGGAGAATCAAGGAACTGAGAACTAAATTTAGGTCCAAAGGAGGAGGAGGATTTCTTATAGGAGGTCTGAGTAGAAAAACTCCCTTCAAAAAGGCTTTGCAAAGCTTGTGGGACATTATGGCAGACTCTGAGGCCCACATGAAAGTTAGAAATAGCTGCCAATTGAACTTTAAGAGTAGAAGGAGATGAACCTGCATGGAAGAGTTCAGCTAGAAAATCAAGGACTATGTGGATGGAAGCCGTGAAAGGATCTATGTCCCTTCCTTGAGCCCAATAGGCAAAACGTTTCCACTTACTCAGATAAATCCTTCGAGTGGAAGATTTATGGGAAGCTATCAAAATATCTCGAACAGCGTGAGATATTTGAGGAAGCCTGGCTAAGGTTGGAATTGGAGGAACCAAGCAGTGAGGTTCAGAGAGGGGAGGAAGCGATGAAACTGACCCGACTGATGGATCAAAAGATCTGGAACTAGGTCCAGATGCCAAGGTTGCTCCAACAGAAATTGATGTAGAAAGGGGAACCAAACCTGTCGAGGCCAGTAAGGAGCAATGAGGATCAAGGAGGCCTTCTGAGCGATAGCTTTCTGTATCACTTGAGAGATTAGTGGGAAGGGAGGAAATGCATACATAAGTCCCCGGGGCCAAACTTGGACTAGAGCGTCTCTGCTGGGCTGGCCTGGTAGCGGGAATAGGGTGAAATAATCTTTGCACTTGCTGTTTTGGCGAGTAGCAAAAAGGTCGCAGCAAGGCTGACCCCACTTGAGAAAAATTTTTCTCACAATAGAATCTTTCAGAGACCACTCGTGAGGCATGAGGATAGCTCTGCTCAACTTGTCCGCGATTTGATTGGACTTCCCGGGGATGTGCGTTGCTATCAGAAACCGCTGAGAAGAAATCGCCCATTGCCACAGTCTGAGTGCTTCTCGACATAGGGGATAGGACCTGGTTCCGCCTTGTTTGTTGATATACCACACTACAGACATATTGTCTGTCTGGATTGCTATTGTTCCCAAGGGAAGAGAGTCTTGAAGGGCTTGCAATGCTAAAAGCATTGCTCTCATCTCTAGAACATTTATGTGCAAGTGGCATTCGTCTGGTTGCCATGTGCCCTGGACAGTTCTGCCCTGATAATGCCCCCCCCACCCGATCAGGGAGGCGTCCGTTGTCAGAGTAGCAACTGGAGGGGGAGGAACAAAGGGCCTTCCCAAGAAGAGCTGAGGGGAAGACATCCACCACAGAAGATGATTCCTGCATGTTTGCGTAATCATAATGGTGTGGGACATCGGAAGTTGCTGGTATGACCATTGTGTGAAGAGCATCCATTGAAGGATTCTCATGTGGAATCTGGCTAATGGAAGCAGAGGTATGGCAGCCGCCATAATCCCCAATACTTTCAGAACTAACCTGGCTTTGACTCTGTTGCTGCTGAAGAGGAGCGAGACCAGTTTGTGTATGTCTGTTATTCTCTGATCTGTTAGCCTCGCAGACATGTTGACTGTGTCTAGAATTGCGCCTATGAAGGTAATAACACGACAAGGCGACAAAACAGACTTTTCGCAATTTATTGAAATGCCTAATTTTTGACAAATGCGAAAGGTGTAGTCCCTGGCCATTAGAAGAAGATGCTTGGTGGGAGCTGTGAGGAGCCAGTCGTCCAAATATGGAAACACCTGGAATCCTTGAAGTCTCAGGTGAGAAGCTACCACTGCCATGCATTTGGTAAACACCCAGGGGGCAGTGGTGAGTCCAAAGGGCAGGGCTCTGAATTGAAAATGACTGGCTCCCAGCCTGAAGCGGAGGAATCTTCTGGAGCGTCTGTTCATTTTTATATGATAGTACGCATCCTGAAGGTCTATAGAGCACATCCAGTTTTTTCTTCCCAATAGGGGAAGGATGGACTGTAGCGTGACCATCCGAAATCTTGTTTTCTTGACAGACTTGTTCAAGATACTGAGATCCAAAATTGGTCTCCAGTCCCCTGTTTTCTTTGGAACTAAAAAGAACCTGGAGTAGATTCCGGATCCTTGCTGGTCTGCCGGAACTGGCTGAATTGCTGTTTTTGTAAGTAGCTTTGAAATTTCCAAAGCTGCAAGATCCCTTTGAGTGGGTGGAACATCTGGAAGGGATTTTTTTGACTGGTTTGGAATGCGAAGGGAATGGAATAGCCTTCGGAAATGATGGACTGTACCCACTTGTCTTGAGTTAGGGATAGCCAGGCTTCTGGGTACAGTGACAATCTTCCCCCGACTGCCTCCGAAGGTGGACAGTCGGGCAACACCTCAGGGATGCTGAAAGGGCTTGTCGGAGAAAGTTTCTCGATTGCCCTGGTTCTGCGGACCCCCCCTGCCTCTAGGGCGACGTCTACCATTGTTGTTCCTCCCTCTGCCTCTGGCGGGGAACTGACTCTGTGCGTCAGGCGAAGTCCCTTGAGATTGTTTGCGGAACCACATTTTCCCACTTTTCTGGCCTTTGGGGTAAGGCCTAGAAGGAGTAGAAAAATGGACTCCAACGGCAGAAAGAGTCTTGCCATCCGTCTCGCACCTATTCAAGGTTTCTTTCACTTGAGGACCAAAAAGAGATGATCCATCAAACGGGGAATTAGTGAACGACGTTTTAAAGGGGTCCGCAAAGTTGCATAGCCGCATCCAGGCATGCCTACGCAAGGCCACACCTGTCCCTGCGGCCCTGCTCGCTCCATCAGCCACATACGAAAGGAGATGCATGGAGGAGTTAGCTATGGAGTTCAGGGTAGCTAGCTGAGTGTTCATCTTGTCCTGAAAACCCGCAGCTGTAGGATCCTTCAACATGTCACTCGCTTCTTTGATCAAGTCCCTTTGAAGACGAGTAAAATGGCATAGGTAGTTCAGCGAACGCATTGCAAAGGTCGCTGACGAGAACATCCGCTTCCCGTACCTGTCCATAGACCTAGATTCCTTGTTAGGTGGATGGACAGGCACTGAAGGATCAGCTAGTTCCTTCTTAGTGGCAGCAGCAACCACCATAGCATCCACAGAAACTCCCTTGGTTAGAAATTGTTTATCTGCTGGTGTCGTGATAAATTTTGAGGGTCTCCTGGGAGTGGGGTCCACTGAATCAGGAGCCGTCCATGCCTTTTTTGCTACCACCTGCATGAGGGGGTCAAAGGGGGGAGACACCCAGGAGGTGGAAGGGCGAGAGCCAAACGCCTCAAGATACACAGATTCATCCTCCGAAGGGCTGAGGGCTGGCCAATTTCCCCTCTGTTTGAGGATTTCTAGAATGTCTGCGAAGGAGACATCTTCAGAAGGGGAACGGGGGGAACCCTCGGAATCCTCTAAATCTGTGTCAGAGGTGACGGACTCAGGTGAGTCTATGTGTTTCCTCTTACACTTTCTCTTCCGAGGGGGCTCTTCTGCCAATTCAGGAGAGGCCTCGGAAGAGGATGAGATCCCCACAGGGGATTCCTGAGGAGCTGGCTCTCTGCGGTCTGGGATGAGGGAGTGAGTAGACTTGACCTGAGGCACCGAAGAGGGAAGGGCGGACGGAGCCGACTGTGGAGTTGAACCAGGTTCCAACACACTCCGCATGACCTCGAACGCACCCCTGTCAGGCAGAGCCAGAGGTCCCCGCTCCGAGAAGCTGAAAACCTCCCTCGGCACAGACAGTGATGGCTCCGAGGCCGATGTCGGAGCCGAACTCACCAGCGCCGAAGCACCGAGAGGGAGAGCGGGGTCGGACAAGGGTCCGATGCCACTCACCCCCTCGGAGCCAACGAGGGAAGTCCGGCGCCGAGATTCTTCTAAGGAAGAAATCGGAGCCGACGACGGAGCCGAAGACATTTGTATCGGCTCCGACGCTACCACAGTCTCGGTTCCGAAATGCCCCGGCTCCGAGCTCAAAGGAGTCGGAGGAGGAACATAATGAGGAACAGGGTCAGGCATCGACTGATGAGTCGGGCTCTGAAGCATTTGGGCCAGTGCCTCGGACTCACTACCCTCTGAAGGTCATGATCCGAAAGCCTCGATGACCTAGAGGAGTGAGATCTATGGCTCTGTTCAGACAGCAAGGGAGATGCTGGAGCCGAATGAATGGAGCCAAGGGACGGTGACCTGGACCTCTTTCTAGATGTCGGCTCCGAAGGTCTAGTCGGAGCCGACACAGGAATTTCCAATACCTCGGCTCCAGCCGGAGCCGAGGAAACCACAGAAGCTGCAGTCTAAGACTCATCGGCTCCAGCCGGAGCCGATGTAGAAGGAGGTTTCGAAGCCTTAGGCCTCGACTCAGGAGCTGGAGCCGAGGACCTAGAAGCCTTAGAGGGTTTGCCTGAAGTAACAGTAAGGGAACCCTCAGGCTTAAGTAAACCTCTCAAAATAAGTTTATTTTTTCTTTCCTGCAGGACTCTGGGGCTGAAACCATGGCATACAGCACAAGAGTCCTGCAGGTGTAAAGGTCCCAGGCAGTAAACACAAGAAGTGTGACCGTCTGTCAGAGACATTTTCTGACAGCACGAGTCACACTTCTTGAAGCCTGAGACCTTTGAATCCTTGGACATTATCAAGGACCAAAAGTGTAACCCACACACAGAACACACACACACCGATTACACTATGAAGAAAAATAAACTAGATATACTAATTAAAATTTAGTTATTTAGCTTAAGTATAACAAATATCCCTAACAAAACACAAGCACTCCACTAGGGATAACAGGGCCCGAAGGCCTAAGGGAAGAACTTATAAGTTCTTGAGGGAAAAGATGGGAATATGGAAGAAGTTTGGATGAAATACACTAAACTAAGGGAAAAATGAAAAACTAAGTTCAGAAAAGGGGATTTAAACAAGTTTAAATAGACTGATTAAACAACTGACCTGAGCTGGTAGAAAAACAACACCTCGATAGCTGTAGCGGCAAACGAGATCTGAGGTAACTCACGCCTAGCATTGTGGGATATAAGGGGAGCCTCGAGCCGGTGGAACCAACTCTCGAGCTTTTAGAGTGGCCGAGTCGGAGCCGAGGTCGGCTCCGAACCCATCCAGCAAGAATGAAGGCGAGATAGACAACTTAACATCCTTAGTTTTATCCAAGTAGTAACGTAGCTGCCTGTGAATGTCCAAGGAATGCAGGAGTCTTCCTCCTTTGTTCTGCGGATTTGGAAAGGAGGGTAAATGGATGGTTTGATTTAGAGCCACACTGGATACCACCTTAGGCATAAAAGAGGGGTTAGTTCGTAGAGAAACTCTGTCTTGATGAAAAATGAGGAAAGGCTCCACTGCCATTAGTGCCTGAAGTTCTGAAACTCTTCTAGCTGAAGTGATTGCTAGCAGCAGGGCAGTCTTCCACGATATAAACTTTAAGTCAGCTGAAAAAGCTGGCTCAAAAGGAGGTAGCGTGAGTTTTTCCAGAACAAAGTTGAGGTCCCAAGTAGGTGTTGGTGCTCTCCTGGGCGGCCTAATGTTTTTGGTCCCTCTGGGAAACTGCCTTAGGAGTGGATGTGAAAATAAGCGAGGATCCGTGTTGTAGTGAGCAGAAATAGCTGAGATGTGGATTTTAATAGATGAAAAAGAAAGTCCTTTGTGTAACATCTCAGTTAGATATTGCAGAATCTGAGGTATGTCAGGCTAAAGGGTATTTTGGCCTTTAGCTTGGTTCCAGGCGCAAAACCTTTTCCATTTGTCTGAGTAGGCTTTCCTGGTGCTGGGCCTCCTGGCATCCAGAATAACTTCCATAACAGCTTGTGAGAGAGGAGCTGGCTGGTTACTTAGGTGATTTGTCATGCAGCCAAGTTTAAGGTTTTGAGCTGGCTGTGTAGAATCTGATTGTCTTGTTGTGTAAGCAGGTGGGTAATTTGTGGTAGAATCCATGGTGGGCCCTGGGCCATATTCCTTAATAGTGGGTACCAGTGCTGGCGAGGCCAGTCTGGGGCAAAGAGTATCATTCGGGGTCTCTCCATCCTAACTTTCAGTAGCACCTTTGTGAGAAGAGGTAATGGAGGAAAGGCATATACTGCTAGCATTTTCCAACTGAATGAGAGTGCGTCCACTTTCCAAGCTTGACGGTGAAAAGACCTAGTGCAAAACTTTGTTAGCTGATAGTTTTGAGGGCTGGCAAACAGGTCTATGTCTGGGAGCCCCCATTTTTGAGCTATCATTGCGAATACTTGTGGATTCAGTTTCCACTTGTGGGGATCCATGATGTTTCTGCTTAGGTCATCTGCCAATGTGTTCTTTTTTCCTGGCAGGAATTGAGCTTGTAATTGAACTTGGTAAGCCAGTGCTGTGTTCCACAAGGTCATTGCTTGCCTGTACCCCCTTGTTTGTTTATGTACCACATTACTGTGGTGTCTGTCCTTATGATAAGCTGTCCTGGATGTAAGAGGTCCTTGAAAGCTGTCAGAGCATTTTGTACAGCTAGCATTTCTTTTTGATTGATGTGCAGATTCCTTTGATGTCCATATGCCTTGAACGCACCGTCCTGCCATGTGTGCCCCCCCCAGGCATAGTCCGATGCATCTGTTGTCATAGTTTGCCTGGATGGGGGTAGGGTGAAAGGCTGACCCTTGTTGAGGTGACATGCCTGTGACCACCATTGAAACTCCTGTTGAAGGCAGGGAATGAGAGTTATCATCGTTTCCAAGCTGTGGCTGTGTTGAGTCCATAAGCTTTTTAGGTACCATTGTAATTTCCTCATATGCAGTTTTGCAAATGGTATTAGTAGTATGCAAGATGCCATGAAGCCCAAGGCCTGCAGAATTTTTCTTGCAGGGAGTTGGGTCTTTGTTGCTATTGTTCTGAAGTATTGAGTTAATTGTAGTTGTTTGTCTGGCGTTAGATAAGCCATCTGGGCCGTTGTATTCAAGCTGGCACCCAGGAATGTCATATTTTGTGAGGGCACTAGTTTTGATTTATTTTCGTTTACTGTGTACCCTAGGCAACTTAGAAGATGTTTTACAAAAGCCAGGTGTTGTAAGAGAATGTCCTTGCTTTCTGCTTGGATTAGACAGTCATCCAGGTATGGGTATATTTGAATTCCTCTTTGTCTGCAGTATGCAATTACTGGTGCCAGGCATTTTGTGAAGACCCTGGGCACAGTAGATAAGCCAAAGGGCAGTGCAGAGAATTGGTAATGGGTTGAACCTGCAAGGAAATGGAGGTATCTTCGGCAATTTTGTCTGATAGGGACATGCAGGTATGCCTCCTTGAGGTCCAACGTTACTAGCCAAGCTTTCTTGCCCAACATGGGAAGAAGCTGCTGTAGTGTTAGCATCTTGAATTTGGGTACTTGCAAGAAGGTGTTTAAAATTGAAAGGTCCAGAATGGGTCTCCAAGCATTGTCCTTTCTGGGGATTAGAAAGAGCCTCGAGTAAAATACTTGGCCTTGCTCCTGCGTAAGTACCAGTTGAATGGCTCTCATGTCCATGAGAGCTGTAATTTGTTTTTGTGCCTCTGCCCATTGATTTTGTGGCAGGTTTGGCATTCCTTTTATCCTTGGCAAGGTGTGGAAATGGAATCTGTATCCGTGTGACAATGTCTAGGACCCATTTGTCCTTTGTGACGATGTGCCAGTTGTCTGCAAAAAGTGCTAATTTTCCTCCCAAGGGAGATGCCAAGAGAGTTTTGCTTGGCAGTTTGAGGTTTAAGTCATTGTGTTTGCCTTCTAGTAGTTTGGGACCTGTCTTCTCCTCCCTTCTGTGTTGTAGAGCCCCATTGGCGAGGTTTGTAAGGGATTTGTGCTTGTCCTCTGCCCCTTGGGCGCCTGTATTTACCCATAGGTGGTCTGTCAGAAGCTGGAAAGGACCAATTTTTTGTTGGCCAATTTCTGCTGAAGCGTGGGGCTGTACCTGTAAGAAATCTTTGACCGTCTGCATAGATTTTACCTTATCCTCCATTTTCTTTAAAACTTCCTCTGCTTTAACCCCAAATAAGACATCCTGCTGTAAGGGTACATCCAGCAACTTTGCTTTAACATGATCAGGCAGAGATTGTTCCTTTAACCAAGCATGCCTACGTAACGTATAACAGACCCAGTAACAGCTGCTCTAGAGGAAGCTTCCAAGGCATCAAAACCACATTGTAAAGTATGTTTGCCCACCTGTTTAGCTGCATGCAACAGATCTTGAATTTCCTTGAATTCAGACTGTTGAGGGTGCGTGGCCATCTTTTGTTTTATTTGAGACATTAGGAATTGCTGGTATTTAAGCATGTAAAATTGACAATTTAGTGCTCTCATAGCTAGAGTAGTTGAGGTGTAAACCTTCTTCCCCCACCTATCTAGTGCTCTGGAGTCCCTTTCTGAGGGTACAGGATTTTTAGCCATAGAAGCCTTAGCCACTTTGGGACCCTGGGAGATTGTCTCTGGATCAGCAACAGGGCTTTTGTAAAGGAATTTGTGTGAGTCAGGCACTCTATAGTATCTATCTGGTTTGGCTGGTGCAGGAGGCAGAGAATCTGGATTTAGACTAGATTCTAGGAAGACATCATCCACAATGTTCCAAAACTGGGGGGATAGCAAGTGGTCTGTGCTGGGGAGTAAAAGAAACTCTCTGAGCCTTTTCTTTGAGTCGGAGTAATCCTGACCTTCCCAGTGGCAATGTTCCCTCATGGTATGTAAGGTTTCCCCAAAGGAATAATCTTCAGGGGGAGAAGCTCAGGGAATGGAGTCTTCAGCAGCAGAATCTTCATAAGAGGGAAAGGAGTAATCCTGTTCCTCAGAGGAGCTTGAGGAAACAGACACTTGATCAGAGGAGGCATAATCCTCCTCTTGTCTAGGCCTTTTGTCGGGGGGGGGGTTGGGAACCCCTAATTAGAGAAATCAAATCTTCAGCCATTTTAAGCATCTGTTTCTTAGGCATAGGGCCTTGACCTGGAGACTGAAGTGTAGGCTTTTTTGGTTTTAGAGGAGTCTTAAGCTTAACGTAAGATTTTATGGTGAGGGTAGTCGGTCTGAAGACACCTTCAGAAACCAAAGATGCTTCTACAGCACCAGCTTCCCCTACTGCAATGTCGTCGGAAGGGCCTAAATAAAATGGCTGCGTCGGCCTAGAACTCTCTGCTGGGGGATCCAAAGTGGCCTGGGGATCCAATTCAGCGGTAGCCAGGGGCTGCGTAGGCACCTCACTGAAAACCGGAGAACTGGCAACCGGCCCAGCCGAGGCCTTGGAGTCTGGCTTGGATCTAGACTGTCTGTCTTTATCCTTGCGTTTTTTTTATGCATGCCGGTAGTCGGTTGCTCTGACGTCATAGTGTAATTAAATTTTCTACCAAAGTAGTGTCGTGCGAAATCAAAGCGTCACTTTATAGTTCGCTTATTGAACTTAGCACAAAACCGACAACCAGTGACATTGTGGTCTGGGCATAGGCAAGGCATACAAAAAGAATGAAAGTCCTTATGAGGTATTTGCTTCCCACAAGAAATGCAATTGTTAACTTTTTCTGACATCGGACTGAGGCAAGAAAAGGTTCCCCAACGGGGTACTTAACTTTGAAGACTTCGGACTGAAACTCGATTCGAAAATCTCAGGTGTCGGCCGACCGGCACTTGCGAACCGCTTCTGCTTCGGGCACCACGCGGCAAGAAAGACTGAAGAAAATGGCGTCTGGTGCCTCTGATATACCCCTGGCGCTCTGATGTCAGGGAAGAAGCGTCAGCAACAGACGCCGGACCAAGACTTTGGAATTTGGGCCGACTGCGGGACCGCCTGATGGCAGGATAACCCTAGTGTGATGACTGCAGCAGGGTAACACGATGAACATCGATTTGTTCTCTGATCAAGTAATGTTTGCAACAACTGATGTAGTGGATCTGTTTACATCCATCCCTCATGTTGAAGGGTTGGAATTTTTAACAGAGGGTCTTAGGAAGTACGGGAAGTTCAACGATAGGGACATTTACTTGATCAATACCCTGATGGAAGTAGTACTAAAGAATAATTTCCTTTATTTTGAAGGAGAGTTTTATAGTCAAGAAAAAGGAGTGGCAATGGGTGCAATGTGTGCACCCACCTATGCAAACCTGGTGCTTGCATGGTGGGAACATAACTATATATTTCATTCATATATAAAGAAAATTGGGTTTTATATTGTCGGTTTCTGGATATTTGTATTTTTTGGACGGGAGGGATGGAAAAGTTTGTTGAATTTATGCAATACATTGCTTCTACCGCCAAGTTTTTGAAATTCACCTATAAATGTGGATTTGATTCTATTGATTACTTGGACGTGAAAATTACTAAAGACAGACAATAAAAATTTTAAATCTGAGGTTTTCAGAAAAGATACTTAATGCAATTCATTCCTTCATTTCAATAGCGCACATCCATTTGCCCAAAAGAAAAGTATTGTTAAAGGTCAGCTTATTACGGGCAGCAGGATGACCTCGGAGGATTTAGATTTCTCAAGGGAAGTGAATCTTTTGGAGAATATGTTTCTGGAAAGGGGCTATCCTGCTTGCATGATTGGGCAAACTATTGAAGTGAATTCACAAAGGCATGATAGATTTGCACCTATATTAGGTATTGAAGAGGCTAAAACAGGGGGTGAAGTGACTACAAATAAGAATATTGGGTACGAAAATGTTTTCGTGCTCGATTAGAATGGGGACAGTAACGTAATTACAGAATCCCTTAAGGATGAATGGGGGAGATTTAGTGCCTTATCGGATTTGGACCTCCATTTTGATGTACCTATTAGATTTGTTTATAGGAAAGGAAGAAATATAAAAATATTTTAGAAAGCAATGGTGGGGTAAAAAGAAAGTTAAGAGTGTAGGAACCTACAAATGTGGAGCGTGTCCACAATGTCCCCATATACTTAAATCAGAGGTGAATATTACCTGTCGTAATAAAAATATTTCAGCAACGGTTTATAGTAATTGCGAAACAAAAGGGGTAATATACCTTGTGACATGTGAGAACTGTGAATGTTTTTATGTGGGGAAAACTGAGAGGTGTTTAAGGCGTAGGATTTATGAACACCTATACGACATTAAAAAGGGTAATGCAAAGAATGCACTATTCAAACACAGTGAGGTTAGTGGACACACATTACTTAAATTTTTTGAGATTGAGGTGGTCCAAAAGGATGACAGAGGGGGGCCATGGGTAACACAATTGGGATACCATGAGGTGCATTGGCAGTTGATTCTAGAAGCCAACAAGTGGCCTGGTATAAAAGACATGATATCCCTGGCACCAATTTTAAAGTTACGGGCTGCCAAATTATAGATGCTATGCCTAACTATACTAAAAGGTTAATTGAGGATGTTTTTTCACATAACTTAAAACAAATTTTTATTTACACTAATTTATATTCACCAGGTACCATATATTTATATATATTTATATATATTTTTACAGTGTTGTTCCTCTATTTTTTTTAATAAGATTTTTTAACAGGATTTGTAAAAGTTTTTTAAATAAGATCTGATAATGTTTTGAGGTATCCATCAGACTATTATTTATTTTATATTTTTCATGATAGACTTGCATTTGTTTACATATACCTCAATACACAATTGTATATAGACATTTTAATAGGCTTGTCGATTGGAGCATGTCATTTACAGACAGAATTTATTATTCATTACAGGTTCATTTATGGCGCACTTTGCATCTTAGTTATACAAATTACATTGCATATATACATTTCATATTTATTTACACTTATTTATACTGTTTTAAGTTGGATGTGTTACTAAACAATGTTGATTGGTTTATTATGAGGTTAACTGCACGCAACCAATGTAATTGGAAAACTTATTTAATGTTGGAATTGGACTTTGGTTTGTATTCTGAGGAAATTGCAGACGAAAACGTACTGTTTGAGATTTCAGCATTTAAGTTTTAATTTTGGTTTGCTGTGTCACTAATAAATTCTTTTTCGGGTCAACGGCTGTCCAGTGCTCTTATTTTGGTAAGGCATTAATGTTGTTATTCATATCTTTTTATCTTGCCCTTTTTTATATTTTTAAACTAGAAATATAACTTGTTTTATGATATATTTATATTTTTTGGCATCTTTTTTATCATGTGTTTGTGGAGCATTTCTCCACGGGTCTCCACTGAAAATGAGCCCCAGCCCAGTGGACTAACCCGGTTAACAAAGGAAAAATACAATAATAAAAATTCTTTATATTGGACTTTTCAACGTGCTCCCACTTGACACATTTCTCAAGACCTCTTCACAAATCTTCAGAGAGTGACAAAACTCTTCCCAATCCTGTTTCCATAGTTTCATCAGTCCCTAAATTCGAGTGTACACCAACTTCAATTTATCACCTTTAATATTTGTTTACTGCTCTGGAACTTTCAGGCACTTACCTCTCATTGTGAAAAAAAACTTCCTTTAACTGCTCATGTATTTCCTTAATGGCAATCTCAAGGATCATTAAGAATGGCTAACCCCAGAAATGTTTGTAATGTACTCTGAATAGTGTCCCTCACTTTGATATTTTTTTATTCTGGATGTCTCCCAGTGTTTGACACGACAGTAGTCAGCTTTGGCTCTGATACTCAGGTAACACCTTTTTACAGATAAACCTTCTACTGGACTACCTCTTTGCTACCAGGACATTTCTTGTTTGACACACAGACTTCTTAGGTTCATAGGTAGGTACTAGGCTATTGGCCCTGGGGCCTATATAAGCCTAGCCAAAAAGGTACCCTAGCTTTCGCCACCCAAGAAAATTATTTTCCTGTGCCCCTGTCGAGCAGAGCCACAGAGGTGATCCCTGGGGTGAATTTCCTATTTCCCATCCAATCATAAAGATTTTTCTTGAAGAGTGCTAATGAGGAGCTTTGTTTGATATAGATAGGTAGTTTGTTCCAGAGTATGGGAAGTCTCTGGGATAGGAATCTATCCCTTCAGCATGTTCTGTTTATTGTAGTGACAAGGTTTAGGTCCATAGAGAGTGTAGCTCAGAGGGATTGGGATTTCTTTAAGTGGAGCATGTCCAACATTTATGGTTCTGACATAGCTTTGTATGTCAGGTAGAGATCGCCTCTGAGTAGGCAATATGCGATGGAGTAAAGCTTGAGTTTGAGACTGTCTGCGTAGGGCATCTGTTTAAGGCTGGTAATCCTCTTTGTGAAGCATTTCTGCGACCTTTCCAGTTGTTGTAGATCTCTTGTGAGGTACATAAAAGGGCACTGTACTCTATAATGGGTCTAATGAGTGTGGAGTAGAGGGGAACAATGACCTGTTTTTTCCTGGATGAGAAACCTTTTGTGATGAGGTGCGCTGCGTAGAAGGATTTCCTGAATACTGTGGCGATGTGATTATCAAAGGAGGGTCTACTATTCACGTGGGTCCCAAGTTCTCATCACATTTTTGGTGTTAAGTAGACTACCACCTATGTGCTAGCTCATGGGCAGAGTTTTCTTACCAAAAGGGATGACGATACACTTTTTGGCATTGAGCTTGAGGCTATGGCTTTGACACCAGGCATCTGTCTCTGTGAGGCCCTTTTGTAGGATGTCCACATCATTTGGGGACTCAATTATGGCTCCTAGTTTGTAGTCATCTGCAAACTTCGTTATTCCCAGGACTGAACCCAGTGATACTCCACTTGTCACTGGTTTGAAGTCAGATTTGGAGTCTGCAACTTTTACAGTGTGGGTTCTGTCAGTGAGCCAACTGGCAACCCATCTTGTGACGTAGGGATTTATACCTAATTTAGGGAGTTTAGCTATAACTCCAGAATGGGGGATGGTGTCGAAAGCCTTGGCGAGGCCAAGATAGGCTGTGTGAACCACCTTACCCTTGTCTACAGCTTTGTTGACCGTCTCAAAGAAGTTGATCAGGTTCAGGAGGCATGACCTGCCCTTCACAAACCCAAACTGGGTGGGGTCCAGAGTTTGGCAGTTACCAATGTCTTTGTTTAGGACTTCCATGATGATAGGTTGCATAGCCTTTCAGTCCAGGCTCGTCAGGCTAATAGGGAGATAGTTCCAGGGACCAGTGGTAGCTCCCCCTTTGTGGAGTGGGATAAATGTTGCTGTGCGCCACTCACTGGGCACAAAGCCTGATGTGAGACTATGATTGAACATGGTGCTTAGGTGGGGAGTCACAGCTCATTCTGAAGTTCATGTAAAATGCAGCCTGGGATGTTGTCTGGTCCCATGGATGCTGTGTTTTTGGCTTTAGAGAGTGCAGCTTTTACCTGCATAGTTTTGATTACAGGGACTCTACATTCTTCCTGTACAGTTATGGGCCCTTTAGGGGGTGAGAGGGGGGTAAAGTTAGCACTGAACCTATCTGCCAGGACGTTGGCAATATCAGTTGGTTCTGTAATTTTCATGCCGTTGTGCTGCAACTCAGAGCAGATCTGGGTGTTGCTGTTGAGATTCTTGACATAGCTATAGAATGCTTTGTGGTTGTCCCTAGAATCAGTGGCAATTTTGTTGTTGTAGCTAGCTTTGAAGGATCTTATAAGGGATCTCAGCTTCTTACTGAGGCTGACCAGGGAACTCCTCCACTCATGGGATTTTACTCTCTTTTGCAACAGGTTCTTCCTTCTGTTGTAGAGTTTGTTTATGGTAGGGTACCACTACATTGGCTTCCTTTTTTTGGATAATAGCGTCTTGGTTCTGTTTAGGATAGCACGATCCATACACACGTTTAAGTGCTTATACAGTGCATCTGTGTAGGATTCAGCAGTTGTAATTGTACTGTCCATCTGCATGGGTGTCATGAAGTTCACCACTTCGGTCTTAAGAAGCATGAAGTTGGCTTTGGAGAAATTGTTTACCGTGATTTCCTCAATGGGGGGTGGGGGTGGGGGCGGGATGTGGATATCTAGGGTGATAAGCTTATGGTCGGGCTCTGACCAACGAGGAGATGACTTCAGGTGTGGTACACCGATCACTCATGTTGGTAATGACTAGGTCTAGGATATTGTTGCCCTTGGTGGGTGTGTGGATAAGTTGATCCAGGGCATTAGAATTTATAAATTCCAGAAAGCGTTGAGCGAAGGAGTTGGTTCAAGAGTAGTTTTCCCAGTTAATGGTGGGGTAGTTGAAATTGCCCATTATTAGGGTGGTTGGTTGAACCCTAATATTTTCCAGTATATCAAGAAAAGAGTGGGAATCCAGGGGCATGGTGGGGGATCTGTAGCAAGCTACAATTTTGATTGCAGTTTTGCCCAGATTTAGTTGCACTTGGATAACCTCAAATGTATTATGCTGAGCAACTAGTCTCGAGGTGTGGATATCCTTAATGAATATGGACACACCTCTGCCTTTGGTGTTCCGGTCCAGGTTAGGTGGCCAAAAAGTGTGGCATGAGTGATAGCCTGGTAATGCAGAGGTGCTCTCTGGATCCTTGAACCAGGTCTCAGTCAGTGCACAGATATCAATGTTCTCCATGTTAAGGAGTGCCTCAAGGGAATGCATTTTGAGATTTAGACTTCTAGCATTGAGTAGCATTACCTTTTGCTTGCCTGTTCCTGTTACAATGGTGAATTTGTCATTTGAACCTTGCCTAAAAAAGGCACTACAGGGTCAGCAAGAGCCTTAGCCAGTATCCAGAATCCTAGGGGTGACAGGTGCAGGCCATCTCTGGCAAAGCATCATGGTCTGTCGACCATGTCGTCCCAGGCAGACAGATACTGGATTCCCTTAGAATGACAGCAGAACCTTAGACAATTGTTGAAGTCAATCATTTTGTCGAAGGTCGTTGCCTAGATTATTTGTCAGCAGTGACAGCAATAACTGCTGGGTCTGCTGGTGGGTTCCTAAAGAGGTATTGGGTATCCTGAGGAACCTTGCAGAATCAGTGCGGTCTTTTGGAAGCTGGTGGTTGAGAGTCAGGAGATAGAGAAGCAGCGAAGAAGGCATCCTGGAAAGCAGGTAGCAAGAGGGCCACTGCTGAAGGAGAAGGTTGATGAATTTGTAAAAGGTTGAAGTACATTTCCTTGGAGTCAGATGCATCAGATACCTGCCATTTAAAATGTTCCCTCATAAGGGAGATTGCGTCTCCAAAGGTGATTTCTTCCCCCAGAGACTCAGGAGTAATGGAGTCTCCCTCCTCTGGGGTGATGAAATCCTTTGGGGATTCTATTTGGGACTCATATGAGATGGATTCATCTGAAGAGGAGTATTCTTTTTCTGATACCTGTAAGGTAGGTAGAGGTGAGGGGGCTGGTGGGGCCTGTTGTGTCTATAAGGCGTGAAAGGCCTTAAAAATGCTTAGAGAAAAAAATTCCCATTCAGGAACTGGTTGGGTTTCAGGATGTTTAACTTTTTGCTTTTTCTTTAAGGGAGTAACTGGTGGGGACAGAATCAGAGCAGATGTCTGCCTGGGTGGAAGTAAATGAGCAAGGCACTCCGAAAGACCGAGCCATGGTTCCCCTCCGCCATCAGAACCTGATGGCTGAGCAACCTCAGGGAACGTACTATAAGTTCCCGCCTCCCCAGCTTCCATTGAGGTTCCTGGGCCTGGCTTGGAAACAGATATCTGGGAAGATTGCCGGGCTTTCATCAGCCTCAAAAACCTTTTCAGACGCCTGAGGTGCAGTGTGGGGATTCCAGCCTAACTTTCTTGGCCTTCTTCCTCGGCGGCACTTCAGATGGGCCTTGCCCCCCCCCCTTCTATACCAAACGCAAGACTTCTGAGTGTCTGATTTTCTAAACACAATTCAAGTGCGGCGAGACAGCTATGAAGGGTTTTTGGTAGGAATGATTTGCAAATAGGGCATGACGTATAGTCGTGGTCCTGGCCTTAACAAAACAGGCACTTCGTTGTGAGTAATTTGTCTCCCACAAGTGCACTTCCCCTTTCTAGCGGACATGCAAGACTTAATAATCAAAGGTAATGAAAAAACCCAGCAGGGCACTTATCTGAATCGGTAGGAGAATGATAGTCGGAAAAAGCGATCTTTCGAACTGGCGAACAAGAGTCTGGCGTTCACTGCGGCAGGAAAATTCTGAGGAGGGTGCGTGCAGATGTCACCTTTATCCCTATGTCGGTTTATGGCCCTGACAAGAGACATCACATGTATCCTCCTGAAGCAAAGACTTTGCTATACTGGCCAGAATGCGATGCTGCAGGCAGCAACTCCCTACTGTTATGAATACTGCAACATGTGCATAGGACATCTAACCTTCTCTCTTTCATCTGCTACTTTTCCCTAACTCTTGCTCTTCTTGAAGGTCAAAATACTAAGAAAATGCATCCTAAAATCACACTGCTCGTATCAGCATCACCTAGCATCACACAAGTCTTTAAGCTCCATTCTCTCATTTCTATTTCTAAGCTTGTTGACACAATCTGCTCTTGTACCATATCTGATGCATTTCTTAAAGTAGCCTTTCTGCTTCTGTGGTGATGTATTCATTAATTTAGTAAGCACTCAACAAGCACTACTTTAACTTACAAGCTCATTTCAAAAGCTCCATAAACAGAGTGCATGCATGCACAAAAATAAAACGCATTCTTAAGCCAGAATGCAATTCAAAAATGAAGCAAAACATAACTTCTTAATAAAAGCACATCTATGACCCAAAGAAAATCCAAAACAGGAAGGAATGGTGCTGTGGAAAGGCGCTACAATTATTTTTGAAATGACAGGTAAACAATGGTAAGGGAAGGACACAAACAGGTGTTTATCGATGGGAAAGGATAACACAGTTGTGTACTTACCATAATAGTGGATGTGCCAAGCAGATCACCGCCACAGTGTGTCCTGACTACTGGCACTTCCACTCAAAGCCTAACTTCCCAAGCTCTGAATCACCCTTGACATCCACATCCCACCCCACCCCCCCACCCCCCAGTAAGGAAACCTCCATAAAAAACCTTCACCAAACCCAACTTCATGCTACTCAAGTCAGAAGTGACAAACTTCATGGCACCCATGCAGACAGGATCTGAAAGTTCGACTGCTGAATCCTACCCTAAGGCACTGTATGAGCACATCCACTTGTGCATGAATCGTGCCATCCCAAACAGAACCAAGATCATCATGCTCTCCTCCAAAAAAAGGAAGCCAATCTATACAGAGAAAGAGGTTGGCAAAGAAGAAGTGGGATTGTCAGAGAGATGAAGTAGACGGGAGTATAAGGAGATGAGGTGCATGGCAAAGAGAGGTGGCAAAGGATAAGGCGTATGAAGAGTTGTATGAAAGGTTGGACACTAAGGAGGGAGAAAAGGACCTGTACCGATTGGCTAGACAGAGGGACCGAGCTAGTAAAGATGTGCAGCAGGTAAAGGTGATAAAGGATAATGAGGGAAATATACTCACAAGTGAGGAGAGTGTGCTGAGCAGATGGAAAGAGTACTTTGAGGGGTTGATGAATAAAGAGAATGAGAGGGAGAAAAGGTTGGATGATGTGGGGATATTGAATCATTAAGTGCAATGGATTAGCAAGGAGGAAGTAAGGATAGCTATGAAGAGGATGAAGAATGGAAAGGCTGTTGGTCCAGATGACATACCTGTGGAAGCATGGAGGTGTTTAGGTGAAATGGCAGTGGAGTTTTTAACCAGATTGTTTAATGAAATTTTGGAAAGGGAGAGGATGCCTGAGAAATGGAGAAAGTGTTTTGGTACCGATTTTTAAGAATAAGGGTGATGTGCAGAGCTGTAGTAACTACAGAAGGATTAAATTGATCAGTCACAGCATGAAGTTATGGGAAAGAGTAGTGGAAGCTAGGTTAAGAAGGGGAGTGATGATTAGTGAACAGCAGTATGGTTTCATGCCGGGAAAGAGCACGACAGATGCAATGTTTGTTCAGAGAGTGTTGATGGAGATGTACAGAGAAGGTCAGAAGGAGTTGCGTTGTGTTTTTGTAGACTTAGAGAAAGCATAGGATAGAGTGCCTAGACAGGAGTTGTGGTATTGTATGAGGAAGTCGGGAGTGTCTGAGAAGTAAGAAAGAGTAAAAAACACACACGAATACATGCTGGAGCAAAAATAACGAAATGTAACAGCTCCAATGGTAAAGCCAATGCACGGACTAGGGTGGTATAATAAACTTTAATGTATAAAATCAAAACAGTGCAAAGCCAGCCTCATTTAGCGCTTTCATCCACTAAATTGTGGACTTCATCAGAACTATTCAGAATTTAGTGGATGAAAGTGCTAAACGAGGCTGGCTTTGCACTATTTTGATTTTATACATTAAAGTTTATTATACCACCCTAGTCTGTGCATTGACTATCACTGGAACTGTTAAATTTCGTTATTTTTGCTCCAGCAAGTATTATTGTGTGTTTTTTACATTGTTGTATGCTGGTTTGCGTAAGTATGTAAGAGTGGTACAGGATATGTACAAGGGTAGTGTGACAGTGGTGAGGTCTGCGGTGGAAGTGATGGATGCGTTTAAGGTGGAAGTGGGATTACATCAAGGATCAGCTCTGAGCCCTTTCTTATCTGCAATGGTGATGGACAGGTTGACAGACGAGATCAGACAGGAGTCCCCGTGGACTATGATGTTTGCAGATGACATTGTGATCTATACTGAGAGTAGGGAACAGGTGGAGGAGACCCTGGAGAGATGGAGATATGCTCTAGAGAGAAGAAGAATGAAGGTCAGCAGGACTAAGACAGAATATATGTGTGAATGAGAGAGAGGATAGAGGAATGGTGAGGTGGTGAAGGTGGATGAGTTTAAATACTTTGGATCAATAGTTCAGAGTACTGGTGAGTGTGGAAGAGAGGTGAAGGAGAGTGTACAGGCAGGATGGACTGGGTGGGGAAGAGTGTCAGGAGTGATTTGTGACAGACGAGTACCAGTAAGAGTGGAAGAGAAGATCTACAAGAGGGTATAGAGACCAGCTATGTTATATGAGCTGGAGACAGTAGCACTGACAAAAAGGCAGGAGTTAGAGCTGGATGTGGCAGAGTTAAAGACGTTAAGATTTGCACTGGGTGTGACAAGGGTGGGCAGGATTACGAATAAGTATATTAGAGGGTCAGCCCAGGTTGGAAGGTTTGGAGACAAAGCCAGAGAGGCAAGATTACGTTGGTTTGGACATGTGCTGAGGAGGGATACTGAGTATATTGGGAAATAATTTGTATGACTTAATAGTCTAGTGTGTTTTCAACTTTTGGATCCACTCAATGTCTTCTTGCAATCTCAAGATGGGTTGGGAAAGATGGAGAGTAAGAGAGTGAGTCCATATTTGTCCTGGTTGCTCCCTGGGAGCTGAAGACGCATGGGGTCCACCAGACTTCTCAATTTTTTCCGTGCTACTTTCTCCTTACATTGGCCCTTTATACCCTTCACTAGAATCCCTTAAATCTGACAGAGATAGTGAAGGTCAGGATTTACAAGCCTAGTTGCTGTTGTACCTTAGCAAAAGGAGGGGGGGGGGTGAAAAAAAAATATGTTTAACACCCTCCATAACTTCCCCTTTTTCTTCATATTCCTCAAAATTTCAATGGCAGCTGTCCCACAGAGTAGCTCTTGTTCAGAGGTTCATAGAAGGTTACTAGGCTAGCGGCCCTACAACCTTTACAAGCCTAGCCATGTTAATCCCAAGTATCCCCAGCTGTACTTTTTGGGTAGTTCTCACAACGAATTTATAAACAGAGTGGGTCTGTGACCAACACCGGCTCCCCCTGTCCATGAGGGGCATGGGTACCACTGCAGAGGCGAATCTGCAGTCTCCCATCCAATTATCTAGGCTGCGTTTGAATAGGGTTAATGAGGAGCTCTGTTTTACGTGAAGGGGAAAGTCTATTCCAGAGAAGTGGCAGTGTGTGGGAGATGTATCTGTCTCTCCAGCATGCTACGTTAATATCATAAGCTAGGTTGGGATCCCTACAGCGAGTGACTCTTATGCCATTTGACTTGCAGATGTGCAGCATTTCCATCAGGGCAAGGTCAGAGATAGTCCTATATGCCTGTCACAGTCACCTCTCCACAGCCTATAACATACTGAGTAAAGTGACAGGGCTTTCAGCCTGTTCACATAGGTCATGGTCTGGAGTCCCTGTATTTTCTCAGTGAGAAACCTCCGAAGTCTCTCCAGCTGCTGCAAATGTCCGGAGAGGCACATACAATAAGGTGCATTATACTCTTAGTGGTCCGATGACCGTCAAATACAGTGGAGTTGTAACATCCCTGGACTTCAATGCTATGCCCTTACTTAAGACATGCGCTATGTAGAAGGCTTTCCTTACCACTGTGGAAACTTGATAAAGTACAGTTTTGTACCTACCATAAATGTAGATGTTCGAAGATCCACATTGCTGCAGTCCTTACACTTGGGTAGTCCGCTGTCCTCGGTCGGCCCGAATATCAAAGTATAAGGCTGACGTCGGTCAGGGCGCATTTGACTGACGTCAGGACGTCAGGGTACAAATGCGCATGACCGACGTCATATCCTCAGTCTTTTCTTGCCCCAGATGTCAGAAGACCCTAAAAATAAAGGTCAAAACCAAAAGACAGCAAACAACCAACCAACCACCCTTGCACAAACTATATGTACAATATATACAATATACACAAAATGTACAACCCAACCCATACAACCACCTCTAACTACAGAGGGGAAGGAGGGAGGGTAAATTGGACTGCAGCAATGTGGATCTTCGAACATCTACATTTATGGTAGGTACAAAACTGTACTATGTTCTTCATCTCACATTGCTGCAGTCCTTACACTTGGGTAGAATCCCAAAGCAGAGGTAAGGGAGGATGGCTAACTACAAGGAAGCAGGCGCTGCCAAAATGCCCTGCAAAACAGCAGTGGCAAAACCAGCCCTGGACTTAGAGTAAAGTGGCAGGTGATAATGCCTAGAGAAAGTATGCACAGAACTCCAAGTAGCTGCCTCCAAAATATCCTTGGTTGCCACTCCCTCAAAAAGCTGTTGAAGTGGCAGTAGCCCTAGTGGAATGAGGCCTAATCCCAGCTGGAATCTCCTTGCCATGATGGGAATAACAGAAAGCAATGCAAAACCCAATCCACTTAGAAATAGTTTGTTTCGATACAGGCTTGCCCTGAGAACTCAAAGCAAAAGAAACAAACAACTGCTGAGACTGCCTGAACCCTTTAGTTCTGTCCAAATAATAACGCAACTGCCTGTGGACATCTAAAGTGTGCAAAGTCTTTTCCCCTTTATTTTGGGGATTTGCATAAAAAGTAGGCAAATGAATAGTTTGGTTTAAAGCCACACTAGAAACCACCTTAGGCATAAAGGAAGGATTAGTACGTAATGATACCCTATCCTTATGGAAAATCAAGAAAGGCTCAACCGCCATAAGGGCCTGTAATTCAGAAACCCTTCTTGCAGAGGTAATGGCCAACAAAAAAGCAGTCTTCCATGATAAATATTTCAACTCAGCAGTAGCTGCAGGCTCAAAAGGTTGTAGAGTGAGTTTCTCCAACACAAAATTGAGATCCCAAGCAGGAGTAGGAGCTCTTCGTGGGGGTCTTATATTCTTTGCCCCTCTAAGAAATTGCTTGAACAAAGGATGAGAAAACAATGGTGGGTTGCAATCATAGTGAGCTGAAATTGCCGCAGCATGAACTTTAATAGAAGAGAAAGACAAACCTTTGTCTAGTGACTCAGTAAGATATTGAAGAGCCACACACAAATTAGGCTCAGAAACATCAAAATCTTTTGCTGCACTCCAAAACAAAAATCTCTTCCATTTGTCTGCGTACACTTTCCTTGTACTAGGCCTCCTAGCTTCCAAAATAACATTCAAAACTTGCTGAGGAAGTGGAGGCCCACTATGGTTCAAAACAGAATATGCCAGGCTGTTAGGTGCAGAGAGTGAAGCTTGACATTGAGCAAATGGCTGTCCTTCTGTGACAACAGGTGTGGAATCGAAGGCAAAGGCCATGGAGGCTGGCTAGACTTCTTAGTAATGGGTACCAGTGCTGTCGAGGCCAATCTGGAGCTATTAAAATCATCCTTGGCTTGTCCTGTCTGACCTTCAGAAGTACCTTTGGAGGAGAGGCAGAGGTGGAAAGGCATACACATGAAGATTGCTCCAATTGAAAGAAAGAGCATCCACTCTCCAAGCTGAGGGATGAAACCTTTTTGTGCAAAACTTTGGCAGCTGATGGTTTAGCGGAGAAGCGAACAGATCTATGGCTGGAGTTCCCCATGACACTGTCAATTTCTGAAATACATGAGGATCCAATTTCCACTCGTGGGGATCCATAATTCGTCTGCTCAACACATCTGCTAAGGAGTTCTGTGCTCCCGGCAGAAACCTTGCCTGAAGATTGAGCTGTAAACTGAGAGCAGTCTCCCACAAAATCATTGCTTGCCTGCATAGAGGATAAGAATGTTCCCCTTGCTTGTTGATGTACCACATGACAGTTGTGTTGTCTGTTAGAATCAACACCTGTCCTGGAAGAAGGAATTCCTTGAAAGCTATTAATGCAAACTGGACTGCTAACATCTCCTTCATGTTGATATGCAGATGTTGTAGTCTGACAGGCCACTTGTTTTGTATCCACTTTCCATTTAGATGAGCTCCCCAAGCTTTGTCTGAGGCATCTGTCGTTAAAATCTGACTCGCCTCTGGCCGGGTCACAGAGAGTCCCTTGTTTAGGTGACATTCCTGAGCCCACCACAAAAATTCCTTCTGAATGCAAGGTATTATTTGAATGACAGTGTCCAGATCCTGGCAGTGCTGAGTCCATACATTTTTGAGATACCATTGCAGCTTCCTCATATGCAGTTTGGCATTGGGAAGCACCAGAATACAAGATGCCATGAACCCTAAGGCTTGAAGGACTGTCCTTGCAGTCAGCCCGGACTGATGAGATAGTTGATGGAAGTAAAGGGATAGACTCTTTTGTTTGTCCGGGGTTAAAAAGGCCATCTGGGATGCTGTATTCAGTCTCACACCCAGAAAGCACATGTCTTGAGAGGGTACTAGACTGGACTTTATTTCGTTCACAGAATACCCTAGGCATCTTAGCACTGCTATCACATATTCCAAATGATGAAGAAGCTCTTCCCTTCCTTGAGCCAGAATTAGGCAGTCGTCCAAATAAGGATAGATCTGTATTCCTTTTAGTCTGAAGAAAGCTATCATTGGAGCCAGAACTTTCGTGAACACTCTGGGCAGTAGATAAGCCAAAGGGCAATGCAGAGAACTGATAGTGAGAAGTCCCAGCTCGAAAACGCAGATACTTTCTGCAACTGAGTCTGATAGGAACATGAAGGTAAGCCTCCTTGAGATCCAAAGTTACCATCCAATGATCTTTGCCCAGCAGAGGTAAAAGCTGCTGCAACGTCAACATTTTGAACTTGGGAATGTCCAGATAAGTGTTGAGGATAGATAAATCCAAAATTGGCCTCCACGTGTTCCCCTTCTTTGGTACTAGGAACAGGCGAGAATAAAATCCTAGGCCCACTTCTGGCAGAGGGACCAGCTGTATGGCCCCTAGTTGGAGCAACAGAGAAACCTGTTTGTGAGCCTCTATTCTTTGTTGAGGAGGAACATCTGGCATGCCTTTGAAAGGAGGCAAGGTATGGAAATAAAACCTGTAGCCGTGGTGTATGATATCCAATACCCATCTGTCCTGGGTAATTAAACTCCAATTTTCTTTAAAAAGTGCCAACCTTCCTCCCAAAGGTGCTGCCAGACGAGCAGGCTCCGGCAGCTGAAAAGGTAGGTCATTGGGTCTGCTTACGAAAGGACTGACCCCTGCCCTCACCCGAAGCCTGTGCAGGAGAACTCCCTGTTCTAGGCCTGAAAGAGCCCTGAGCTCTGCCCTTACCACGTCTAGATCTACCCCTAGACTGGGAATCATAAGAAGGATAAGTCCACCCTTTAGTAGGCCAATTTCTACTAAACTTTGGAGGCTGGACCTGCAAAAAATCTTTAACAGTCTGCATAGACTTAGCCTTGTCTTCCATTTTCTTTAAAACTGTCTCAACAGGAGGACCAAACAACACGTCAGATTGTAAAGGAGCATCTAAAATCCTTGTTTTAACATGTTCAGACAAATTCTGATCCCTTAGCCAGGCGTGCCTGCGAAGAATTGACCCAGTGGCAGCCACCCTAGATGAGGCCTGTACAGCATCAAAACCACATTGCAAAGAATAATTACCCACCTGTTCAGAAACATGCACTAAATCTTGCAACTCCTTACAATCAATACCTACTGCCAGAGCATCAACCTTAGACTTCAATAGTGAAAGGAGATAATTTTGGTATTTCACCATGTGAAACTCTCAATTCAGAGCCCTCATAGCAAGAGTGGAAGAAGTATAGACTTTCTTTCCCCATCTATCCAAGGCCCTAGCCTCCTTGTCTGCAGGAACCGGATTCTTAACAACAGAAGCCTTAACACCTTTAGGCCCCTGGCTAACAGTTTCTGGGTCCGCCCTAGGACTCTTAAAAAGATACTTATGAGCTTCAGGCACCCTGTAATACCTATCCGGCTTAACAGGAGCAGGAGGCAAAGAATCAGGATTAAGAGAAGCTTCTGTAAAAACATCTTCCACTACATTTAAAACAGGAGGTATAGCCAAAGGCCTATGCTGGGGTAAAAACAGAAATTCCCTAAGCCTTTTCCTGGAATCAGAGAAGTCCTGACCTTCCCACTTAAAATGCTCCCTCATGGAATGAAGAGTTTCTGAAAAAGAAAAATCTTCAGGAGGAGTAGCAGAAGGAGTAGAATCATCCACATCAGAATCAGAATAAGGAGAGTACTCCTGCAAGTCTTCAGACGAAGATTCTGAAACATCAGAAGCCTGCTCAAAACCCCCCAGCTCAGGCTCCACCCTAGGTCTCTTATCAGGAGGGGGCATAGAACCCCTAATCAAAGTAATCAAATCTTCTGCCATTTTAAGCATATGCTTCTTGGGCACAGTACCTGAAGAGCTAGGGGTAACACCAACTGAAGCAAAACCTGGCCTGCCTCTGGGGGAAGCTTTTGAAACAGAAGGAGAGGGCCTAGCCACCTTAGGAAGGGAGGGGAGGATAGTAACAAGAGAAGCCCCCTCAGCCTGACTAGTCTCCTGAGAGGCCACATCTTGCAATAATAAGGGCTCACCCTGGGAACATGAAGAAACCTCCGGTGGAGCCACCGGCTCCACCGACACCTCTAAAGAACCGGCGTCTGGTACAGACGGTTCTTCAAGCCTAGGCTTAACTGCCTTGTCCTTGCGCTTCTTTGAAGAAGCGGGCGTCGGAGCATCCGACGGCATTTTATAGTTGCACCGCTTCCCAAAGACTAACCTTGCACAATCCAACCTTCTCTTTATAGTGCGTTTATTAAATCTAGCACAAGAGCGACAACCAACAACGTCGTGCTCAGGCCCTAAGCAAGGAATACACAAAGTATGATAATCTCTATGCGGTATCTGTTTCCCACAAGAAATGCAATTATTAACTTTTTCTGACATCCGGTAAATGACTGAGGCAAGAAAAAACTAAAATATTCCCCAACGGGGTACTTAGCCAACTTTGAACTCGGTCTGAAACTTCAAATCGAAAAATCTCAGAACGCCAACCGGCACTTGCAATACTGCTTCTGCATCGGACCATGCGGCAAAAAAGACTGAGGATATGACGTCGGTCATGCGCATTTGTACCCTGACGTCCTGACGTCAGTCAAATGCGCCCTGACCGACGTCAGCCTTATACTTTGATATTCGGGCTGACCGAGGACAGCGGACTACCCAAGTGTAAGGACTGCAGCAATGTGAGATGAAGAACATCTATCAACCTGTGTTCACAAGTCTTGTACCACTGGGTTGAAACTTAGGGGGTGCTGTCAATATTGTAATTTGTAGGGAATTCAATTTTGCCAAAGGGAATAATAATGCATTTTTTTTTTTGCATTTCATTTTAGACCATGGCTTTGGCACCAATCTTTTGTAGAGAATCATCTCCACTTGTCTTTGTAAAATTTACTAGTGATAGGTCTTCGACTCCCTGAGGATGTCTAGCACCTGCTTACTTAGGGTGACGCCTGTGTAGGCCATTGTAGGATCATCCATGCCAAGCTAAAGGTAAGCAGGTAGGGGTGAACAACCTTTCCCGCATTTTGAGTGAGTAGGTCCACCCTCTGATGCAGAATCTACTATGCCTTGTTGGAGAGCTGGAGAAGGAGTAGCACCAATGCTGTCTGGGGCCAGTCTGGGGCTATCAGTATTGTTCTTGGGCCCTCCTCCCTTATCTAGAGGAGGACACGAGTTATTAGGGGTATGGGGAGATGCATAAATGAATAGTTGGTTCCATGGAAAGGAGAAGGCTTCTGTTTTCTAGGCTGACTCCTGTTTGATCCTGGTGCAGAATTTTTGCAATTGTGCATTCTGTCTGGATGCAAAGAGATCCACTTGAGGGACCCCCCCTAGGACTGGGTTATGGTCTGGAAGATCTCCGGGTGCAGGAGCCACTAGTGAGGGTCCATAAGATTCCTGCTGAGGCGGTCTGCTAGGACATTTTGAACTCCTGGCAGGTAATATGCCATGAGATGCAGTCCCACAGAATTTGCCGATTCCCAGATTTGCATTGTTAGTGTGTTCACCCTGTCTGCTGATGTACTGCATTACTATGGTGCAGTCTGTCTTTACTAGCAGGACGCCTGGAGTCCATTTTTCTTTGAAAGCCATTAGGCCTTTTTGTACAGCCATGAGTTCTTTCCAAATTATGTGCCTGTTTTGAAGTGGATTTCTCACCTCCCCTAGGTTTGTAGGTTCTGGAAGTGAGCCCCCCAGTCTGCCTCTGAGGCATCTGTTGTAAGGGTCTGTCCCCGAGGACTGAATATGAAGGGGAGGCCTGTGTTGCAGATGCAAGTCTGTGCCCAGCATATAAACTCCAGTTTGAAGCAAGAACTGAGGGGTATCTCTGCCTATAGGGGTTGGTAGCTCCAGCACTATGTTTCTGAGATACCACTGCAGCTTCCTCATGTGCAGTTTGGCAAGGGAGACCATGAGGATACATGAAGCCATGTACCCCAGGGCTCTTAAGAATTTCCTTGCTGAAATCTGATCCTTCATCTGAATCTTTTAAAAGTAATCTGTTAGGAAGGACACTTTCTGGAGGTAAGAAAGCCCTCTGGAAAGTGGTGTCCAGCAGGGCCCCCAAGGAAAACAATCCTTTGGGTAGGAGAAGTAACAGACTGGGTTCAATAAGAGCCCCAAAGAAAATAGGATGTTCTTGGTGAATTTGAAATCCTAGAGATGTTTGTAGGGATCTACTGACTGTATAAGGCAGCTGTCCAGGGAGGGATAGATGTCTGCTCTCTTGGTACTGCAGAAAGCTATTTCTGGAACCAGGCACTTTGTGAACACTCTTGGTGCAGTAGACAAGCCAAAGGGCAGAATAGAAAATTAAGGACTGGATCCTGTCCTGAAGCAAAGGAACTTTCTGTGGGATTCTTGTATAGGAATGTGAAATAGGCATCCTTAAGATCTAGACAGTGGCGGCTGGTGGCTTCAAATCAAAGGGGGGCTTGCAGGAAACAGCTGAATGGGTGGGGCCAACTAGAAAGGGGTGGGGCTATGCTAAAAACTGGGACTTTAAATATGCTGAACTGGATGCCAGACCATCATTATGAGAGTCCAATCAAGACAAAATTAAGTGTACAAGAAAAAACATATTTCAATGCATTGGCTACATGCAGCTTACTTAACATATAGAAACAAAAATGGTTATGAGGCACGAAAAAATAAATCACTTTTTAAATACATTACTGGAATGCCAGACAAAATCAAGTATAAAAAAAAAAAAACAACTCAAATCACTTCTCCTTGCACTGCAGTTCTAATTATAATTTATATTCAGCTTTATAAAAATAATATGCTTAAAGTAGCAATCTCTGTGATAACCCCACTTGTACAAATGTTTCTTAGCCAAAAAAGACCTGCTGCCTGACAACAATTATCTACTTGTTTCATGGGGAAAACATGGTCAAAGTAAAAAATGAATAGCAAACAAGAAACAAGCTCAAGATAAATTGCTTAAAGGAATACTGCACAGGTTATGGACCACATATGATAGATTGGCATTCTGTTTAGTTTATGGGTAAAGCCTGCAAAGACGACAACGTCTCCAACAAATGTAATGAGCTTCTGAAAATACTGTAATCCTGTCCTTTATTACAAATACTGTCATATGAATTTCAATCTAGTTATGCAAATATTCTCTGCATGGCAACAACAAAAAGGCTTTCAATGTTGGTAATTCTTTAACAGTATGCTTATTAAAGCTTACTTGCATCTTACAGTCTCAGACAAGCTTATCTGATGGTCATTAAAGCATTACTACTTAAACACAGAGCAACAGGCTCTGCAACAACATGCATTTTCTGAATAAGAGGAGGCATAAATCAACAGCATAAAAATGACAGAAAACCAGAACATTCTGCAAAATCAAGGACAGATGAAAAGCCACTGTAGTACTCGTCTCAACCTTGGATGGGAGGATACTCTGCACATCTACACTGCATAACTGCTCCTTGCCTTGCTTGGACACATCCAGTCACTACATGGGGGAGTGGGGTGCAACAAGCATGTCAAAATTTGAAAGGTCTCTGGCTGACGATGATGGCCCTGACACATTTGTCATACCTCTCAACCTCAGAGCAAGAAATCTGGACAAAGCCATAAATAGAAGTGGGACAAAGGCCCAAAAATAAGGACCATTTTTAAATATTGCTCTTATAAACTTAGAAAGATAATAGAATAGTAGGTCTTGCATTAGTATGAATTTTCTGAAGGGTATGAAATCTAAAACTCAAATGTGTCATTATTTTCTAACTTCAATCTTTAATGATTTGCCACTAATTTGCCAGAGAACCACAATTTTATGAAAAACGGACCAAAAATGTGACGCAAAAATATAAAATAGTCACACAATACAGCTGGGAACCTGTCAAAGAAAGGACACTTTTAATATTTGTACTGTTAACTTGAGCAGCTGACAAAATAAGAGTATCTACATGCATTTCTGAAATTAAACGTAATCTATTACTCTGATCATTACAATTATTTATTAATTGTAAACCCTCCAAGTTTTCTTCCAAATTTGCCATTTTGCGGAGGGATTACTAGGGGGAGAGCAACATTCTGAGCCAAAATCGGGGACAGTTGAGAGGTTTGGCTATACCTAATTCTATGAAATTGATTTATTCGCTCATACCTCTCTACCTCAACGCAGGAAATCTGGGCAAGGCCAAATATATTGGGGGAACATACAAACAGTACTAAAAATTGCTCTTGTATAAATTTAGACAGTTGACAGAATAACAGGTATTGCTTTAGCATGCATTTTTCTGAAGGGTGTGAAGTCTGAAACTCAATGTCTCATTTAGTGACTTCATTCCTAAATGATTTGCCAGAAAACCACAAATGTTAGGAACAAACCAAAAATAAGAAGCAAAAATCTATTTATTCTGCAAAAATCTGGACAGTTGACAGGTATAGTCCAGCCAGGGCCGAGTTTGCCGCCCTTCCCCCTCACAAAATCATGGTCGAATGGGGATTCCCACTGCAGCTATTCCAATGTCCCATTACTAGGCTATTTCGCCCCATTTACCATAAACACTGTAATGTGCATACTGCTTTACTTCTACGATGATTTGGATTTCATTTAAAAGTTTTATTTTACATTTTATAGCACAAATACTAATAGACATCTGCTAAACAAAGCAATGCAGTTTCATAATGAAAAGAGACAGCACTAAAACTTGTCTGCTCTTGAAACTCACATTCATTGAAACAGCATCGAAACCCACATTCAAAGAAAATACTTCTGGCCAGTGGCAGATAAAGATTAACTTTGGGCCGTTTTCAAATCATAGGCCCCTTGCACAGGAAACATACATGTGTTTTTTGATACACTTTCCTGATTGTATTAAATTGTATTCCTTGTATAATACAGTGCAGTTGCTAGACAGCATTTTAAACATATTGTTTTGAACATTTGTCCACTAAACAATGAAACAAAATGCATGCACCAATAATGTCAAAACTGCCCAATTCAGAAAATTTCTGTCATAAAAGGCTACTCAAACTTCTACAATCCGCTAGTATCAGTAAATATGCACAATCTTTGCATAAGTAAAAGTCAACGAAATAATTCTGCATTAATGAGATCTGTAACTAATGAAGAGGTTGCTGCTAGCACACAACTTTATATTTCATTGTTTCATCTACAAATAAAGTGCCTGCTGCTCTTGAGGAATAAATTACCGATGCTACGTTAAGAAAATAAGCTAGTAATACTGCAATAGGGAATGGATGGCAAACTGGTAACAGGTTCATCGTTAGTAGGTATATCTGCCAAAGAAGACACTCTCAGGACTGCATCATCCACCCCCTTTAAAAGTACAAAACAGTACAGTATCAGTAATGCACCTATATACTGTGGTATTAGAACTCACAGTCTTCTGCATCAAAAGCAAGTACACTACCTGTTGTGTATTAACAATGCGGGCAGACACAGCATAAGCAGCACTAAACTTCCCTTCAAGCTCTCAGCTCCTTGTAAAATGCACTCAACTGTATCTCTCAACTTTGAAGCACAAGAAATCTGGAAAAAGCTAAAATTTATGGGTGGGGGGACAAAAGCCCAAAAACCAGGGACACATTTTAAGCACTGCTTGCATAATCTTGGAATGTTGCTAGAATAAAATGCATTTCAGTGCCAAGTCTTGAACCCAGGACCCTGTGCACTACAGTCACGGCAACATACCACTATGCAAAATCAGCTGTTTCCTGAAAGACAAGTAGACAAACTTAAATGGCTATCATTTAGTGAATTCAGTTCTCACCATAGCGCCCAACTTCTTAGCACAAAACAGCTAGACAAAGCCAATAAATGGGGGAATACAGTCCCAAGAATACAGACAAATTTCAAATGTTGACCTTATAAACATAAAATTGCTAGAATAAAAGGCTTTGTGTTACTGTGTACTTTCTGAAGACTATGAAGTCTGAAATTCAAATGCATGTCATTATTTGGTGAATTCAAAATTCAGAAAAAACAGATTTTATGAGGAACAAAGCAAAAATATGAGGCAAAAAATTCACAAGTGGTGGTGGGTAGGGAATTCAAGCTCTTGCTACCTACTTCCAAGGTAGAGGGTTTGAGTCTAGCCACCATGTATATTTCCTGACTTCTTTCTAGCTACTGGGGCATTTTACACACAGACACAGACATACACACTCTTCCGTTAGTACCTGCAGAGTTTTAGTCCAAAAGCTGCAGCTTCATTAACTCCAGCCAGCCAAGCTCCAGTTTCAAAATGAAAGCTCCGCGAGATCATAGCCCAGTGTCCTTCCTGCGAGAGGAGGCTCCAGCCTGTAGATGTTGCAGTCCAATCCCCTTCCAGTCTATGCAGTTGTAACTGCATAGACTTCTGGTATCTTTGCGGTTGCAGGCAGTCTTCTTAATCCAGATAGTCTCACCAGCAGTCTGGATTCTGTGCGCATGCTCTGGACTGGTTCAGTAGCAGTCCAGACTCGGGAAATGCCACGAGTGTGTATACATGAGTTCTGGATCTCGCGTTTGTTTTCATTTATTTTTTTCTTTTGTTTTTATTTTTTCTTTCTTTTGTACAGCTGGGGGGGGCTGCACCAATAGCACGAGCCACCCCTGGATCTAGAGAGACCATGAAGGTCTCTACAGGGAGAGCATGGGAAGGAGCTTTTGAAGAGTCAACATTCTGAATTTGGGAACCAAGAGAAACTGGTTGAGTTTGACAGGTCCAGGACAGGACACCAAGAGCCTTCTTTCCTGGGGACCAGGAATACTCTGAAATAGAGTCCTATTTTTTGCTGAGGAGGAGGAACTGTATCTACTGCTCCTTGTACACAGAGATTTTGAATTTGAACAAGGGCTTCTGTCATTTGATTTAGGGGGACATCTGGAAAACCTGAGGATTTTAACTCATTAACCCCGAGTACCGTCACACAGCGCGTTTAAGTTTACATCTGAGCACTCCCTGAAACGCAAACTATCTTGAGCCGTTACATTCGAGGTCATCTAGGAGCACAACTAAGTTCACTAACACACTGCAACTCCCACTGCTGAAAACTGAAGTGAAAAAGTACCAATTACCTTCTCAACTTTAGTTTCACAGTGGAGTTATCTGTTGTTTAAATAGGAATTTTGAGAACATCAGCTTGCTGTGCACCCCTTTTGTGGTTGCGATCGTTCGCAGCTAGCCAATTTTCTCTGCTTTCCCGGTTTTAGTAAGCACAAACACTAGCATTCCCCCTTCACCTGCATTAAAGTAAAAAATATATATACAAGTGTAAAAAGAATCTTCAAAAAGCAATACGTTTATTAACTAATGAACACCATTCCTTAGCCCGTATTCTTTCACTAGCCCAGCTCATGATGTAAGCAGTGTTAGTCAATCAGATTGCTACAAAAGGATTCATCGCTCAAGTATGGAATAACCCAAAGTGACAGCAGTGCAAGGGACAATTCAGGGAAGCAAGTCAGGTTCAGTATAAGAAGCACATTTACTTATTTTTGTTGTTTATGGAGAACAGTATTATCTGGGAAGTGTATGCTGCGTAAATATTGCACGGCTTAAGAAGTATTTGCCATCTAAGATTATGCGTAAACTGTCACTGAAGTCTGCTGCTAAAATGTGAAAAATTCTGTTTTTTATTTATGGTTTCTTTTCGTAGCACTTTGTTACAACAGGATTTCCGTAAAGGTTTTGGCCACTTACTGGCAGCTTTTACTGTGCTGAAAAATTACGGGCGTGATCTGTGAATTTGCATGTTATTGCTACGGCATTTTGCTCACTCGTGGCATTTGGAAATTTGGCAGCATACTGAAGTGCAAGTTTGAGAGAGAGCTCTATAAGCACTGAAGTTTTTATCAGTTGATTTTCTCAGTAAAAACATTTCTTTATTGCTAAGTGTAGTTTACGGTAGTGGTGTTCATGGACATTGATTCCTAACCGCACAGCAAAATAATGGGCATAGTATCCTTCAAACTAAAGGGGTGGCAAAAGCCACAAAACTCTGGGCTAGGCTTATAAATGCCCTTGGGCAGATAGCCTAGTATGAACCTATGAACCTATGAACCTAACCCTCTTACACTTGCACTTTCTTTAAAAAAAATGTAGAAATCTGCTTATTACATTCGTAGCAAGCAGATTCCTACAGTTTTCACCACACATTAGGTGCTAACCAGTTCCCTGCATAACCGCAACTAGAATACCGGCATTTTCAACCGGCAATGCATTTCAGTAACGATCGCGCCCCATAATCCTTTGCGCACTTGGCAACGGCAACTTTCTATTTTAGCAAAGCCTGTCATTCTAGCAACTTTCTAAATATATATGGATTTTTTAAATTTGCCCATGATTCTGCATATTTTTTAAATTTTAACTCATTTGTTTTTGCCTTTGTCTGTGATTACTGCACAGTAGTGCAGAGGTTGAAGGGTCCAGGGGTGGTATTGTCCCTTCATACATTTGTGTATCCCACAAAGGCATCGTAAATTTGTCTTTCGGCTTTTCCCGGTTAGGGGTCGCCACAGCGAACTCTGGTCCGCTAATGATTGGCAGTAGATGTTCACGAACGCCGAGGTGCCAGCTCGACGTTCAACCTTCAACGAAGGCACACCCATTTACACATGTCTTTCAAACGCCCACCCAACCACGGGGAGGATATGTAGACTCCACACAGAAGGCACTCCCCGCACTCTAGCCTAGAATTGAACGGGAGAACCTCTTGCTGTGAGGTAACAACACTACCGCTGCACCACCGCAGATGTGACAAAGGCATGGTTGGCATTGTAAATGACTGTACTAATATGTGCATATAATCATGAGGTCTGGAATAGATCTGGGCATTGACAAAGTTATGACCACTCTAAATTGTCAACTTCAACTTCTTAGATCACTCGTGACTCCTTAGTTCTGGAATTTTTTTTATTTGTTATATTTGATTTTTGGGGGAGCTATGTGTTTTATAACATTTCTTGTACAGGCAAGCAATTGCTGAGGCACTACCTTCAAGTGGAGACAAGTCCATCAATACTACCAACAAGAGACAATGTTACCAAGTGGCAGATACTGGGTTTACCTGCTATATCAGATGATTGATACCAACTGTCAGTTGTTCATTGCCAATGAAGAGGATTCAATGTTAATATTAAACCAATGTCTGCTCACATTCTCCTATTACCAGTAGTGAAAGGCTATAACTATAGCCATATACCGAGTGAGAGGGACATTGATAGTGCTCAGTCACAGGAGAAAGCAAAATGAAACAAAATAAAAGAAAGGAAGCTGTTTTATTGGCTTATTGGGCTTATGTATCTGCTGGTCTGCCATGTGGAGTTATACTTGCTGACACTGCCAACACAATTGCTGGTACCGGGTGGGAACTATTCCCAGGCAGGCGATGTTTAACCGGCTTGACTGAGTTCCTTGTACCCAATAACAGTACAGAATGCACAGAAGTTCACTGCTATGTAACCCAAAATAATTATGCCCCTACCATGAGCACTCTCCCTTGGCATATTTCTCGACCTTCAATCTCCAAAATGAGGAAAGCTACCTTTCATAATGTGAAACAAATAGCAAAATGAATTTTGTGAGATGGCACTAACAATTAATGAGACTAGCAGATTGAAGTTGTATTTCAACAATTTTATAAGATCTGTTCTAGTAACTTCTCTGTGGCTGGAAATGTGGTTAAATGCATTCAAATTCCTAGAGTGGCTTGGTGACATTAGATTTGGTATTTGCTCTGGTTAGCTACAGGCAAAAGTGTGGCTTCATCCTCATTAGACCACATTTATAATTTTTTTATGTATTTATCAATATGTTTCAGGAGTGGTTGCTGTTCTTAAAGTGCGTGTGTGTGTGTGTGCGCGTGTGTGTGTGTGTGTGTGTGTGTGTGTGTGTGTGTGTGTGTGTGTGTGTGTGTGTGTGTGTGTGTGTGTGTGTGTGTGTGTGTGTGTGTGTGTGTGTGTGTGTGTGTGTGTGTGTGTGTGTGTGTGTGTATAGATTAGATATATACAGTCATAATTTTCATATTTTTCTAAATATTGCAACCAAGTAACAGTCAAAACTGCATAATCTCATAAGCTCACATACAGACAAAATGCTGCTGACAGTTCGTGTGTTCACACAGTGAGTACTGAGATACTGTAAGCTGCTTATAAATTAATACAAAATGAATATTTTTTGTGATTATTATGACTCATAAAAGCCAGTTTAAACCTCAAGAACTCCCCTCGAGAGAATGAGTTAAAGGATAGCGTGGGGGATACATGGTGCGGGCAGAAGGGAATTTAGGTTAGTAAAGCAAATGCAATGGGGACGGAGTGTCAGAGGAGGCTGTGATCATGTAGGGGGTCTTTATACTGAAAGTACCTGATTATATAGATTCAGAGTTAAGTACCAGGCTAGCCTTTGCAAGTCATTTTAAGCCTAGCCAGTTTCCCTATTTGTGTTGAAAATAATCTATCTCACTTGGTTATAGACTGCCCTTACCCATCCCATGGATGATAATTATAGATTACCTCTAATGAGAATAACTAGGATCATACCATAGATAAGTTGGGGGGAGCCATGCATGGAATAAAGAGTTTAGGAGGAGCTGCCTCTGTCCATTTGTAGTACAGAGGTAAGTCTTGGGGTACAATTTCTGATTCTCAGTCATAGGTCTAAGTTGCACTTGCACATGGACAGGGATGAAGAATTATACTCTCTCTTCTCAGTACAGTTTTCTATATATTACTTACAGAAACTATGGATGTTTAAACCAGACTGTTTTAGAGAGAAAGTGATGCAAACATTTGCTCATGTGATCATAGCTGTTTACTAGGCTAATGACCACAAGGGCCTTTTTAAGCCTAGCCATGCATCCCAAATCTCTGACAAGTTCTGATAACTTTGAAAAATGTAAGCAAAGGTCTGGGAGATGAAACATTTACGGGTTGCCTGTGTCCATTACAGACACAGGTGCCAAACCAGGGAGGGGAAGTTTCATTTTTTTAAATGTCGGGTTGGTTGGGGCAGCAATAAGAGTACACAATATATACTTGTGCATACCAAGAAGGACTACTGAAAGGTTAGTGAAGGGAATGTTTCATTTGGTGTTCAGGGGAGTTCTTATGTATACTTGGACATACTTTTGAAGGGATTGTTGTACAAAAGTTTCATTTGCTGGTTAGGGGAGATGTCGTGCATAGCTGAACAAACTGCTGAAGGTATCACTGGAGGAAATGTTTCATTTCATGGTCAGGGGAGTGATTGTGAACACCTGGACAAACTGCAGAAGGGATCTCTGTAGGAAATGCTAATTTGGTGCCAGGACAGTGATTATGCATAACTAGACAGAATGGGATCACTGAGGGAAATATTTCATTTAGTGGTCAGGGGAGTGCTTGTGCATACCTGGATACACTCCAAACAGGATTCTTACAGGAAATGTTTCATTTTGTAGTCAGGGGAGTGGTTGTGCATACAATGGACAGACAACATAAGGGAGTGTGGTGGAAAATGTTTCATTTTATTGAGTGCTTGTGCATACCTGGAGAAACTGCAGAAGGGCATTTTCCCCAACTGCACCATTTTTGCAAAAATAACATATTCCCTAACAAGAGTAACAGTGCAAGCAGAGACCCTTGTAGTATTTGGACAATGAATGCTCCACTGTTCAATAAAGAATTTTGGAAGTAACTGTAGAAATCTTACTATAAAGACAGGAAGACAACTATATTTGTCTGCCATATCACCAAATCAGATTTATGCATTACCAATGAGCTGCTTTGTGATTAACTGCTTCCAATGCCTTTTTAATGTAATCAAAGATAAGCAGCAGCCATGTCCTTTTTTTGTGGCTTTACATAATAGTCATATATTACTGTCATAGTATTACACTAGTGGGCAGTAACTATTTATATTACTTTCAGTGCTATAGCAACAGCTGTCTCCATTATTTTGTATGGCAGTGTGAAATTTCTGTTACTGCATTCTGGTTTTGGCCTTATTTTTGGAATTGTACTGGTTGAGAGAGAGGTTCAAGTTTGAATGTGCTGCAAACCCTTAGAGCAGTTTTATATACTGTTGTGGTCCTGAATATCTAGAGCTGATTACTTCCATAGGCTAAAGCCCTAAGTACCAGGTGAAGAAAAGTAACCCAGAAGCATGATACTGCCACCGCCATGCTTCACTGTGAGGATGTTCTTCTTTTGGTGACTCAAAGTGGTGTTTTTTCGCTAAACATATCTTCTCGAATGTGCCCAAAAAGTTCAACCCTGGTCTCACCAGATCACAACACACTTTCCCACATGCTTTTGGGAGACAATGTATTGTTTTGCAAATTTGAGCCTGGCCTGGATGTTTTTCTGTGTAAGAAAAGGCTTCTGCCCTGCAGCTCTACTCCATAGTCCAAACATATGGAGAATATGGGAGATTGGTGTCACATGTAGTACACAACCAGTACTTGCCAGAAATTCCTGCAGCTCCTTCAATGTTGCTGTAGGTCTCTTAGCAGCCTCCCTGACCAGTGTTTGTCTTGTCTTTTCATATATTTTGGAGGGATGTCCAGTTCTTTGCAACATCACTGTTGTCCCATATTTTATCCACTGTTTGACTGTCTTCACTGTATTCCATTACTCTGGTCTTTGTCCTAACAGATGGTAACAGCTCTGTCTTACATTACACCTGTACCAGGAATATAATGAATGTCTATGTAACAGGTAATGTGCAGCAATTTTCCACCTGCACATTTGGGGTTTGTTTCTGATTTTTTCCTGTTGGTGCTTGTACATACCAGGAAACGTTACTGAACAGTTGTTTCTGGGAAATCTTTCATTCTGGTGCCTGTGCATACATTATATTGTAGGGCTCGCTTGGCTGGATGCTTCATTTTGGTGGTTGTACATACGAGGAAATGTTTCAAATGACGAATGATGATTTCAAAGGAAATGACGTTTCATTTGGGGAAGTGCTTATTTTTGGTGATTGTGCATACCTCAGCATTCTACTGAAGGGGTTGCTTGGGTGAAGTGTTCATGCTGGTGGTTGCAGATACTAGGAAATGTTACTAAAGGCTTGTTTGGGGAAAAGTTTGATTTTGGTACATGTATACAATTATGACTATGTTGCTTGGGGAAATAATTCATTGCGCATCAGGGAAGTGCTTGTGCATACATGGTCTCACTGCTGAAGTGACTGATAGGCAAATTAGTTTACTGTGTCATCTGGTGCTTGTGCATAGAGAATGCAAACTGAAGGTGTTACTGGGGACATATAGAAAGTCAGTCTGCAAGTTACATGGGTTACATAACTTAGAATACAGCACAGAAATGTAAATACAGTCTAATATGCCAGCATATTACCCATCAGATACACCAGTCACTAATTAATACTATAATACATAAAGTAAGCAATTACAGACAAGAAATCACTTCTGCTTGTATTATTCTATTTGTGATTATACTCGGTAGTTGTCTGAGTGAAATAAAGGTCATCACTTGGTGACTACTGACAGCATGGAGCTACCATATTTTTTGTGCATTTATCCTGGCTTTGTCAATACTGTGTGGAATTTAGTTGGGAGGAAGGGCTGAGTAATATGTAAGCGTTATACTATTTTACTGAATTACTCCGGTCTTCTCCTTACTGATAATGAGTTTGTTCCATAACAGCTGCCTGCACAAGGTAACATAATGAATGCCTAGCCTAGTCAACAGGTTATGTGAAGCAATTATCACCTTTGTCTGAGCATGCTTAACTTTGCAGTAATGAAAAGCAGGTCATTTTCACATCAGCAATAAGTGCAGTTACAATAAAGCACGGAGTCATTATAACTGTTCAGGTATAACTCTCAGCAGCTGACACTGTTATTCACATATGTAGAAGTTCTCATTGATGAATGCACAAGCCAGATTGTGTTTTTTTTCTCTGCTTGGAGTCATTGCAAGCCACCCCCCCTCATTCTTCATCAACTACCTACCCTCCGACCCCCCCTTTTTTCTTCCTGTATGTATATATACATATATATATGTATATATATATATATATATATATATATATATATATATATATATATATGTGTGTGTGTGTGTGTATGGATATATATGTATGTACACAATGTACTTGCACATACATGCAAATTATATATATATATATATATATATATATATACATACATACACACACACACACACACACACACACACACACATTATATATATATAATATGCATGTGTTTGTTTTGCCAGGCCAATTACTTCACTTTGTGATCAGTATGACAGCGGTCTCTCTTAGGAGATGGGGTGATTCTGCATATTTTGCTGTAGTTCATTTAGAGGGGATTTTTTTTGCATTTTATTCTTTTTTACAGGGGGATGAAGTGGTAACGAGGCATATGATCCGAGGGGCTGACTGGCCAACCTTTGTGCTCTTCAAGTTTCATTACGGTGCATGTACATGGCAGTAAATGTGACTGGATTGTCATTTGGGAAATATTTCATTCTGGTGTTTGTGCATACGTCAACATTTTATTCAAGGGGTTGCTTGGGTGACTGCTTCATTTGGTGGTTTCACATACGAGGGAGTGCTACTGATGGGTCATTTGGCAAAACGTTTAATTTTGGTAATTGTACGTATCTCAACTTTTCCTGAAGGGTTCATTTGGGTGAATGTCTCATTTTGAGGCATGTGTATAACATGTACTAATTAAGATGTTGGTAGGGGAAATAATTCATTTGTGTACCAGGGAAGTGCTTGTGCATACATGGTCAGACTGCTGAACATTGTAGTACAGATACGATGTAACAAGCATAGGTTTTTAGCTCAGATTTCAGTGATGGTTTTTATAATGTTTTAAACCAGAAAAACAACGCTCCCAAGAACAAGTGGTGTTAACCAGCAAACACAAATCCAAATAAAAAACGAAAAACACCACGCCACAGCTGAAAAATACTGAATAAAATCTTCTTTAATGAACGGTAAGCGCTTACACTCTAATTCGTGCTTCATCAGACCATACAAATATTAAAAACCATTGCACTTAAATATCAAACATATCTAAAAAGTAAACCAACAAAAAGTAGCAAACAATTAATGACAAATCAGGTACTTTTCACTTAAAGAGCTTTCGCTCTTAACACTGGTTTAATGGAACAGTTAAATACAGAGATTTAATGCAACTGTATCGTGAAGAATTTGCTGTTAAAGCTGATATTGTTATGGATGGTGTTTAGTGTTAAGAACAGCGAGTGAAGCTGCAAAAAACTAAGAAGTTATCTAGGGATATGGATGATTTCTCTAAAGGCCAAGTATTTGCTTGGCCTAGAGATGAATCTGTGAGTAATCAGGTAACTTCTGTACTCCCTAGTAGTGATAGATCAGCCGTACATCCTGTAGAGACATCTGCTACTGACTTTGAGAGAGCTTTGACTGATACTTCAATAACTGTTGATACAGAACCGCAAGGGCTTGCTACTTCTATTTCCTCAGTTGCTAATTATAACAGGACTGTGGTTCCTTTAAATCCTGTACCTATTTCAACAATGAGTGATGTACGACCCAAGGCCAACCTTAATCATGGTACAACTGGGTGTTTCCCTTTAAAGCAGCCTGTGCCTATTCGGCAGAAGGGAATACAATATCCCCAGCGTTCACAGAGCCAGGGCAGGAAATGCTAAAGGCAGAACGAAGACTCTCGTACACAAACTCTGAAGAGGATGTGGAAAGAACCCAGAATTGGTTAGTTTTTAATTTGTCTAGTAAGACATTGACTGCTGCACAGGGTGCCTTGTTACAACGAGGCCAGAGTTTAAATCCAGCCCAATCTTCTGATCTTAGTCAGACTATTACTTATGTTAGACTATTTGCACGCAAAGCCATGCTTAAGACAGTGTTCCCAAGTACTGACACATCTACACGTACGGATTGTGATGGGCTGAGGAAACCTAGTACATTTCAGCCCATACTTAGTCCTGTTCTTGAAACATTTGTGAAAAAATGTGAATATGACTTGTATAATGCTTATTATAATGGACAGGTTAAAAGTGAATTTTTTAATATTAATGTTGATGAGAGACATGCCCTGTCTGAATTACGGAATGATGCTTAATTAATCATTAAGCCTGCCGATAACAGCGGAGCAGTAGTTTTAATGCATTATGATTTCTATAATTCTAGGATTCTACATATGTTGAATGATCCTGGTGTATATACTAAAGTTAATAGAGATTTTATTAGAAATGTTGAAGATAAGATCATGTCTTATTTATGATTGTTTTAGCAGCAACATTATTACCAAGGAGACAAAAGATTTTTTGATGGTGGAATTTCCTACAATACCGGTGTTTCAGGCTTTGCCTAAGATACATAAGGATCCCGTTAACCCACCCTTCCGACCCATTGTTTCAGGTAGGGGCTGGCTGACTAAACCCTTTTCCCTCTATGTGGAAAAGAGGCTGAGACCTCTATTGAATGATGAAACCCAAGTACTTGGTGACAGTAAACAGTTTTTGTCACAACTTTATGCTGCTACTAAGGATATGTTTTTTGATAATACTTGTTTTTTGCTATGTTTGGATGTTGTATCGTTATTTACCAGCATATCCCATGACTTGGGTATCGATATGGTCAAGTAATTTTTGCCAAGTAAAAACATGATTGTTGAACAGGCTGATTTAATTTGCCTGTTTTGAGAGATAGTCCTTGAATACAACCTCTTTTTGTATGAAGATCAGCTTTTTCAACAGAATGTTGGCGTGGCTATGGGCACTTGTTGTTCCAATAGCTATGCCAACATTGTGATGGCCCATTGGGAGACAGAGTTTGTACTATGCTCTACATACATGGATCACATTAGAATTTATAAAAGGTTTGTAGACTATTTGTTTTTTGTTTGGCATGGCACTGAGACTAGTCTACTAGAATTTATTGGGTACATTAATAGTACTGTTCCAGTTTTGAAATTTACCCATAGATATTCATCTAAAGAGATTGATTACCTAGATGTCAAGCTTATAGTTGACAATCAGGGTAAACTTATTACTACTCTATTTAGGAAAGAATGTAGAAAGAATATGATGCTACATCGCAGTAGCATGCACCCTAGCCATATCTTCAGGAATGTTAAGGGCCAGGGTATATGCGTTTCCCGCCTGAACAATAGAGATGAATGTTTTTTTAGTGATACAGCTAGGTTAAGTGAGGAGTTTTTACATAGAGGATCAAGAGATCTGAAATTAATATGGCATTTAATGAGAGCATTAGCCATAGGAATGGTAGGGCCCAACCTTTTTACCCGGATGATCCTAACCATGTGAATACCGACTGTGGTGGGAGTTGGTAATCCGTGTAATCACAACGATGTTGGTTTCTTTGTACTACACAAATGATGCGAGTACTATTTTAAATGTTAGAGAAAATTGGCCCATTCTGCAATTGGATGCAGCTCTGAAAAATGTGGTAGGGGCCAAACCTAGCTTAATTTTTTAAAAACAAGAAAAGCCTTAAGCGACAGCTATGCTATAAAAATAGATGTCAGGAAGTTTCAGGTCTTAATAATAATCGACAAACGAACTATGAGATGTATGAGTTGTCGCTATTGCGATTTTATAGACATTAGTGAAAATTTTGTCCATCCCGCAACTGGCAAAGAGTTTGTATTTAAAATACAGGCTAATTATAGGAGTAGGGACCTTATTTATTTAGCAAACTGCAGACTCTGCGGCTGCTTCTATATAGGGAAGACCAATCGGTCCCTCATGGAGCGGATAATGGAACATCAATATAGCATCAGTAGGCAGGATACACATAATGCTTTGGCCAAGCATTGTGTTGAATATGGCCCTGATCATTCACTTGGGTTCAGAGTTGTGGAGATGGTCAGAGGTAGTATACATGGTGGTGATCTAAGAAATTATACAGAGGGACGTGAACTTGATTGGATCATTCGCCTACAAGCTGAAAGATTACCCGGTATTAATGGCAGGACTTCCATTAAACCAATGTTAAAAGAGCAAAAGCTCTAAGTGAAAAGTACCTGATTTGTCATTAATTGTTTGCTGCTTTTTATTGGTTTACTTTTTAGATACGTTTGATATTTAAGTGCAATGGTTTTTAATATTTGTATGGTCTGATGAAGCACGAATTAGTGTGTAAGCACTTACCATTCACTAAAGAAGATTTTATTCAATATTTTTCAGCTGTGGCGTGGTGTTTTTCATTTTTTATTTGGGTTATAATGTTTTATGTATCCAGCTTTCAAGAATAATTTCTGTTAATATGCACATACTGGAGTATGCAGTCTAGGTACGTCTTTTTCCTTGTGTGATGTCCCCTTTCACTGTCCCTCCACTCTGGTACCGTAAATGTAGGTAGGTCAGGGGCAGCAAATAGTATATTACGTCTGTCCTTGATCCCTTACGTCCATTGCTGCATGGACACATGTAAAGAGAAAAGACAGAGGTAAGACAGACTGCTGACACTGAAGGAGGTCGTGAGACAGTAGTGGTATCAGCAGTCTGAGTGGGTAGCCAACACAGGTATGGGACACTTCAGACGCTCACCAGCTGAAGCCCCATGCCTGTCAGTATATTAGTGGAGTGGCGGTCCTTAACCTGCTTTTTCTGTTTTACATGTGCCCTTCCTGTGCCCCCTTGTCAATTATTGTGTGTAATTTGGTATTTTCACAGCTGGTAGGTATGTACCTCTGAAGCATCACTCTGTGTGTGATTTGGTGTTGTCAAGGGTGGCACATATGTACCTCTGCATCGTCATCACTGGTTATATGTACCTTATCAAAAGAACGCCACTGTGGATAGGAGTGAAGATTTGGATTAGCTAACTAGGTAATGCTACTGATATACATATATGTGTAGTCTGCCAATACATCTCTCAAACATTAGTAACCTGTTTGCATTGCTTTCCTGTGGAGGTCCGTCCGGCCTTGTCACACTGACATGGTTTCACGAGCAGGAGAGTGACAAGTGAAAGTGTGGGTGTGTGGCCATTCTTACACTCACTGGGCTGCCAGCCATGCCTCCAGAAGTAAAAAACACTACAACTTGAGCTTCCCCACATCTACTGTGAAGGTGCACTGGGTTGCAAGAAGAGGTACGCATTGGAGCGGACTACTGCAGTGGTTGGAAGAGAACTGTTCCATCTACCCTGAGCCCGACATTCTTGTGCTGCACATTGGAGGGAATGATGTCATCAGTCAACCACTTGGAAGGCTACGGGTTCAAATCACAGCAATTTTTGAACACCTGAAGGCTTGGTGGCCACATTGTCATTTTGTGTGGTCTGATATAATTCCTCGACAGATATGGAAAACAGCAAACAGTCAATGGGCAGCTCACAAGGCCAGACATTTACAGAATGGGTTCATGCGTGGCTTGATGCACAGCGCCAGTGGATCTACAATCTGCTATGACAGCATCACCATAGAAGATGTTCACCTGTTCAGAAAGGATGGCATTCACCTAACTGAGGAGGGCATTGCGTTGTTCTTGACTGACCTCTACAATGGTGTGAGGAGAGCTATGCAAGATTGGTAACATGCAGCTTGTGAGAAGAATGGAAAACACCCATGACCAAAGTAGGACCAATATAGTAAGTAAAACTCTATTATGAAATGTGTTGTGTAAAATATATTTATCTGAGTTTGGCAAATAACTGTGGTAAGCAGCTGGTGAGGATGCTGACAAACTGTTTCAGGAAAGTGCTACCACGTACAATCTAATATGTCAGTGACCATCCTGCAATACTTCTTTTTTTAGTCTGCTTTTATCAGGCATGTGTAGAGTTTAGATGACAGGAAGGGCTTACTAATACAGAACTTGATCCCTTAGGTCCATTGCAGAATGGACACATGTAAAGAGAAAAGGCACAGGTAAGGCAGACTGTTGACACTGCAGGTCGTGAGACTGCAGTAGTATCAGCTGTCTGAGTTGGTAGCCAGTACAGCTGACGGACAGATGAGATGGCCTTGCCTGCTACTGAAGTCCCATGCCTGTCCTGGGTTCATTAGTGGAGTGGCGGTCCTTATCTTGCTTTTTCTTTTTACATGTACCCATTCAGCCGTATGTTGGCTACACCAAGAATGTGTATATTTACAATCATGTGTGTCTACATGGTAAAACAACTGCTTCTGAATGTACATGTACAGATATCAGTTTTGTTAGGACTCGGGTTATGGAAATTATGATTTTTTTTCATATTTAGGTAAATAACTTCGCAAGGGAGCATCTGAATGTGCCAAGTAACACCTCATTTTAAAGACAGTATTGCTGGTTCCAACACGATAAAAGAATTGTGCCTGTATGTTGTACACATGTGCAGATATCAAAGTTTGTTTCTGACTTTGGTTATGGAAATTATGACTTTTTTCATATTTTGGTAAATAACTTTGCAAGGGAGCATGTCAGTGTGCCAAGTAATACCTCATTTTGAAGCCAGTGTTACTCCTTAACAACATGGTAAAATAAATGTGTCTGTCTGTGCACTGTACACATGTACAGCTATCACAGTTTTAGTCTTGTACGATTATGAAAATTATACATTTACAATACTTCTCATTATTATGCCCATATCTTTGCAAGGGAGCATGATGATCACACCAAATGATGCATCATTTTGAAGCTGACATTCAGATGCACAACTTCTACACTGATATGTAGGCTCTGTCTGTTACAGGTGATGAGATTTTATGCTTTATCAATTATGAGAAATAATATATTAATCAAATTTCTGTGAATACCTCAAGAAAGAAGCATCACACATTAATGGTTAACATATTTTAAAGCTGACATTCATACACAAATTAAATTCAAATTGTATAGGTCTGCATGGTACATTGACCAAGATATTGTGCTTTGCTTTTCCAAAAAGTTAAAAAATATGCACAATATCAACATTCCTTGCCAAATATTTAATAATGACTTTGATATGCACTATCAACATTTACACTGTTGGAAAGGTCAGTGTCTGCTGAACAACTTTCGCGTTTACATTTTAAGTCTAGCTCTTATAGTTAGAGTTATGAACATTTGTTTTCTGTATGGTATTAGAAATGGATTTTCTGAAAATGAGCTCAGGCTGCACCGTTGTTCCTATGGTGGAATTAAGCAGGCAGCTTTTTCTGAGCTGCTCCGGAGTGAATGAGTTAATTGCTCTTTGAAAGTGAGCTTGTAGCCATTTGCAATAATGTCTAGAACCCACTTGCCTGCAGTAATCAGAGTCCAGGTATGGACTAGCTTTGGAGTGAAGCGAGAAGGTGGGGTAGCAGAGTCATTGGGACTCTCTGGAAGTAGCTTGGAGTCTACAACTCCCTCGTCTTGAGGTTTCCGAGGTCCACTTTCCACTTTTTGCAGGAGATGCATCTGCCTAAGTGTTTTTTCCCTTTGAGGTTTCCTCTGGCTATTTCTAGGCAGGGAGGAAAAGAACCAGTGTTTAGCAGGGAAGTTTCTACTGAACCTGGGGTGCTGCACCTGAAGGAAATCTTTCACTGTTTGCATAGATTTGGCTTTGTAAGCACTTCCTCTGCTTTTGGGCCAAAAAGAGCAATTCTGTCTAACAGATTAAATTTGACATGGTCCGGAAGGGCTTATTCTCAAAGACAAGCATGTCTTCTAATCATTGACCCAGTAGTGTTTAGCTACCTGTGCACTAGCATGACAGAGGTCTGACAATTCCTTGGAAAGGTTTTTGTCCTCCAACGCAAACACCTGTTGTTCATGAACAGTCTGCTGGTACCTAATCATGTGAAACTGGCAGTTGAGGCCCTCACAGTGTGTGTGGCAGAGGTACAGACCTTCTTGCCAGACTTGTCAAGGACCCAGCACTCTATCTGTAGGAAGAGGAGCAGAGGGGTAATACCTCTATGGTTTTTGAGGGGCAGGGGGAGAGAGCCAGCCTTAAGCGAAGATTCCTGGAAGAAGACATTCACCATTTCCAGAACTGGAGGGATAGCAAAAGGCTTATGTTCCAGTAAGTCCAGGAACTCCCTAACCCTTTGCTTAGCCTGTGGGTAAACCATGAGCCTACCATTGGAAATGCTGTCTCATGGCATAGAGGTTCTCCCTAAAGGTGAAATCCTCTTGCTGGTAGGCAGAAGGAAGGATCTCTTCATACACTTCCTATAAGGACTATAACTCTGAAGAACCCTCTTCAGAGTCTTCTGTGCGAGTCCTCCCCAGACATGACGGGATTCCTTTTACTAGCGGCAACAGTTTATCTAGACCAGACCAGAGAAAGAAGATCCTCTGCCAGTCTGATAAGGTCTTGCTGAGAACCCTGTGAGGGTGAGCCAGAAGGCCTAACTGCAGGCCTAGATACAGAAGACCTCAGAGGAGTAGCTAAGGTCTTAAGCCTAGGAGTGTCTGGCGCCCTCATGCCTGCCTCTCAAGGATGCTGATAATGCAACAGAGCTGTTGTGGGCCGAGGCATTATTGTCGAGTCTCTGGGCTGTGCACACTCTTTGGAAGCTAAGGCCTGCTGAGCAGTCCTGGACCCAACTGATAAGCTGTTATTGAAGGTTTGCATAGAACTGGATAAGAAAGATGGAGTGTCGGACTCCAAAAGGGTCTCGACAGAGGCCCAAGTCATCAGTTCTGGAAACAAAGGGGACTGCGTAGGTGCCTCACCTTGTTCGAGAATTACAAGCCTGGGAGGAGAGTCAGATGGAGATGGATTGTCGTCCGAAGGCCTACGCATTTGTTTCTGATCTTTCCTGCATTTAGGCAGATCAAATTCAGTACAACCGACTGACACCATAAGCGATAGTTGAACGGACCGTTGGCTAAGAAACTTTCCAAGAACTTCAGCCCTATGTTCAATAGTCCAAGTATTAAAGCACGCACAAAAGTGACAGTTAGCAACATCATAATCAGGGTCTAGGCAAGTAACACAAAAGGGAGTGAAAGTCTCTGTGTGGGATCTGTTTACCATAATGGAAACAATTATTGACTATCTGGCATGAGCACGGAAAGAAAACATTCCTCAACGGGATACTTATCTGTCCGATGACTGTTCTCACTGGTATGAGCAGACCTACTTACCTGAATGCTTTTTCAGAGCCTTAGGTCTTCTGTGGCAAGAAAAGACAGGTGTCTGATGCAGTCTGGCTACCTTTACAACTTAACGTACTGATGTCGGTCTGGGGGCCCGCCAGCCAGGGAGCCAGAAAGACTTTACTCTGGCAGTTGGGCAGATAGAGTGCTTTCAGGGCAGGAAATCCCAATAGCCAGGACTACAACAGTGAAACACAAAGAAAATCTACTAAACCATACACACCCAATTTAATTTTATAGGACCAGGGGTTGGATAGGTGGTTCAAGAAAGTTGCAAGAAACTCCCAGAAAAACTGAATACAAGGCACCAAAAAGTCACCAATAACAAAATCCAAACAAGTGCCTTGAAAAGATGGAAAACAGCAGTCCATAGCTTCGATGCCAACATTTTAATAAAAACACCAACACAAACACGTTTTTGCAGATGCATATTTAGGATGTATTTTGTCAGTATGTTTGTTATAAAAGTTTTTAAATGGCTTTTTAACAGCATTTTAACATGTTTTATTTTAACTTATTACATTACTAATTTTACTGTTTTAATCGAATAATGAGAGGGATACAAAAGTTGGGTTAATGTCTTTTGTCCACATCTGATGAAGTCTTACACTAGGGATGAAAATGCAGTGTTATTTGTGAGGCATTTATGCGTTGGTGTTTTTATTATAAATTTTGGCATCGAAGCTGTGGACTGCTGTTTTCCATCTTTCCAGGGCACTTGTTTGGATTTTGTTAAAGTTGCAAGAAAAGCATTTTGTAGAGGTATCAAAACAGGAGGAAGAGCCATAGGGTTAGGGGGATACAGGCAAGTAAGTCAGAGTACTACTTTTGTGCCTCTGATGCCTCCTTCCTTTTTATTTGATGTGTTCCTTCAATTTACCAAGAGTTTCAGAGGAAACAGCATCTTCTGTCCCAGTAATCAAGTTCTTCCCCCTCAATTTCAGGATTCTACCTTAGAAAAGTACAGTTGTGTACACTTTATCATAAATGTAATTGTTCGAGTGTATTCACTGTTGCAGTCATCACACTTGGATTAACTGCCTGCAGGTAGCCCTCAGTCAGCTCAAATACCAGAGACTTAATACCCCTGACAACCTGACGTCAGTCCCAGAGCGACAGCAACTGACTCAGAAATACTCTCTATTATTTGGGGCAACTGAGGGCTACCTGCAGGAAGATAACCCAAGTGTGATGACTGCAACAGTGAAACACTAACATCATCAACATTTCCCCCTTTTTCTTTCTGCAGAGAGGACCCAAGACATAGGACAGAGCAATACCTGGCAGCAGGCTTTGTAGGGCTTGCAAAATACCTTGTGCCAAGATACTCCACTGCTCAGGGATGGCCTGGAACTGGAAAGGAGTTGAAGACCCAGACACCTGAAAGCAAATAAGGTCTGGTGATCTGTTTTATTTACCTTTCGAGTCTTTTTTCCTGAGACGTCCATGATGGAAGTCCAAGAAACTCTTGTCCAAAGGCTGACTTCTACTTCATATCCTGTGATGTTCCTCCCCACAAGTGTGAGAATTCCACTGTCCTCTTCACAAACTGTAAAATGTGCTTCAGTGAAAGAAGCCAGGGAGAGGAATTCTGTGGAAGCCAATCCCAGTTTGTTGGCCCAGAAAGATATGCAAGACTCCTTCAGTTTTGTGGCCTCCAAAAAGGCTTTTTTCACAGGCATCGTGATGTAGAGTTAAATGTGGGGGTGCAAAAGTACTTCAATAAGGGCTACACCTCTCAGGCCAACCAAGGATATTAGACGTGTGCATCACGTTACTAATGCCCCTTTCTGCATTTACCACAAATAATTTCTTCCACTGGGAGGATGTGGTATACAAAGGATGAACCTGTTGGTGCCACTGTGGGGAACACAAAGGTTTCGATCCTCTTCCTGGTCAACGGAACAAAGCCTATTTCTAAGCATATTAGGCATAAATCATTGACAGACCCTACAATCCATGACTGTGTTCTGGTTCCAGACAAACAGACAATGATTATGAAAATCTTTGTAATGGATTTGTGTAAATCATCTGCATCTACCCTTAAGCCCAGACATGTGGTTGATATGAGCAACCAAAAAGATATTTTGATAGACATACATATAGAACCACCACTAGAAAAAGAGAGTAAATAACATTCCATAGTGGAGTACTTAAATGTGCTTTTTTTTTTAAAAAACAAAAAACATCTACTACATTATCACTTATGACAAGGACAGTCAAATTTATATACATAAAAACAACCCATACTGACAAGCTTAGTTGCAAGCATTATACATCACAAACCATACTGAATTTTTGTTGCAAACATTATACATCACTTATAATCTGCCCATTCATGGCTAGTCAAACATTACATAGCTCATTCAAATACTGCCTTTTTTCAGAACTCATTCCTCCCCTGTATGTATTGTTCCCACAATTCCCATTTTTTTCCTAAGTAATTTGCTTCTACCCTTTTCTAAATATCCCAATTCCAATTGTTTTATCTATTACTACATTCACTACTTCTAGTACAGCTGGTTTAGACTTTGATTTCCATTTGCTAGTAACTGCTTTTTTGGCACCCACCATAATTAGACTCAGCAAGGCCTTACTATGCCTAGGCAATTCTGATTCTGTACCACAGCTCAGAAAAAACATTTCCCTAGATATGCAAATTTGCTCACCCACCATCCCCAATACAGTAGTCTGCATGGAATCTTTAAAGTCTACCAACTTATTAGACTCCCAGACAATATGTTCCCAATTATCTCTCTTTTCCCCATCACCAATATTTGCGGTCTACCTGAGGAAAAATTATATGAAATCTGTTTGGGGTATAAAAATACCTACATAAAAAAGTACAGTTTTGTACCTACCATAAATGTAGATGTTCGAAGATCCACATTGCTGCAGTCCTAACACTTGGGGTAGTCCGCTGTCCCAGTCGGCCCGAATACCAAAGTATAAGGCTGACGTCGGTCAGGGCGCATTAGTCTGACGTCAGGACGTCAGGGTACAAATGCGCATGACCGACGTCATATCCTCAGTCTTTTCTTGCCCCAGATGTCAGAAGACCCTAAAAAGATAAGGCCACAACCAAAAAACACCAAACACTCCTGTACCAAATATATATACAATATATACCATTTACAAAAGTACAACCCCACCCACACAACCACCCCTAAACACAGAGGGGAAGGAGGGAGGGTAAATTGGACTGCAGCAATGTGGATCTTCGAACATCTACATTTATGGTAGGTACAAAACTGTACTATGTTCTTCATCCCACATTGCTGCAGTCCTAACACTTGGGTAGAATCCCAAAGCAGAGGTGAGGGAGGCTGGCAAATCATAAAGAAGCTGGAGCTGTCAACATACCCTGCAAAATAGCAGTGGCAAAACCAGCCCTAGATTTAGAGTAGAGAGGAAGGTGGTAATGCTTAGAGAAAGTATGCACTGAACTCCAAGTAGCTGCCTCCAAAATATCCTTAGTTGCCACCCCCCTTAGAAATGCTGTTGAAGTGGCAGTAGCCCTAGTGGAATGAGGCCTGATCCCAGCTGGAATCTCCTTGCCATGATGGGAATAACAAAATGCAATGCAAAACCCAATCCACTTAGAAATAGTTTGTTTTGACACAGGCTTGCCCTGAGAACTCAAAGCAAAAGAAACAAACAACTGCTGAGACTGCCTAAAATCCTTAGTCCTGCTTAAATAATAACGCAACTGCCTGTGTACATCTAAAGTGTGCAAAATCTTTTCCCCCTTATTTTGGGGATCTGCATAAAAAGTGGGCAAATGAATAGTTTGGTTTAAAGCCACACTAGAGACCACCTTAGGCATAAAGGAAGGATTAGTACGTAATGATACCCTATCCTTATGGAAAATCAAAAGGCTCAACCGCCATAAGGGCCTGCAATTCAGAAACCCTTCTTGCAGAAGTAATGGCCAACAAAAAAGCAGTCTTCCATGACAAGTATTTCAATTCAGCAGTAACCGCAGGCTCAAAAGGTTGTAGAGTAAGTTTCTCCAACACAAAATTGAGGTCCCAAGCAGGAGTAGGAGCTCTACGTGGGGGTCTTATATTCTTTGCCCCTCTAAGAAATTGCTTAAACAAAGGATGAGAAAACAATGGTGGGTCACAATCATAGTGAGCTGAAATTGCTGCAGCATGAATCTTAATGGAAGAGAAAGACAAACCTTTGTCCAATAACTCAGTAAGATATTGAAGAGCCACACTCCAATTTGGCTCAGAAACATCCAAATCCTTTGCTGCACACCAAAATAAAAATCTCTTCCATTTCCTCGTACACTTTCCTTGTACTAGGTCTTCTGGCTTCCATAATCACATTCAGAACTTGTTGAGGAAGCTGAGACCTGCTATGGTTCAAAACAGAATATGCCAGGCTGTTAGATGAAGAGAGTGAAGCTTGACATTGAGTAGATGCCCGTCCTTCTGAGACAATAGGTGTGGAATCAAAGGTAAGGGCCATGGAGGCTTCCTTACCAGACTCCTCAGCAATGGGTACCAGTGCTGCCGAGGCCAATCTGGAGCTATTAAAATCATCCTTGGCTTGTCCTGTCTGACCTTTAGGAGTACCTTTGGGAGGAGAGGCAGAGGTGGAAAGGCATACACATGAAGATTTTCCCAACTGAAAGAAAGAGCATCCACTTTCCAGGCTGTGAGATGAAACCTTTTCGTGCAAAACTTTGGCAACTGGTGGTTTAGTGGAGAAGCGAACAGATCTATGTCTGGAGTTCCCCAGGACACTGTCAAAGTCTGAAATACATGAAGATCCAGTTTCCACTCGTGGGGATCCATGATTTGCCTGCTTAACACATCTGCTAAGGAGTTCTGTGCTCCTGGCAGAAACCTTGCTTGAAGATTCAGTTGCAAGCTTAACGCAGTCTCCCACAAAATCATTGCTTGCCTGCATAGAGGATAAGAATGTGTTCCCCCTTGTTTGTTGATGTACCACATGACAGTTGTGTTGTCTGTTAGAATCAACACCTGCCCTGGAAGAAGTAAATCCTTGAAAGCCAGTAATGCAAACTGGACTGCTAACATCTCCTTCATGTTGATATGTAGATGCTGCAGTCTGGCAGGCCACTTGTCTTGTATCCACTTTCCATTCAGATGAGCTCCCCAAGCTGTGTCTCTGGCCGGGTCACAGAGAGTCCCTTGTTTAGGTGACATTCCTGAGCCCACCACAAAAATTCCTTTTGAATGCAAGGTATTATTTGAATGACAGTGTCCAAATCCTGGCAGTGCTGTGTCCATACATTTTTGAGATACCATTGTAGCTTCCTCATATGCAGTTTGGCATTGGGAAGTACCAGAATACAAGATGCCATGAACCCTAAGGCTTGAAGGACTGTCCTTGCAGTCAGCCCGGACTGATGAGATAGTTGATGGAAGTAAAGAGAAAGATTCTTTTGTTTGTCCGGGGTTAAAAAGGCCATCTGGGATGCTGTATTCAGTCTCACGCCCAGAAAGCACATGTCTTGAGAGGGCACTAGACTGGACTTTATTTCGTTCACAGAATACCCTAGGCATCTTAGCACTGCTATCACATATTCCAAATGCTGAAGAAGCACGTCCTTTCCTTGAGCCAGAAGCAGGCAGTCGTCCAAATAAGGATAGATTTGTATTCCTTTTAGCCTGAAGAAAGCTATCACTGGAGCCAGAACCTTTGTGAATACTCTGGGCGCAGTAGATAAGCCAAAGGGCAATGCAGAGAACTGATAATGAGAATTCCCAGCTCGAAACGCAGATACTTCCTGCAAATTAGTCTGATAGGAACATGAAGGTAAGCTTCCTTGAGATCCAAAGTTACCATCCAGTGATCTTTGCCCAGCATAGGTAAAAGCTGTTGTAACGTCAACATTTTGAACTTGGGAATGTCCAGATAAGTGTTGAGGATAGACAGATCCAAAATTGGTCTCCACGTGTTCCCCTTTTTTGGTACTAGGAACAGGCGAGAATAAAATCCTAGGCCCCTTTCTGGCACAGGAACCGGCTGAATGGCCCCTATTTGGAGCAACAGAGAAATTTGCCTGTGAGCCTCTTTCCTTTGTTGAGGAGGAATGTCTGGCATGCCTTTGAAAGGAGGCAAGGTATGGAAATAAAACCTGTAACCGTGGTGAATGATATCCAATACCCATCTGTCTTGGGTAATTAAACTCCAGTTTTCTTTGAAGAGTGCCAACCTTCCTCCCAAAGGTGCTGCCAGACGAGAAGATTCTGGCAGCTGAAAAGGCAGGTCATTGGGTCTGTTTACGAAAGGACTGACCCCTGCCCTCACCAGAAGACTGAGCAGGTGAACTCCCTGTTCTAGGCCTAAAAGAACCTTGAGCTCTGCCCCTACCACGTCTAGACCTACCCCTAGACTGGGAATCATAAGCAGGATATGTCCACCCCTTGGTAGGCCAATTTCTACTAAACTTCGGAGGCTGAACCTGCAAAAAATCTTTAACAGTCTGCATAGACTTAGCCTTGTCTTCCATTTTCTTTAGAACTGCTTCCACAGGCGAACCAAACAACACATCAGATTGTAAAGGAGCATCTAAAATCCTTGTCTTCACATGCTCAGCTAAATTCTGATCCCTCAGCCAGGCGTACCTGCGAAGAACTGAACCAGTGGCAGCCACCCTCGAAGAGGCCTGCACAGCATCAAAACCACATTGCAAAGAATGCTTACCCACCTGTTCAGAAACATGAACTAAATCCTGCAACTCTTTACACTCAATACCTTCCGCCAAAGCATCTACCTTAGACTTTGATTGTGAAAGGAGATAATTTTGATATTTCAACATGTGAAACTGGCAATTCAAAGCTCTCATGGCCAAAGTGGAAGAAGTATACACTTTCTTTCCCCATCTATCCAAAGCCCTTGCCTCTTTACCCGGAGGAACAGGATTTTTAACAACAGAAGCCTTAACACCTTTAGGCCCCTGTGAAACAGTTTCTGGGTCTGCCCTAGGACTCTTAAAAAGATACTTATGCGCTTCAGGCACCCTATAATATCTCTCCGGTTTAACTGGAGCAGGAGGCAAAGAATCAGGGTTCAGAGAAGCCTCTGCAAAAACATCCTCCACCACATCTAGAACAGGAGGTATAGCTAAAGGCCTATGCTGGGGTAGAAACAAAAATTCCCTAAGCCTTTTCCTGGAATCAGAAAAATCCTGACCTTCCCATTTAAAATGCTCCCTCATGGAATGAAGAGTCTCTGAAAATGAAAAATCCTCAGGAGGAGAAGCAGAAGGAGTAGAATCATCCACATCAGAATCAGAGTAAGGGGAATACTCCTGCAAGTCTTCAGCCGAAGACTCAGAAGCATCCAAACACTGCTCAAAACTCCCAAGCTCAGGTTCCACCCTAGGCCTCTTATCAGGAGGGCATAGAATCTCTAATCATTGTAATCAAATCTTCTGCCATCTTAAGCATATGCTTCTTAGGTACAGACCCTGAAGAACTAGGGGTAACACCTGAAACCAAACCTGGCCTGCCCCTGGGAGAAGCCTTGGAAACAGCAGGAGGGCCTAACCACCTTAGGAAGGGAGGGAAGAACAGCTACCTGAGAAGCCCCTTCCGCCTGGCCTACCTCCTGAGAGGTCACATCTTGTAGTAATAAAGTCTCTCCCTGGGATTCCAAAGAAATTTCTGGCTGAACCTCTGGCTCCACCGAGCCCTCTAAAGAACCGGCGTCCGCACGGACGGTTCTTCCAGCCTAGGCTTTGCTGTTTTGTCCTTGCGCTTTTTGGACGAAGCGGGCGTCGGAGCATCCGTCGGCATTTTATAATTACACCGCTTCCCAAAACTAACCTGGCACAATCTAATCTTCTCTTTATCGTGCGTTTGTTAAATCTAGCACAAGAGCGACAGCCAACAACGCCGTGCTCAGGCCCTAAGCAAGGTATACACAAGGTATGGTAATCCCTATGAGGTATCTGTTTCCCACAAGAAATACAGTTATTCACTTTTTCTGACATCCGGTAAAATACTGAGGCAAGAAAAAAAACAAAATATTCTAGCGGGTACTTAGCCAACTTGGATTCGGTCTGAAACTCCAACTTCGGAAAATCTCAGAACGCCAACCTGCACTTGCAAAACTGCTTCTGCATCGGACCATGCGGCAAAAAAGACTGAGGATATGACGTCGGTCATGCGCATTTGTACCCTGACGTCCTGACGTCAGACTAATGCGCCCTGACCGACGTCAGCCTTATACTTTGGTATTCGGGCCGACTGGGACAGCGGACTACCCCAAGTGTTAGGACTGCAGCAATGTGGGATGAAGAACATCATTTCCAAGCAAAAATCCACAATATTTTAGATTTTGTTGCATAGCTGGGAAACGTACATATATCCCCCACTGTTTCTTTGTGAACTGCTTATCCAATCTCTCTTCCCAGCCCTTTCCAACATCCTCTGATTCTTATAGTTATGCAATATTTGATATGCTCTACTAATTATTCCTTTAGCAGCAATTCTACTAAAAACTCTACCAGTGCTGGTCTTTCATTTAGGTCCCCCTACTTCTCTCTGACTATACCCAGATATCAATCCTTGATAGGAAAGGTAATCTCTAACCTGCAGTCCAAATAAGTTCTTGGCCTGTTCCCATTCTATTACCTTTCCCTCTCTAGTTATTTGCTCCCAATACCTTGATTCGTTAGCCAGGTTTCTCCAAAGAAATTCCAGCCCCCTCTTGCCTATTGTCTGTATCCCTAATTGCAGTCATCCCTACTGGCAGAATTTCCTTTCTCCATTCCAGTGTTGGCTTAGTTCTTGGAATACTTTCTGCTACTTTAGGACTATAATAGTCTGTATGATTATTATTATTCTCTTTAAAGATCTGCATCCAAAATCACAGTCTCTCCTTGTTTCTTGAGCCCCTCCCATTTAATCATCTTCCCTTTCCACTTTTAGTTACAGGTTTCTGTTTCTACTACACATAGGAGCTTTAACTGTATAGCTCTGAATTACCCCATCAAATCAGGTAACTCCAAATCTGCCTTGTTCTACTGGAACAATCAGCTTATCCCCACTTGACTCTTGCTGTCTTCCCCTCCCAGATAAAATCCTTCAGCTCTTTATTAACTGTGATCCACAATTTTTTCTCTGTTGATAAAAATATGCCTGACCTGCATAGAAGACTAAAGGGACAAATTATTTTAACTGCTTCCACCTTACTATCCATATAGCAGGGCTTCCATTCTCAGTTTGTATACTGTTTAGTCTCTTCCCACATATCTTTAGCTGCCACACAGGAATCATGTTTAATCCATACTCCTAAGTACTTCATTTTATCATGTCCCTATAAATATGGATATTGCTGAACCAATTTTGTGTGGGTACATAATTTACCTGTATTGTCTTTGTTTTAGCTTCATTAATTTGGTACCCCAAAAAGATTTAACTGTCAAAATGTCCCACAACACTGAAATGTCCTATTCTGGTTTTATCAGGTATGAAAGTAATAGCATCTGCAAATACAGCCAGCTTTTCTTGATTACCATACCAATTATATCCCTGAAGTTCTGAGCCCCTTATCTTATTTGCCAATGGTTCTAAATATACTGGAAATAAAAGGGAAAGGGGACACCCCTGCCTGGTTACTATGCTCAAGCAAAAATTATCAGAGAGGAACCAGACACTAATTTTCTTCTCCAATCACTAATATCACCACCTAATCAACCTTAGAATTTTATTGGGGAAGGTAAATGCTTCCATTGCCCTGCTCATAAAAGTCCCAACTTGCTCTGTCAAATGCTTTCTCTGCATCCAGACCCACCAACAGTCATTTCTTACATTCTGCTTCCCTCTGAATCATCAGTGTTCTGTTAACGTTTGCCTCCCCTACACAAAACCACACTGATCCCATATCCATCAATTTTGATATCACTTTTGGCATTCCTTTAGCCACTATAGACAAACACTTTATAGTCATGGTTTAGTAGTAAAAAGGACATATATGAATCTGGGTCTGATGGGTCTTTACCCCGTTTAGATATTACAGTTAACACAGCTTTATTCTGGGACGTTGGCACTTCTCCTCCTCTTAGAAGACTGGTGAAAAAAACCTTGCAGATCTTTTATCAGTTTTTCTCTCCTAGCTTCCAAACTTCCGCAGGAATAATGTTTACTCCTGGGGACTTTCCTGTTGACTGGTTATACATCACCATTTTTATTTCACCTCCTCCTATCCTGTTAGTAACTGAGCCTCATCTACGTTTAACCTTGGCATAGTTGATTTGTGCATAAAGATTTCCATTTGTACCTTTTCATGATTTCCATATTTCTCAGCTTTATAGAGACTTTCACAGAATTTCCAAAATACTTCTAATACCGCTTTAGGATCTCCTGTTATTTTTCTTGTTATAGGCTCCCTAAGCTTGTCGACGGCCCTTTCTACTTTGTTGTCTTGAGTTGTGCTAAAAACGTTTTTGTGCTCTACAGTTATCAAAAAAAGGTTGCTTATCAGCAATTTTTCTAAAGTCATGCATATCATCGAGGTAATCCCTTACTTTGTTTGGCATTCTGGAGTTGCTCCTCTTCTTGTTCTGAGAGATTCCCCCTATTCTGCAATACTTTTAACATTTGTCAGTCCTGCTAAATTTTTGTTGCTTCTTAATCACATCTCCCCTTTCTTTTATTTACACCTTATTTTTAAACTCCACTTTAATTTTATCTCACTCACTAGCTACATGTTCAGAAGACATTTCTATTTTCTCCAATAGCTCCTGAATAACAACCATTACCCATTCACAGGTAGGTACTAGGCTATCGGTCCAAGGGTCAAAGTAAGCCTAGCCAACAAGGTTCCCTGGCTTACGCCACCCAAGAAAGTTAATTTTCTGTGCCCCTGTTGAGCAGAGCCACAGAAGTGATCCCCGGGGTGTATTCCCCATTTCCCATCCACTCAAGATTTTTCTTGAAGAGTGCTAATGAGGAACTTTGCTCGACATGGATGGGTAGCTTGTTCCAGAGTACAGGAAGTCTCTGGGACAGGAATCTATCCCTTCAGCATGTCCTGTTTATTGTTTTGACGAGGTTTAGGTCCCTAGTGCGTGTAGCTCGGAGGGATTGGGATTTCTTTAGGTGTAGCATGTCCAACAGCTCTGGGTTTAACAAAACTTTATATGTTAGGCAGAGATCTCCTCAGAGTACGCAATATGCTGCAGAGTAAAGCTGGAGATTTTTGAGACGGTCAGTGTAGGGCATCTGTTTGAGGCCAGGAACCCTCTTTGTGAGGTACTTCTGTGGCCTTTCCAGCTGTTGCAGACGTCTTGTGAGGTACATTCCAAAAGGGGCATTTTACTGTATAATGGGTCTAATAAGTGCTGAATAGAGGGGAACAATGACTTCCTTTTGCCTGGATGAGAACCCTTTTGTGATGAGGTGTGCCACATACTGTGGTGATGTGATCAAAGGAGAGACTATTGTCCACCTGGGTCCCAAGGCCTCATCACACATTCGGTGATATGTAAACTGCCATTTATGTGGTAGTTCATGGGTACAGAGTTTTTACCAAAGGGGATGACAATGCACTTTTTAGCACGGAGCTTGAGGCCATGCCTCTGACACCAGGCATCTGTCTCAGTGAGGCCCTTCTGTAGGATGTCCACATCATTTGGGGATGCTACTATGGCTCCTAGTTTGCAGTTATCTACAAACTTATTTAGCCAGAGGCCTTCTGTGTTAGCCTGTACTTCAGAGAAGCAGAAACCAAACGGGAGAGGTCACAGGACTGAACCCTGTGGTATTCCACTTGTCACTGGTTTGAAGTCAGATTTGGAGTCTGCAACTTTTACAGTGTGGGTTCTGTCAGTGAGCCAGTTGGCAACCCAACTTGTGACGTAGGGATTTATACCTAGTTTAGTGAGTTTAGCTATAATTCCAGAATGGGGGATGGTGTCGAAAGCCTTGGTGAGGTCAAGCTAGGCTGTGTGAACCACCTTACCCTTGTCTACAGCTTTGGTGACTGCCTCAAAGTCGTCAATCAGAGTCAGAAGGCATGATCTGCCTTTCACAAAAGTAAACTGGGTGGGGTCCAGAGTTTGGAGGTTACCAATGTCTTTGTTTTTAAGATCCATTATGATGCGTTCCATGGCCATGCAGACCATCCTTAAATTCCTCTTTTTAACAGAGGAGTGAGAAAGTGTCAGTGTCTCATTTTTATTTAATTACCATGTGTTTTTATTTTAATTATTGACACATGATCTGAAATAGTTATTGGCTGCATATCAAGACTTTCAATTAAATGCACATGTTTCTGTGAAAATGTAAATTCTGTCTAGCCTAGCCAGTTTTGTATCTTGGGCAATAAAATGTAAATTTACTTCAAACTCCAAGTACTGAATTCACATCTTCCATGACAAATATTTTAATGTCTTCAAAAATCTACCCTCCTTTGTTCTGTTTTCCCTTCTAGGCCTCCCAGACACATCTTCACTGCTGCCAATCAAGTTTCAATGCCCACCTGTAAGTAATACTCCTTGCTGTAAGCTGATTTCTCCCAGAATTTTCTTAAGCTCCATTACAGCAGCTTTAAGTGGAATATTAATACATGCCAGTGTAATCCTCCTCATTGCTAGTAGCCCCTTAGTACTACAAATCTATCATTATCTTTTTGTTTATTTTATTTATTTAACATTTGTTGACCGGGAAAATCCGACTAGGCTCCACAGTGCCTATTTTCAGCAGAGGCCCAGGGAGAAACGCTCCAGTCGCATGTCTTTTGAATGATCCTTTTATCCTCTTATCACTCCTGTAGCTTTTCTTGCAATTATTACTCCTCTTTTCCTTTGTCTCGGGCAGTCTGCTGAACAGCTATCTTGAAAACCTTCCTTTATCAAATTCCCATGTTCAGTTCTTTCCAAGTGTGCTTCCTGTAGAATAACCATTTGCATTTACATTTTTTAATATAGTTCACTACTCTCTCTTTTTTGTAGTTATGCACAACAGCTTTTTGTTAAATGTCAAGTTCCAGCTTTTGTGTTGCATGCACACACCGTTTGGCAGGTTGATCTTTTGTACAGTTGTTTCTTGTCACGTCCATTTTAGCCTACATCACATCTTGCAAAGGGTTTTGTTTTATTGAAAGCGCTCAAAAAACACCCTCAATAACCCCTAAAATTTATTAACCTAATACTAAAATACAAAACTACATATGCTACTTCAAATATTTAAGTTTTACCCTACTAATAGGAAAGAAGAGCTGTGTAAAAACCTTACCATAACCATAGATGTCCTTCTCTTCCATGCTGAAGTATTCCAAACCCTTGGGTTTTCCTCTCTTGCTACCCGAACATCTGGCCAGTATACAAAAGCTTCTAGTCATTGCAGGGTACGTGGGACATCTGACACTAGCTAAGGGAACGTGGGCCATAAGTGATGTCTGCACGTACCAGACCTCAAAACTGAAAGCCCCAGTCGGACCCCAGGACAACTGTACAAATCCTGTCCCATCCAAGAAGTTCAGTTTAGTGGAAGAAGGAGGGAGGGAAGGAAGGAATACTAGCAACATGGGAGAGCAGGACATCTATAGTTATGTAAGACTTTACACAACTATTCTATGTCCTAATGTTCTCATGTTGCAGTATTCCAAACCCTTGGGTGAGTGCCAAAGCTCAAAGGGAAGAAGAGGGAGGAGGCTTGCAACTATTTCCTATGAATCCATGAAGGATTGCCCCGGCAAATCCAGCCCTAGATTTGGAGATGTGATCTAATTTATAATGTTTGGTAAAGGTGTGGACAGAGGTTCATGTAGTTGCCTCTAAAATGGTGGCAGTGTCCAGTCCTTTAAAGAAAGCTCTTGATGAAGCCATAGCCCTAGTGGAGTGTGCTTTAACCTTAGACCCTAAGGATTTCCCACTGTATGCAGGGCAAAAGGAAATTGTCCTAGAAATCCACACAGAAACTGTCTCCTTTGTCACTGTTTTCCCCAGAGCTCTGGGATGAAAGGAGAGTTTTTCTTATAGTCTTGGTCTTGTCAAGGTAAAACTTAAGCTGCCTATGCACACATCAAGGGAATGCAATACTCTCTCACTGTGACTCTGGGGATGGGCAAAAAGGTGGGAAGGTGAATAGCTTGGTTTAAGAACAACTCATTGACCACCTTGGGCAAGGAAGGGTTGGGCCCTAAGGGTTACCCTGTCCTTGCTGAAGGTGAGGAAAGTGGGAATAGCCATGAGGACCTGCAACTCTGACACTCTTCTAGCTGATGTCAAGGCTACTAGGAGAATCGTTTTCCAAGTGCAGTGTTTTAGAGAGGCCTTAGAAGCTTGTTCAGAAGGGGCACCGTGAGCTTCTCCAAAATATAATTCAGGTCTCATGGTGGTGGGACAGGTTTCCTGGGGGGGGGGGGCTGAGATACAGCACTCCCTTAAGGAATAACCTTGCAAGCAGTCGAGATGCCAAAGGGGGTTCCATAGGCAGATAAGCAGAAATAGCAGCAAAGTGGGCTTTAACAGAGGAGTACACCAACCCTGTCTGCAAGAGTTCACACAGTATGACAGTACCAAGGGGACATCACTCTGAAAAGGGTCCAACTGTCTTTGTAGACACACCATATGGAGAATCTTTTCTATTTAGACATGCAAGATCTCCTAATGTTAGGACTTTCCAAAGAAGTGGGAAGGGAGGGGGTATGCATACAGAAATATCCCCTTCCAAGAGACTGAAAAGGCATGCATTGCCCTTGACAGAGAACTGAGTAGCCTGGTGCAAAAGGATGGAAGTTGTCTGTGCATAGGAGATGCAACCAGATCTGAGGTGTACCCCATTTGTGGACTATGTCCAGGAACACATCCCTGTGAAGCATCTATCCATGGGACTGTAACATGTACCTGCTCAAGGTGTCTGCCTAGGTATTCTGCTCTGAAGGGATATGCACTGCCTGAAGAGTGACTCCCCGTTTTGTGGCACGCTCCCACATTTGGAGAGCTAGCCTGTATAGCAAATAGGACTTTGTTCCCCTCAGCTTGTGCACATACCACAGAACTGTAGTGTTGTCTGTGAACAATTTTAGTGGGCCCTGCTTCAGCGCATATTGGAAGGCCTTCAGGGACAGAAGAATTGCTCTCATCTCTCTGATACTGATATGTTCCCATCTGATGGAGTCCAGTCAAATGCCCTGGACTCTTAGGGAACCCAAGGGATCTCCCCATCCCAGACCCAAGGCATCCATGTACATCTCCTGTACTGGCAAAGGAGCCTGTAAGGTAAGTCCTGAGTTGCAGTTCACTTGATTCAGCCACCACTGAATCCCTTTCCTGAGGCAAGGAAAGAAGGGGATTTTGTACTCTAGAGGATGAGTGTGCTGGGCCCATATAGAAACTGGGTACCACTATAACTTTATCATGTGGAGCCTTGTCAATGGCAACATGGGAATGGTCGAAGCTGCATGACCCAGGTGTCTGAGGTACTGCGCCTGGCAGTCAAGGCTGTGACTTGGACAGTGAGCAGGTACTGCCTTAAGTTTTCCACTTTTTAAGATGGCAGAAAGGCCCTCATAACATCCGTCCTTATCCTGCACCCCAGGAATATTTAGTCCTGAGAGTGGCTCGTTGTACTTGGGGTAGCTTATCTTGAAATCCAGTGCTTGCAGGAGTGAAATTACTGTTTGAAGATGGCACTGAGGGGATTCTAGGCAGTCTGCCTGGATCAGGTCGTATAGGTAAGGGAATATTTGAATCCCTTGAGTCCTGCAGAAGTCCAACACTGGTGCCAAGCACTTGGTGAATACCCTTGGTGCTGTAGAAAGTCCAAAGGGCAAGGCAGAGAAATGAAAATGTGAAGAGCCACAGAGAAGCATAGGTATCTCCTGTACTTGGGCCTTATGGGGATGTGCAGATGGGCATGCTTGATCTCCAAAGTGGCCAAGAATCCCTGAGGAGAAATCAAGGGGCAGAGGGTCTGCAGAGTGAGCATATGAAAGGTGTATACTTGTAGGAAGAGACTTAGGTGAGAAAGATCTAGGATTGGTCTCCTGGAACCATCTTTTCTTGAGACTAGGAAGAGTATGGAATAGAAACCCTTTCCCTTTTCTGTCATAGGGACAGACTGAATTGTTCCTTGGGCAATAAGGCTGTCTATTATTGGTTGAAAAGGGGGGAATCTGTTCTTTGGGGAGCTGTGGAATGCCCCTCAAGGAAGGTATTGTGATCCAGGTCATGAAATAACCCATTTCTATTATGGATAAGGCCCACCTGTCTGTGGTAATGATTTTCCAAACAGGGAGACAGTGAGTGCCTTGCGGATAGGGGGATGGAGTCTGAAGGTTATTTCAGTAATGGCAGGTAGTCACAGACTGCCTGACCTGTTCTGAAAATGAGGCTTCTGGGCCAGAGTCTGAGCAGGCCTGGAGGGGGTTTGTTGCTTCCTGGCACTCTTTCTGCCCCTGGAAGGAGGAGGAGGAGCAGCAGAGTCCTACCTTATGAACAGAGTTTTTGATGGGTAATTCCTGTGGAATTTGGGGTTAAGAGAAACAAATAGGTGCTTCAGGTCTTGTAACTCCTTCCCCTTCTGTTGCAGAGTTTTGAACAACTCAGCCACCTTTGTCCCAAATGGGGCAGAGTTATCCAGAGGCACATCCAATAGTTTTGTTCTAATATTATCAGGTAAGGGCTGTAACCGTAGCCAAGAATATCTTCTCAGGAGTGAGGCAGATGCAGCAGATCTGGCAGAGTCTTCAGCTGCATCATAGCTGCACCTAATGGAATGCCTAGTGACCTGAGAAGACACAGATATAAGGCTGGATATGTCTGTGCCTTGGCAAGAGAGTCTGGGATCTTATTCAGAAGCTTAGTGACTTGTCCTAAAAGGGCTAGGGCATATTGAGACATATGGGTTTGATAGTTTACTGCCCTGAATACCAAGGCAGCTGACGTATAAACCTTTTTTCCAAGGAGCTCCATGGTGTTCCTTCTCTGTGGGGAGAACGGAGGTTAATGGAAGCAGCTTTGAGGCCTTATCAGCTGAAACTGATATAGTGCCAGGGTCCATTGCAGGACACTTAAGGAATATGGCCCTCTCAGGGACCTTGTAAAATCTGTCAGGCCTTCGAGGGGCAAGGGGATGACAGTCAGGATTAACAGATTCTGCATTAAATGCATCTAGAAAAGGTAGCAAGACTGGGGGTATAACTGAAGGAGAAGGTATGTCCATCTGTAGAAGTTCATAGCATCTTTTCTGAACTTCTGTCATCTCAGAGGAGTCTCACTTGAAATAATCCCTCATTTCGGAAATGGTCTCCACAAAGGTGAGATCCTCATCTGGGGAATCTGATTCTACAGAATCTTCCTCTGGGGAGACCTAACCGAGGGGAGATGTTAAGTGAGAGACATATGATAAAGAGTCCTCTAAAGAAAAAGAATCAGAGAAGTCCTCCACTTCAGCTTGAGAAGTGTTTAAGGCCCGAGGCCTAGGGCTTACCACAGGAGGAGCAACTGGGGAGGATGAGCACATAGCAGGCCTCAGAGCCATAAAAGCATTGAAAAAACTGAGAAAAGGCCTGCCAGTCTGGCTGGCTCTCTGCAGTTGAAGAAACATGCTTTGTTTTCTGTTTTCTTTTAAGGGGAGGTCTAGCAGGAATTGGGGCCAAGGTAGGCCTAGGTTCAGTAACATGTCGTAGTGGAGGGATCCATCTGGGAAGCTGGTACAAGCAGAGGTTCCCCTCACCGTCAGTAGCCGACATCTGTGTTACCTCCGAGGATGTGTCTTCTTCTCTGGGTTCTGAGGCTTCCCCAACAGTACCTGCTGTACCCATATATCTGCAGAGATTGATCGTTCCTCCAGGCTAACATCTGCCACAGGAGGGACATTGGGTGGAGGAGGTGCAGCAACGGATTCAGGCTTAGCAACTTTGGCCTTTTTCTTTTTATGGCTCGACGGTTAACTGGACGGCTGCTCCATAGCTAAAGCTAAGTTCTTTAGGCACTGATTTTCCAGGTAAATGTTCAACGCGTGCAGAGAGCTGCTCAAAGTTTTTGGAACAAAGGCCTGGCAGATGGAGCAGGACCTGTGGTCAAGAGTAGGCCCTAAATAAAAAAAGGCAATGCTTGTGGGTGTCTTTACAGGGGGTCTGATGACCGCACCTACATCTTCCCTTCCTGGAGGATATGAGCCTACACAGGTATGCAGTGACTCAAAAGAACAAAACGTCCCCAATGGGGTACTTATCTTTGAAAAGACCATCTGACGGGCCGATATGGTGGGAACAGCTGAGAAGTTCTGAGGTCTGGTACATGCAGACATCACTTTTAAGGCCCATGTTCCCTTAGCTAATGTCAGACGTCCCAAGTACCCTGCAGTGAAGCTTTTGTATACTGGCTGGATGTTCAGGTAGCAAGAGAGGAAAACCCCAAGGTTTGTAATACTTCAACATGAGAATAGAAGGACATCAAATGTCCCCGACAGTCAATGGGGTCCTAATGGAGAGATAAAAAGTCAGCAAGCAAACAACAATAGTTGTGCTGAAATTTAATTCATCCTCAAGTCTTGTTGAGTACCTTCGTGAGGTGGATCCCGTTTTTCACAAAATCTCACCAAAGCGACACGGATATATAAGAATGCATTCATATAGCATATATATCATGGACAGAAGTCAGTAAGGCACACAGACTGGAAAAAATGACAGTGTAGAATCCTCAAAATACGGAAACATTCCTAGAATGGGGCCAGGCTCAGGGGGAGGATGGCCCCCCTGTTGTAGAAGGAAGTAGCAGTCCACAGAAATGATGAAAACTGATTGGCCAAAGACTACTATTGAGGATAATAAAGAAATTATATATTGTTGCTATTATGTAAAAAGCCCAGAATTTCCAGACACAAGATATACAAAACAATAAGAAAGAAATTAGAGGAAAGAAAAATACTTCCGCAGGAAAAACTGTCAGAAGCTTCAAATAAAAATTTGCATTCATTAATGCAACAGATTTTTGAAAAACAGTATATAGATCAAGAAATTTTCATCTGTTTGGAAAAAGAAGCATCCGAGGAAGTGAGAAAATATAAACAAAACTTAGAGATATTTGAAAAATATAAAAAAGAAATATGGACATGGGAAAGACAGAGATTTGATATGGTGCAATATTTAAGGAGAAAGCCAAGTTAACTAATATAGAGAAGGCAGTCTCAAAGATATTCCTAGAGAAAAACAGGCAAAGGCATCCAGATATGGAAAATTTCACAATAAAAAGATTAATAGCACAAAGATGTAATGTAGAAAAGATGATTAGTAAAGCAGATGTTACAGAAATAGAAGGTGAAGTTATGGAGTGCCTGCGAAGTGAAGCATTTAATGTAGAAGGTCTAACACAGACTACATCGCAGTATGATGGAGTGAGTACCCAGAATAAGGAAAAGTAAGATCATCAGGAGACATGTGCAGAAGAACTATGGACAGGGGAAAGGAAAAGAGATTTAATATGGTGTAATATTTATGCAAAGGAGAAAAAAATTAACTAATACAAAAAGCGCAGCACCAAAGATATCTGAAGAAAAATATAGGCAAAGGAATCTGGATATGGAAATCTTTACAATACAAAAAATAAGAAGACTAAGACGAAAAGTAGAAGAAGAGATGAGTAACGGAGAAGTCAAAGAAATAGAAATTGAGGTAATGGAACAACTGCAAAGAAGTTTTCAGTGTAGAAAATCAAATGCAGAAAGCACCACAACAGGATAGAGCAATGGATATCCAAATTAAGGGGAAGCAGTGGAACAGAAGCAATTGGTCAGGTGCCATATCAAGGTATTTTGGAGCCTTCCACAGGCAACCAGTATAAACATTCATTTGAAGCTAGACATGAAGGAAAGGAACAGGAAACTGTGGAAACTCTGATGCAGTCAATGTTGATGAGTGATAGGCCAGTGAGTTGCCATATGACAGAACAACAGATGACACGTGATGAAACAAGAGAATGTGCCACAGGAAGATGCTATAGAACTTTCGATAAAATGCCCGCAGGAAACGGAAAACAAGGGCTGTGCCCTCATTATGGAAGAAAATGAGTTAAGAGATGAGTTGCTTTATTTAATAGGCAAAGACAGATATCTCAAGATCAATGACAGAAATAGACTGCAGAAGGTTAATAAAACCCCAAAAGTCAGAAGCTTGATAAAACAAAAGAACACAGCAATTAGGACTGTCCATAGAGATCCATGCCATATAACAGAAGTAAACAGAATACACTACTGTGCTGCTAAATTAATAACTGATAAAGTTCTACCACAGGAACACAGGATAGTGAGGGAAAAGAGGGGACGAAAGCGAATACCATCATGAAAATATCAAATAGAGGAAACTATAAAGCAGCTAAGACAAGATGTGTCATTGTTAGAAGATTATAGAAGAAGGAACAGATCAATAAAAATACTAAGCGAGACAGATGTGATAAAAGCAATGCGCAGTATTAGAACAGACCAGGATCTATTATGCACTACTGGAGATAAACTAAAAATTTCAAAACAGGCGGAAAGACTTAGAAGATACGAAGATAAATATAAGGGAAAAGCACAAAATAAGCAATTTATTGATGACCCAAAAAGTTTTCTAGAGAAAGTACAGTTTTGTACCTACCATAAATGTAGATGTCCGAACAGGATAGCATCTGCAGTCCTAACAAATGGGTTGTCCTGTCGTCAGGCAGCCCTTCGGTCGGCCGGATTCCAAAGTCTGGGTCTGGCCTCGGCTGGTGTCGCACTTCACCCGACGTCATCTCTGCTGGTCTTCGGGTATAAAGGCATCAGCCGACGCCATTTTCCTCAGTGTTTCTTGCCCCAGATGCCAGTTGCCCTCTTGGAAAGCTAAATTTTGGATAAATGCCAATGTTTCCAAAAAGTAGAAGGCAAACACAAAAATAAGCATGTATGTACATATATACAAACAAATACACCATAAGAGACCCCCCCCCCAGCTAGCTATTAGGACGGTAAATACCCTAGGAGTACCACAGGCGAGAAGGAGGGTGGGTAATCCTGACTGCAGATGCTATCCTGTTCGGACATCTACATTTATGGTAGGTACAAAACTGTACTATGTCCTTCAAGGATGCATCTGCAGTCCTAACAAATGGGTAGAATACCATAGCCAAACTAGGCGAGGAGGAAGAAGAATTATGGTGTAGTTAGGATCCCTTGCAAAACAGCAGTGGCAAAGCCTGCTCGGGATCTAGAGTATAGAGGTAAGTTATAATGCTTGGCAAATGTATGCATGGAGGTCCAAGTAGCCGCCTCAATAATGTCCTTGGTAGCCACTCCTCGTAAGAAAGCTGTGGTAGTGGCTGTAGCCCTTGTAGAATGAGGCCTTATGTTCTGTGGAATTTGCTTTCCATGGTAGGAGTAACAGAATCTTATGCAATTTCCTATCCACTTGGAGATTGTCTGTTTGGAAATTGCTTTTCCTTCCCTTCCTGTTGCATAAGCTACTAGAAGCTGGTCAGTTTTTCTATTGCCCTTGGTTCTGTCCAGGTAGTAGCGCAACTGTCTGTGTACATCCAAGGTATGCAGCAGTCTTTCCCCCTGTTCTGTGGATTGGGAAAGAAGGTAGGTAGGTGGATTGCCTGGTTTAGAGACACTCTGGATACCACCTTAGGCATAAATGTAGGATTAGTTCTCATGGACACTCTATCTTGATGGAAGATTAGGAAGGGTTGTACTGCCATTAAGGCCTGTAGTTCCGAAACCCTCCTTGCTGAAGTAATTGCCAGTGGGAAAGCAGTTTTCCAGGATAGGTGTTGAAGGTCTGCTGTTGCTGCTGGTTCGAATGGAGGGAGTGTCAATTTTTCTAGCACAAAGTTCAAGTCCCATGCTGGTAATGGTGGTTTCCTAGGAGGTTTTACATTCTTGATTCCTCTGAGGAAAGTACAGTTTTGTACCTACCATAAATGTAGATGTTCGAAGATCCACATTGCTGCAGTCCTTACATATGGGTAGTCCGCTGTCCTCGGTCGGCCCGAATACCAAAGTATTAGGCTGACGTTGGTCATGGGCGCCTAGATCTGACATCAGAGCGTCAGGGTATAAAAGCGCATGACCGACGTCATATCCTCAGTCTTTTCTTGCCCCAGATGTCAGAAGGCCCTAAAAAGAAAGGCCACAGCCCAAAAACAGGATACCTCCCAAAAACATGCCCAACAACAACCATCACCCAAACCATATAACCATGTCAAACTACAGAGGGAAGGAGGGAGAAATTGGACTGCAGCAATGTGGATCTTCGAACATCTACATTTATGGTAGGTACAAAACTGTACTATGTTCATCTCACATTGCTGCAGTCCTTACATATGGGTAGAATCCCAAAGCAGAGGTAAAGGGAGGATGGCAAAATCATAAAGCATTAGGGGCTGCTAAAATGCCCTGTAATATTGCAGTGGCAAATCCAGCCCTAGACTTAGAATAAAGAGGAAGGTGGTAATGCTTGGAAAAGTATGTACTGAACTCCAAGTGGCTGCTTCCAAAATATCTTTTGTAGCTACCCCTTAGAAAGGCAGTAGAAGTGGCAGTAGCTCTAGTGGAATGAGGTCTGATTCTAGCGAATCTCCTTACCATGATGGGAATAACAGAAAGAAATACAAAACCCAATCCATTTAGAAATAGTTTGTCTTGAAACAGGTTTTCCCTGAGAACCCAAAGCAAAAGAAACAAACAACTGCTGAGACTGCCTGAACCCCTTGGTTCTGCTCAAATAATAACGTAATTGCCTGTGAATATCCAAAGTATGCAAAATCTTCTCCCCTTTATTTTGGGGGTTGCATAAAAAGTAGGCAAATGAATAGTTTGGTTCAAGGCCACACTAGAAACCACTTTAGGCATAAAGGAAGGATTAGTACGCAAAGATACCCTATCCTTATGAAAAATCAGGAAAGGTTCCACTGCCATAAGGGCCTGTAATTCAGAAACCCTTCTTGCAGAGGTAATGGCCAACAAAAAAGCAGTCTTCCATGATAAATACTTTAACTCGGCAGAAGCTGCAGGCTCAAAAGGTTGTAGAGTAAGCTTTTCCAACACAAAATTGAGATCCCAAGCAGGAGTAGGAGCTCTACGTGAGGGTCTTATGTTCTTTGCCCCTCTAAGAAATTGCTTAAACAAAAGATGGGAAAATAAAGGAGGGTCACAGTCATAGTGAGCAGAAATGGCTGCAGCATGAACCTTTATCGAGGAGAAAGACAACCCCTTGTCCAATAACTCAGTAAGATATTGAAGAGAAACACTTAAATCAGGCTTGGAAACATCAAAGTCCTTCGCTTTGCTCCAAAGAAAAACTCTCCTCCATTTATCAGCGTAAACTTTCCTTGTACTAGGCCTTCTGGCCTCCAAAATAACATTCAAAACTTGTTGTGGAAGCTGAGACCCTCCAGGGTCTAAAACAGAATATGCCAGGCTGTGAGATGCAGAGACTGAATCTTGACATTGAGGAAGTGATTGCCCTCCTGAGACAAAAGATGCGGAATCAAAGGCAGAGGCCATGGAGGTTCCCGTACCAAACTCCTCAGTAGTGGGTACCAGTGCTGTCGAGGCCAATCCGAGCTATCAGAATCATGGATGGCTTGTCTATTCTGGCCTTCAGGAGTACCTTGGGAATGAGTGGCAGAGGTGGAAAGGCATAGACATGAAGATTGCTCCAACTGAATGATAGAGCATCCACCTTCCAAGCTGTGGGATGAAACATTTTTGTGCAAAACTTTGGCAACTGGTAATTTAGTGGAGAAGCGAACAGATCTATGTCTGGAGTCCCCCATAACACTGTCAACTTTTGAAACACATGAGGATCCAGTTTCCACTCGTGAGGATCCACAATTTGTCTGCTCAACCCATCCGCTAAGGAGTTCTATGCTCCTGGTAGAAACCTTGCCTGAAGATTGAGGTGTAAACAGAGCAGTCTCCCACAAAATCATTGCTTGCCTGCAAAGAGGGTACGAATGGGTTCCCCCTTGCTTGTTGATGTACCACAAGACAGTAGTGTTGTCTGTTTGAATCAACACCTGTCCTGGGTGAAGTAAATCCTTGAAAGCCATCAATGCAAATTGGACTGCTAACATCTCCTTCAAGTTGATATGCAAATGTTGAAGTCTGACAGGCCACGTGTCTTGCACCCATTTTCCATTGAGGTGTGCTCCCCAAGCCTTGTCCGAGGCATCTGTCGTTAGAATCTGACTCGCCTCTGGTCGGGTCACAGAGAGTCCCTTGTTTAGGTGACATTCCTGAGCCCACCACAAAAATTCTTTCTGAATGCAAGGTATTATCTGAATGACAGTGTCTAGATCTTGGCAGTGTTGTGTCCATACATTTTGAGATACCATTGAAGCTTCCTCATATGCAGTTTGGCATTGGGAAGCACCAGAATACAAGATGCCATGAACCCCAAGGCTTGAAGGACTGTCCTTGCAGTCAGCCTGGACTGTAGAGACATTTGATGGAAATAAAGAGAAAGGCTTCTTTGTTTGTCCGGGGTCAAAAAGGCCATCTGGGAAGCTGTATTCAGTCTCACACCCAGAAAGCACATGTCCTGAGAGGGTACTAGACTGGACTTTGTTTCGTTCACAGAATACCCTAGGCATCTTAACACTACCATCACATACTGTAGATGATGCAGAAGTTCGTCTTTGTGTTGTGCAATAATCAGGCAATCGTCCAAATAAGGATAAATCTGTATTCCTCTTAACCTGAAAAAGGCTATCACTGGAGCCAGAACCTTCGTGAACACTGGGCGCAGTAGATAAGCCAAAGGGCAATGCAGAGAACTGATAATGTAAATTTCCAGCCCGAAAACGCAGGTACCTCCTGCAACTGGGCCTGATAGGAACATGAAGATAAGCCTCTTTGAGATCCAGAGTTACCATCCAGTGATCTTTTCCCAACAGAGGTAAAAGCTGTTGTAACGTCAGCATTTTGAACTTTGGAATGTCCAGATAAGTGTTGAGGATAGATAAATCCAAAATTGGTCTCCACGTGTTCCCTTTCTTTGGCACTAGAAACAGGCGAGAATAAAATCCTAGTCCCACTTCTGACAGAGGAACTGGCTGTATAGCTCCTATTTGAAGAAGTAAAGAAATCTGCTTGTGAGCCTCTATCCTTTGCCGAGGAGGAACGTCTGGTATGCCTTTGAAAGGAGGCAATGTATGGAAATAGAACTTGTAGCCTCGGTTTATAATGTCCAATACCCATTTGTCCTGGGTGACTAAAAGCCAGTTTTGCTTGAAGAGTGCTAACTTTCCTCCCAAAGGAGTTGCCAGGGAAGAAGAATCTGGCAGCTGAAAATGCAGGTCATTGGGCCTGTTTACGAAAGGACTGGCCCCTGCCCTCACCTGCAGATTGTGCAGGTGAACTCCAAGTTCTAGGCCTGAATGTACTTTGAGCTCTGCCCCTGCCACGTCTAGATCTACCCCTAGACTGAGAATCAAAAGAAGGGTAGGTCCACCCCTTAGTAGGCCAATTTCTACTAAACTTTGGAGGTTGCACCTGCAAAAAATCTTTAACAGTCTGCATGGACTTAGCCTTGTCTTCCATTTTCTTCAAAACCAACTCCACAGGGGGACCAAACAAAACTTCAGACTGTAAAGGGGCATCCAGAATTCTAGATTTAACATGCTCGGACAAATTCTGATCCTTAAGCCAGGCGTGCCTACGAAGAACTGAAACAGTGGCAGCCACCCTAGAAGAGGCCTGTACAGCATCAAAACCACACTGCAAAGAATGCTTACCCACCTGTTCAGAGACATGTACTAAATCCTGCAATTCTTTACACTCTATGCCCTCTGCCAAAGCATCCACTTTAGATTTTAGCTGAGAAAGGAGGAAATTCTGATATTTCAACATATGAAACTGGCAATTTAAAGCCCTCATTGCTAAAGTAGAAGAGGTATACACCTTCTTACCCCATCTATCCAAAGCTCTAGCTTCCTTATCTAGAGGAACCGGATTCTTTACAACAGAAGCTCTAACACCCTTAGGCCCCTGACTAATAGTTTCTGGGACGCCCTAGGACTCTTATACAGATATTTATGAGCCTCAGGCACCCTGTAATACCTGTCCGGTTTAACTGGCAGGAGGCAAAGAATCTGGATTAAGGGAAGCCACGAGAAAACATCTTGAACAACATCCAAAACAGGAGGTATAGCCAAGGGTCTATGCTGTGGTAAAAACAAGAATTCCCTAAGCCTCTTCCGTGAATCAGAGAAATCCTGTCCTTCCCACTTAAAATGCTCCCTCATGGAATGCAGAGTTTCTGAAAATGAAAAATCCTCTGGAGGAGAAGCAGAAGGAGTGGAATCCTCTGCATCAGAATCCGAATAAGGGGGAAAATCTTGAATATCTTCAGCAGAAGAGTCTGAGTCATCTGAGGCCTGATCCAAACTTTCCAACTCTGGCTCCACCCTGGGCCTCTTATCAGGAGGGCATAGAACCTCTAATTAAAGTAATCAAATCTTCTGCCATTTTAAGCATGTGCCTTTTAGGCACAGACCCTGAAGTACCTGGAGGGACACCAGAGGAAGGCAAAACAGACCTGCCCTTAGAAGAAGCCTTAGAAATAGTAGCAGAAGGCCTAACCACCTTAGGCATAGAAGGGAGAACAGTAACTTGAGAGGCCCCTTCAGCTTGACCTGACTCCTGTGAGGCCACATCCTGCAAAATCAAAGTTTCCCCCTGAGATTCAACAGAAACTTCAGCCGGATCCACCTGCTCCACTGTAGTTTCTGCAGGACCGGCGTCCAACGGACGAATCAACCTGTCTAGGTTTCAAGGATTTGTCTTTGTGCTTCTTCGAGGCGGGCGCCGGAGGATCCGACGGCATATTATAATTACACCGCTTACCAAAGACTAACCTAGCACAATCTAACCTTCTTTTTATAGTGCGCTTATTAAACCTAGCACAAAACCGACACCCGACTACGTCGTGGTCCGGTCCCAAACAAGGAATGCAAAGAGAGTGATAATCCCTATGCGGTATCGGTTTCCCACAAGAAATACAATTATTCACTTTTTCTGACATCCGGAATTAACTGAGGCAAGAAAAAACAAAAATATTCCCCAACGGGGTACTTAGCCCAACTTGGTTTCGGTCTGAAACTCAGAATACGAAAATTTCAGAACGCCGAACGGCACTTGCAACGCTGCTTCTGCATCGGACCATGCGGCAAAAAAGACTGAGGATATGACGTCGGTCATGCGCTTTTATACCCTGACGCTCTGATGTCAGATCTAGGCGCCCATGACCGACGTCAGCCTAATACTTTGGTATTCGGGCCGACCGAGGACAGCGGACTACCCATATGTAAGGACTGCAGCAATGTGAGATGAAGAACATCTGCCTGAGTAGAGGGTGTGAGAAGACAGGGGGATCGAAGCTGTATTCTGCAGAAATAGCTGATGCATGTATCTTGATGGAGGAATAGGACAGGCCTGTATGGAGAAGCTCTGCCAAATACTCCAGGATGTTGGCAATATCTATCTTTGGCACATCTTTTCCTCTTTCAGAACTCCAAATGACAAACCTTTTCCATTTTCCTGCATAGTTCCTTCTTGTTGAAGGTCTGCGGGCCTCAAGGATGATGTCTTTAACCCTTTGGGATAAATCTGGGTTAGTTGTTCTTATGTAATGTTCCAGGCAGTCAGTTGTAGAGTTTTCAGGTTTGGATGCATGATGTTGTAGTCGCTCTGAGTTAACATCAAAGGAATCAGGGTAGTGTCCACGTTCCTCCCAGAGACATGCTCCTCAGCAGTGGATACCAATGTTGTCTTGGCCAATTTGGAGCTATCAGAATTATCCTTGGACGTTCCTCTTTGATTTTCAGTAGTACCTTGTGCATCAAAGGCAGAGGTGGAAATGCATATGCTGTCAGGTCTTTCCAACTGAAGGATAGAGAGTCCACCTTCCAAGCCAGTGGGTGGTATGTCCTTGTGCAGAATTTCTTGATCTGGTGATTGAGTGGGGATGCGAATAGGTCTATTTGTGGCATTCCCCATTTTTTTGTGATGGCCTTGAAGATGTCCGGGTGTAGCATCCATTCGTGAGCATCCGAGGTAGTTCTGCTTAACATGTCTGCTAGGATGTTTTCTTTTCCCGGCACAAATATTGCCTGTAACTGAATGTTGTAACTCAGAGCCATATTCCATAGGTCCAGAGCCATTCGACATAGGGGGTATGAATGAGTGCCTCCCTGTTTGTTGATGTACCACATGACTGTGGTGTTGTCTGTCCTTATCATTAATTGGCTTTCTTTGAGGAATGGTCTGAAATTCTGGATTGCTAGTTTTACTGCCAGCATTTCTTTTTGATTTATGTGCAGGTGCAGCTGATCTGGAGCCCATAATCCTTGAATGCATTTGTCCAGCATGTGGGCCCCCCAACCTAGGTCTGAGGCGTCCGTTGTGATGGTTTGGCTTGCTTGAATGTTGTGGAAGGGCAAACCTGGGTTTGACTGGCATGCTTGAGCCCACCATAGGAACTCTTGTTTCAGGCATGGGATTAGTGGTATTTCGGTTTCTAAGCTGTGCCTGTGTTGAGACCATAATTTCTTTAGGTACCACTGTAGCTTTCTCATATGCAGTCTGGCATGGGGGACCAGGATTATGCATGATGCCATGAAGCCCAAGGCCTGCAGTACTTTCCTTGCTGTTAGTTTGTTCTGCTTTGTTAAGGCCAAGTAAAGAGGGAGATGTTCTTGTTTTTCTGCAGTTAGGAATGCCATCTGTTTTACTGTGTCCAATTCTGCACCCAAGAATGTTCTTGTTTGGGATGGTATCAGTCTTGACTTTTTTAAATTGACTGTGTATCCCAGGGCTTGTAGTAAGCAAATGACTCTTTTTAAGTCTTGTGTCAGCTTGCTTTTGTTGTCCGCTTGTATCAGGCAGTCGTCCAGGTATGGATAAATTTGGATTCCCTGTAGCCTGCAATGAGCGATTACTGATGCCAGGCATTTTGTGAAACTCTGGGCGCAGTAGATAAGCCAAAGGGCAATGCTGAGAATTGATAATGCTCTGATCCTGCAAGAAATCTGAGGTATGTTCTGCAATTTGGTCGTATGGGGACGTGCAGGTATGCCTCCTTGAGATCTAGAGTTACCAGCCAACACTCCTTGCCCAGCATGGGAAGACGTTGCTGTAGGGTCAGCATTTTGAATTTTGGAACAATGATGAATGTGTTTAAAGCGGACAGGTCGAGAATAGGTCTCCAACTTTTCTCTTTTCTTGGTACTAGGAAGAGTCTGGAATAAAATCCTTTGCCCTGTTCTGTAGGTGGCACCCTTTCCACAGCTCTCATCTTTGTTAATTGAGCTATCTGTTTTAGAGCTTCTGTTTTTTGATTTGGTGGTAGGTTTGGCATTCCTCTTTTTACTGGTAAGGTGTGGAAATGAAACCTGTAGCCTTGGTCTATAGTTTGCAAAATCCACTTGTCTCTTGTGATATAGTGCCAATTTTTTTGAAAATAAGGCTAACTTTCCGCCTAAGGGTGCTGCTATTTGTTCCCTGGAAGGCGGTGTCAGAGCCAAGTCACTGTGTTTGTCCTGTTGTAGTGGCAGTGGTTGTGTCTGTGCCTCGTTGGTTATTGCCTTGCCACTGGCGTCCTATGTAGGCACCTCCTCTGGATTGATTTCTGCCTCTGGAATGTCTATTCCTGCCTCTCTGAGATTTAGAGGAGTCTGGAAAGGACCAATTTTTGGAAGGCCAGTTCCTGCTAAACCTTGGGGGCGGAACCTGTAAGAAATCTTTAACTGTTTGTACAGATTTTGCCTTCTCTTCCATTTTCTTCATTACTTGCTGGGCAGGAGAACCAAATAGACTGACCTTATCCATAGGAGCATCTAATAGTTTTGCTTTAACATGATCCGGCAAGACCTGTTCTTTCAACCATGCATGCCTTCTTATAACTGTGCCAGTCATGGCTGATCTAAATGAAGCCTCCAGTGCATCATAGCCACATTTTAAAGAATGGTTACTAACCTGCTGAATGTTATTCACCATTTCTAAAACATATTTCTTATCTAAGGAATCATCAGAGGACAGTTTCTTAGTTAACTGATCAAGCATAAACTCTTGGTATTGGATCATATGAAACTGACAGTTCAAAGCTCTAGCTGAGACAGTAGCAGAGGTGTATACTTTCTTACCCCATCTCTCTAAGGACCTGGATTCCCTTTCAGAAGGGAGAGGGTTTTTCGCTGAGGTCGAAGCTACTGCCTTAGGCCCCTGGGAGATAGTCTCAGGATCTGCAAGGGGAGCCTTGTATAGGTGGTGATGAGTGTCCGGTACCCTGTAAAACCTATCGGGCTTGGCAGGGGCTGGAGGTAAAGTATCAGGAGCAGTGCAAACATCATTAAATGCATCATCCACAACAGGAAGAACTGGAGGTATAGCTAAGGGCCTATGTTGTGGTAAGTGTAGAAAGGTCCTAAGCCTTTTTCTTGAATCTGAGAAATCTTGTCCCTGCCATTGGAATTGCTCTCTCATGGCATGTAAGGTTTCCCCAAAGGAAAATTCCTCTGGTGGAGAGGCAGAAGGAATAGATTCTTCAGCATCGGAATCTTCATAAGTAGAAAAAGGAGCCTCTGGATGGTTTGTATTGTCTGAATCATCAGAAGAGTCATCTGAGGACACTGGCTCAGGGGGCTCTGCTCTAGGTCTCTTTTTTGGAGGTTGAGAGGCCCTGTCTGGGTGAGATTGGGATCCCCTTATTAAAGAGATGAGATCCTCTGCCAGAGTAAGCATTTGGGAACTGGAACTGGGCCTGTGAGAGGGGGCTTAACAGGCACAGACTTAGCAGTTTTGGCTGCTTTAGCCCTGGCAAAGGCCTTTATAGACATGGCTGCAGGAGGCCTAGCAGCACCACGTGCTGGGGTAGAGACATCCAAAGGGATGGTGTCCGATAATTCTAGAGAAACCACATTAGTAGGCAAAACTTCAGAGGCCGATTCAACTAGGGTAGCAGGAGCCTCGGTAGTAGTCATGGATTCGGCTGAAGATTGACCCGTTTGCTCGGTTTCGCGAAACCGAGACACTCGCGGTTTGCTTAACCGTGGTTTCGGCGAAACCGCGGACCGCGAGTGTCGGTCTTTTTCTTTGCGTTCTTAACAATTTGAGAAGTCGGAGGATCCGACGGCATAATGTACGCAAAATCTGAGCGAAAACTGTTCAGCAAACTCGACCGGCGCCTAAGCGTTCGTCGGTTGAAAGAAGCACAGGCTAAACAGGCTGCTACGCGTGGTCTGGGCCTAAACAAGGTAAGCAGTAAGAGTGGAAATCTTTATGAGGTATTTGTTTCCCACAAGTTAAACAGTTATTGACTTTTTCTGACATCGGCTGAGGCAAGAAAGAGTCCCCAACGGGGTACTTAGCTTTTAGAAGTCTTCGAAGTAGTATTCGGTAGTAGTAATCTCTGGATCTGACTGACCGGCACTTGCGAACAGCTTCTGCTTCGGGCGCCACGCGGCAAGAAAGACTGGGGAAAATGGCGTCGGCTGATGCCTTTATACCCGAAGACCAGCAGAGATGACGTCGGGTGAAGTGCGACACCAGCCGAGGCCAGACCCAGACTTTGGAATCCGGCCGACCGAAGGGCTGCCTGACGACAGGACAACCCATTTGTTAGGACTGCAGATGCATCCTTGAAGGACATTTGGGAAATAAGGTAAAAGGAATTGAAAGATTGCCAAAAAAGAGGAAGTAGATACATTTTGGAGAAGTATCTATGAAGATACTGTGGAACATAACAAAGATGCTAAATGGATCTGTTGCAGATGCACTGTTATAAAGTACAGTTTTGTACCTACCATAAATGTAGATGTCCGAACTGGATAGCATCTGCAGTCATAACAAATGGGTTGTCCTGTCGTCAGGCAGCCCTTCGGTCGGCCGGATTCCAAAGTCGGTCCGGCCGCTGATGTCGCACTTCACCCGACGTCATCTCTGCTGGTCTTCGGGTATAAAGGCATCAGCCGACGCCATTTTCCTCAGTGTTTCTTGCCCCAGATGCCAATTGCCCTCTTGGAAAGCTAAATTTTGGATAAATGCCAATGTTTCCAAAATAGTAGAAGGCAAACACAAAAAATATACATGTATGTACATATATACAAACAAATACACCATAAGAGACTTCCCCCCCAGCTAGCTATTAGGAGGGTAAATAACCTAGGAGTACCGCAGAGGGGAAGGAGGGAGGGTAATCCTGACTGCAGATGCTATCCAGTTCGGACATCTACATTTATGGTAGGTACAAAACTGTACTATGTCCTTCATGGATGCATCTGCAGTCATAACAAATGGGTAGAATACCATAGCCAAACTAGGGGAGGAGGAAAAATAATTATGGTGTAGTCAGGATCCCTTGCAGAACAGCAGTGGCAAATCCTGCTCAGGATCTAGAATATAGAGGTAAATTATAATGCTTGGCAAATGTATGCACGGAGGTCCAAGTAGCCGCCTCAATAATGTCCTTGGTTGCCACTCCTCTTAAGAAAGCTGTGGTAGTGGCTGTAGCCCTTGTAGAATGAGGTCTTATGTTCTGTGGAATTGGTTTTCCATGGTAGGAGTAACAGAATCTTATGCAATTTCCTATCCATTTGGAGATTGTCTGTTTGGAAATTGCTTTTCCTTCCCTTCCTGTTGCATAGGCTACAAAGAGCTGGTCAGTTCTTCTGTTACCTTTGGTTCTGTCCAGGTAGTAGCGCAACTGTCTATGTACATCCAAGGTATGCATTATTCTTTCACCTCTGTTTTGTGGATTGGGAAAGAAGGTAGGTAGGTGGATTGCCTGGTTTAAAGACACTCTGGATACCACCTTAGGCATAAATGTAGGATTAGTTCTCATGGACACCCTATCTTGATAGAAGATTAGGAAGGGTTGCACTGCCATTAAGGCCTGTAGTTCCGAAACCCTCCTTGCTGAAGTAATAGCCAGTAGGAAAGCAGTTTTCCATGACAGGTGTTGTAGATCTGCTGTTGCTGCTGGTTCAAACGGGGGGAGTGTCAACTTTTCTAGTACAAAATTCAAGTCCCATACTGGTAATGGTGGTTTCCTAGGAGGTTTTACATTCTTGATCCCTCTGAGGAACTGCCTGAGTAGAGGGTGTGAAAAGACAGGAGGATCAAAGCTGTATTCTGCTGAAATAGCTGATGCATGTATCTTGATGGAGGAATAGGACAGGCCTGTATGTAGAAGCTCTGCCAAGTACTCCAGAATGTTAGCAATATCTATGTTCGACACATCTTTTCCTCTTTCAGTACTCCAAATGACGAACCTTTTCCATTTTCCTGCATAGTTCCTTCTTGTTGAAGGTCTGCAGGCTTCAAGGATAATGTCTTTAACCCTTTGTGAAAGGTCTGGGTTAGTCACTGCTATGTGATGTTCCAGGCAGTCAGTTGCAAGGTTTTTAGGTTTGGATGTATGATGTTGTAGTTGTTCTGAGTTAACATCAGAGGCATCAGGGGTATTGACCACATTTTCTCCCGAGACATGCTCCTCAGCAGTGGGTACCAGTGTTGTCTTGGCCAGTTTGGAGCTATCAGAATTATCCTTGGACGTTCCTCTTTGATTTTCAGTAGTACCTTGTGCATCAAGGGAAGAGGTGGAAATGCATATGCTGTCAGGCCTTTCCAGCTGAAGGATAGAGAGTCCACCTTCCATGCAAGTGGGTGGAATGTCCTTGTGCAGAATTTTTTGAGCTGGTGATTTTGTGGGGAAGCGAATAGGTCTATTTGTGGCATTCCCCATTTCTTTGTGATGGCCTTGAAGATGTCCGGGTGTAGCATCCATTCGTGAGCATCCGAGGTGGTTCTGCTTAAAATGTCTGCTAGGGTGTTCTCTTTTCCCGGTACAAATATTGCCTGTAACTGGATGTTGTAGCTGAGAGCCAGAATCCAAAGGTCCAAAGTCATTCTGCATAGGGGGTAAGAATGAGTGCCTCCCTGTTTGTTGATGTACCACATGACTGTGGTGTTCTGTCCTTATCATCAAATGGCCTTCTTTGAGGAATGGTCTGAATTTTAGGATTGCCAGTTTTACTGCCAGCATTTCTTTTTGGTTTATGTGCAGGTGCAGTTGGTCCTGAGTCTACAGTCCTTGTACGCATTTGTCCAGCATGTGTGCCCCCCATCCTAGGTCTGAGGCATCCGTTGTGATGGTTTGGTTTGCTGGAAAGTTGTGGAAGGGTAAGCCTGGGTTTGACTGGCATGCCCGAGCCCACCATAGGAACTCCTGCTTTAAGCATGGGATTAGTGGTATTTCTGTTTCTAAGCTGTGCCTGTGTTGAGACCATAAATTCTTTAGGTACCACTGTAACTTTCTCATATGCAGTCTGGCATGTGGGACCAAGATTATGCATGATGCCATGAAGCCCAGGGCCTGCAGAACTTTTCTTGCTGTTAGTTTGCTCTGCTTTGTTAATGCCGAGAAGTAAAGAGGGAGTTCTTTTTGTTTTTCTGCAGTTAGGAATGCCATCTGTTTTACTGTGTCCAATTCCGCGCCCAAGAAAGTTCTTGTCTGGGATGGTATCAGCCTTGACTTTTGTAAATTGACTGTGTATCCCAGGGCTTGTAGCAAGTAAATGACCCTTTGTAAATCTGTTGTCAGCTTGCTTTTGTTGTCCGCTTGTAACAGGCAGTCGTCCAGGTATGGATAAATTTGGATTCCCTGTACTCTGCAGTGGCGATTACTGATGCCAGGCATTTTGTGAATACTCTGGGCAGTAGATAAGCCAAAGGGCAATGCTGAGAATTGATAATGCTCTGATCCTGCAAGAAATCTGAGGTATCTTCTGCAATTTGGTCGAATGGGGACGTGCAGGTATGCCTCCTTGAGATCTAGAGTTACCAGCCAACACTCCTTGCCCAGCATGGGAAGAAGTTGCTGTAGGGTCAGCATTTTGAATTTTGGGACAATGATGTATGTGTTTAAGATGGACAGGTCGAGAATAGGTCTCCAGTTTTTCTCTTTTCTTGGTACTAGGAAGAGTCTGGAGTAGAATCCTTTGCCCTGTTCTATTATTGGCACCCTTTCCACAGTTCTCATCTTTATTAATTCCGCTATCTGGTGCAGGGTTTCTATTTTTTGATTTGGGGGCAGGTTTGGCATTCCCCTTTTTACTGGTAAGGTGTGGAAGTGGAACCGGTAGCCTTGGTCTATGGTTTGCAAAATCCACTTGTCTTTTGTAATATAGTGCCAATTTTTCGAGAATACGGCTAACTTTCCGCCTAATGGTGCTGCTATTTGCTTCCTGGTAGGCGGAGTCAGAGCCAAGTCACTGTGATTGTCCTGTTGCAGTGGCAGTGGTTGTGTCTGTGCCTCGGTTATTGCCTTGCCACTGTCGTCCTCTGTAGGCACCTCCTCTGGATTGATTTCTGCCCCTAGAGCGTCTGTTCCTGCCCCTTTGTGATCTTGTGGAGTCTGGAAAGGACCAATTTTTGGCAGGCCAGTTCCTGCTAAACCTTGGGGGCTGAACCTGTAGAAAATCTTTAACTGTTTGTACAGATTTTGCCTTCTCTTCCATTTTCTTCATTACCTGCTGGGCAGGTTCCCCATATAGACTGGCCTTATCCATAGGAGCATCCAATAGCTTAGCTTTAACATGATCCGGTAAGACCTGTTCTTTCAACCATGCATGCCTTCTTATCACTGTGCCAGTCATGGCTGATCTAAATGAAGCCTCCAGTGCATCATAGCCACATTTTAAAGAATGGTTACTAACCTGTTGGATGTTATTCACCATTTCTAATACATATTTCTTATCTAAAGATTCATCAGAGGACAGCTTTTTAATTAACTGGTCAAGCATAAACTCTTGGTATTGGATCATGTGAAACTGACAGTTTAAAGCTCTAGCTGAGAGAGTAGCAGAGGTGTAGACTTTTTTCCCATCTCTCTAAGGACCTGGATTCCCTTTCAGAGGAATAGGGTTTTTGCTGTGGTCGAGGCAACTGCCTTAGGCCCCTGGGATATAGTTTCGGGTCTGCAAGGGGCCTTGTATAGGTGGTGATGAGTGTCTGGCACCCTGTAAAATCTATCTGGTTTGGCAGGGGCTGGAGGTAAAGAATCAGGTGCAGTGCAGACATCATTAAATGCATCGTCCACAACAGATAGGACAGGAGGTATAGCTAAGGGCCTATGTTGTGGTAAGTGCAGAAAAGTCCTAAGCCTTTTTCTAGAATCTGAGAAATCTTGTCCCTGCCATTGGAATTGTTCTCTCATGGCATGTAAGGTTTCCCCAAAGGAGAATTCCTCTGGTGGAGAGGCAGCTGGGATGGATTCTTCAGCATCTGAATCTTAATAATTGGAAAAAGGAGCCTCTGGCTGGTCTGTAATGTCTGAGTCATCCGCAGAATCATCAGAGGACACAGGCTCGGGGGGCTCTGCCCTAGGTCTCTTTTCTGGGGGCTGAGAGGCCCTGTCTGGGTGAGATTGGGATCCCCTAATTAAGGATATTAAATCTTCTGCCAGAGTAAGCATTTGTGAACTAGAAGTGGGCCTGAGTGAGGGCGGTTTAACAGGCCCTGACTTAGCTGATTTGGCTGCTTTAGCCCTGGCAAAGGCCTTAATAGACATGGCTGCAGGAGGCCTAGCAGCACCACGTGCTGGGGTAGAGATATCCAAAGGGATGGTGTCTGATAGATCAGAAGGAGCCACAGTTGTAGGCAAAATTTCTGAGGCTGATTCAGGTAAGGTAGCAGGAGCCTCAGTAGTAGTCATGGATTCGGCTGAAGATTGACCAGTTTTCTCGGTTTCGGCCGAAACAGAGACACTCGCGGCTTGCTTAACCGTGGTTTCGCGCGAAACCGGACATGAGTGTCGGTCCTTTTCTTTGCGTTTTTTAACAATTTGGGTAGTCGGAGGATCCGACGGCATAATGTACGCAAAATCTGAGCCGAAAAACTGTTCAGCAAACTCCGACCGACGCCTAAGCGTTCGTCGGTTGAAGGAAGCACAGGCCGAAAGTACAGTTTTGTACCTACCATAAATGTAGATGTTCGAGGATTCCATTGCTGCAGTCCTGACTATTGGGGTATAGTCCGCGTCCCAGTCGGCCCGAATACCAGAGTATAAGGCTGACGTCGGTCAGGGCGCATTAGACTGACGTCAGTACGCCAGGGTACTAATGCGCATGACCGACGTCATATCCTCAGTCTTTTCTTGCCCCAGATGTCAGAAGACCCAAAAAGACAAGTCCCAAAACAACCTGCACCAAAAACATGTATAATATATACAACAATATATATATATATATATAAAAAGATAAGCATGTAAACTCACCTACACAACCACCCCTAAACACAGAGGGGAAGGAGGGAGGGTAAATTGGACTGCAGCAATGGAATCCTCGAATATCTACATTTATGGTAGGTACAAAACTGTACTATGTTCTTCGTCTTCCATTGCTGCAGTCCTGACTATTGGGTAGAATCCCAAAGCAGAGGTAAGGGAGGCTGGCAAATTATAAAGTAGTAGGAGCTGACAACATGCCTTGTAAAACAGCTGTGGCAAAACCAGCCCTAGTCTTAGAGTATATAGGAAGGTGATAATGCCTAGAGAAAGTATGCACTGAACTCCAAGTAGCTGCTTCCAGAATATCCTTAGTTGCCACCCGCCTTAGAAATGCTGTTGAAGTGGCAGTAGCCCTAGTGGAATGAGGCCTGATCCCAGCTGGAATCTCCTTGCCATGATGGGAATAACAAAATGCAATGCAAAAGCCAATCCACCTAGAAATAGTTTGTTTTGACACAGGCTTGCCCTGTGAACTCAAAGCAAAAGAAACAAGTAACTGCTGAGACTGCCTAAAATTCTTAGTCCTGCTCAAATAATAGCAATTGCCTGTGTACATCTAAAGTGTGCAAAATCTTTTCCCCTTATTTTGAGGATCTGCAAAAACGTAGGCAAATGAATAGTTTGGTTTAAAGCCACACTAGAAACCACCTTAGGCATAAAGGAAGGATTAGTGCGTAATGATACCCTGTCCTTATGGAAAATCAAAAGGGCTCTACTGCCATAAGGGCCTGCAACTCAGACACCCTTCTTGCAGAAGTAATAGCCAACAGAAAAGCAGTCTTCCATGACAAATATTTCAATTCAGCAGTAGCTGCAGGCTCAAAAGGTTGTAGAGTAAGTTTTTCCAACACAAAATTGAGATCCCAAGCAGGAGTAGGAGCTCTACGTGGGGTCTTATATTCTTTGCCCCTCTAAGAAACTGCTTGAACAAAGGATGCGAAAACAAAGGTGGGTCACAATCATAGTGAGCTGAAATTGCTGCAGCATGAATCTTTATGGAAGAGAAGGACAAACCTTTGTCCAATAATTCAGTAAGATATTGAAGAGCCACACTCAAATTAGGCTCTGAAATCTCCAAATTCTTTGCTGTACTCCAAAATAAAAATCTCTTCCATTTTTCTGCGTACACTCTCCTAGTACTAGGCCTTCTAGCTTCCATAATCACATTTAAAACTTGTTGAGGAAGTTGAGACCTGCTGTGTTTCAACACAGAATATGCCAGGCTGTTAGATGAAGAGAGTGAAGCTTGACATTGAGCAGATGACCGTCCTTCTGAGATAACAGATGAGGAATCAGAGGTAAAGGCCATGGAGGCTTCTTTACCAGACTCCGTAGAAGTGGGTACCAGTGTTGCGAGGCCAATCTGGAGCTATCAAAATCATCCTTGGCCTGTCTTGTCTGACCTTTAATAGTACCTTTGGAAGAAGCGGTAGAGGTGGAAAGGCATACACATGAAGGTTTTTCCAACTGAAAGACAGAGCATCCACTTTCCAAGCTGTGTGATGAAACCCCTTTGTGCAATACTTTGGCAGCTGGTGGTTTAGTGGAGAAGCGAACAGATCTATGTCTGGAGTTCCCCATGACACTGTCAGTTTCTGAAATACATGAAGATCCAGTTTCCACTCGTGGGGATCCATGATTTGTCTGCTTAACACATCTGCTAAGGAGTTCTGTGCTCCTGGCAGAAACCTTGCCTGAAGAGTTAGTTGCAAGCTTAGCGCAGTCTCCCATAAAATCATTGCTTGCCTGCATAGAGGATAAGAATGTGTTCCCCCTTGCTTGTTGATGTACCACATGACAGTTGTGTTGTCTGTTAGAATCAACACCTGCCCTGGAAGAAGTAACTCCTTGAAAGCCATTACTGCAAACTGGACTGCTAACATCTCCTTCATGTTGATATGTAGATGCTGTAGTCTGGCAGGCCACTTGTCTTGTATCCACTTTCCATTTAGATGAGCTCCCCAAGCAATGTCCGAGGCATCTGTCGTTAGAATCTGACTTGCCTCTGGCCGGGTCACAGAGAGTCCCTTGTTTAGGTGACATTCCTGAGCCCACCACAAAAATTCCTTTTGAATGCAAGGTATTATTTGAATGACAGTGTCCAAATCCTGGCAGTGCTGTGTCCATACATTTTTGAGATACCATTGTAGCTTCCTCATATGCAGTTTGGCATTGGGAAGCACCAGAATACAAGATGCCATGAACCCTAATGCTTGAAGGACTGTCCTTGCAGTCAGCACGGACTGATGAGATAGTTGATGGAAGTAAAGTGACAGACTCTTTTGTTTGTCCGGGGTGAAAAAGGCCATCTGGGCTGCTGTATTCAGTCTTACACCCAGAAAGCACATGTCTTGAGAGGGTACTAGACTGGACTTTATTTCGTTCACAGAATACCCTAGGCATCTTAGCACTGCTATAACATATTCCAGATGCTGTAGAAGGTCTTCCTTTTCTTGAGCCAGAATCAGGCAGTCGTCCAAGTAAGGATAGATTTGAATTCCTTGAAGCCTGAAGTAAGCTATCACTGGAGCCAGAACCTTTGTGAATACTCTGGGCAGTAGAAAAGCCAAAGGGCAATGCAGAGAACTGATAATGAGAATTTCCAGCTCGAAACCGCAGATACTTTCTGCAACTTAGCCTTATAGGCACATGAAGGTAAGCTTCCTTGAGATCTAAAGTTACCATCCAGTGATCTTTGCCCAGCAGAGGTAAAAGCTGTTGTAACGTCAACATCTTGAACTTGGGAATGTCCAAAAGTGTTGAGGAGAGATAAATCCAAAATTGGTCTCCACGTGTTCCCCTTCTTTGGTACAAGGAACAGGCGAGAATAAAATCCTAGGCCCCTCTCTGACACAGGGACTGGCTGAATGGCCCCTATGTGAAGTAACTGTAAAACTTGCTTGTGAGCCTCTTTTCTTTGTAGAGGAGGAACGTCTGGCATGCCTTTGAAAGGGGCATTGTATGGAAATAAAATCTGTAACCGTGGTGAATGATATCCAACACCCATTTGTCTTGAGTAATTAAATCCCAATTTTCTTTGAAAAGAGACAGTCTTCCCCAAAGGAGCTGCCAGGCGTGAATCTGCTGGCAGCTGAAAAAACAGGTCATTGGGTCTGTTTACGAAAGACTGACCCCTGCCCTCACCAGAAGTCTGAGCAGGTGAACTCCTGTTCTAGGCCTAAAAGAACTTTGAGCCCTGCCCTACCACGTCTAGACCTACCCCTAGACTGAGAATCATAAGCAGGATATGTCCACCCCTTAGCAGGCCAATTTCTACTAAACCCGGTGGCTGCACCTGCAAAAATCTTTAACAGTTTGCATAGACTTAGCTTTGTCCTCCATTTTCTTTAAAACAGCTTCCACAGGCGAACCAAACAACACATCAGACTGTAAAGGAGCATCCAAAATCCTTGTCTTAACATGCTCAGCTAAATTCTGATCCTTCAACCAGGCATGCCTGCGAAGAACAGAGCTGGTAGCAGCCACCCTCGAGGAGGCCTGTACAGCATCAAAACCACATTGCAAAGAATGCTTACCCACTTGTTCGGACACATGAACCAAATCCAGCAACTCTTTACACTCAATACCTTCCGCCAAAGCATCCACCTTAGATTTCAATTGTGAAAGAAGGTAATTCTGATATTTTAACATGTGAAACTGACAATTCAAAGCTCTCATGGCTAGAGTGGAAGAAGTATACACTTTCTTTCCCCACCTATCCAAAGCCCTCGCCTCTTTATCAGTGGGGACAGGATTTTTAACCACAGAAGCTTTTACACCCTTAGGCCCCTGGGAAATAGTTTCTGGGTCCGCCCTAGGACTCTTAAACAAATATTTATGAGCTTGGGCACCCTATAATACCTATCAGGCTTAACAGGAGCAGGAGGCAAAGAGTCAGGGTTCAGGGAAGCCTCTGCAAAAACATCTTCCACCACATTCAACACAGGAGGAATAGCTAAAGGCCTATGCTGGGGTAAAAACAAGAACTCCCTAAGCCTTTTCCTGGAGTCAGAGTAATCCTGGCCTTCCCATTTAAAGTGCTCCCTCATGGAATGCAAAGTCTCTGAAAATGAGAAATCCTCAGGTGGAGACGCTGTAGGAGTGGAATCATCCACATCAGAATCAGAATAGGTAGGATACTCCTGCAAATCTTCCACAGAAGATTCTGAAGCCTCAGAACACTGTTCAAAACTCTCAAACTCAGGTTCCACCCTAGGCCTCTTATCAGGCGGGGGCATAGAACCCCTAATCATAGTAATCAAATCTTCTGCCATCTTAAGCATATGTTTCTTAGGTACAGAACCTGAAATGGTAGGAGAAGCCCCCACTGAAGCTGAAGTAGGCCTACCTCTCATAGAAGTTTTGGCAACAGAAGGAGAGGCCCTAACTACCTTGGGAAGAGAGGGAAGAACAGTCACCTGAGAAGCCCCTCAGCCTGGCCTACCTCCTGAGAAGGCACATCCTGTAAGAGTATAGTTTCTGCCTGGGACTCCATGGAAACTCCTGGCAAAACCTCCGGCTCCACTGAGCCTTCCAAAGAACCGGCGTCCGGGACTGCGGTTCCTCAACCCTAGGCTTCACTGTTTTATCCTTGCGCTTCTTGGAAGCGGGCGGAGCATCCGGCGGCATTTTATAATTGCAACGCTTCCCAAACACTAACCTGGCACAGTCTAACCTCCTCTTAATAGTGCGTTTGTTAAACCTAGCACAAGAGCGGCAACCAACAACGTCGTGCTCAGGCCCTAAACAAGGTATACACAAGGTATGATAATCCCTATGAGGTATCTGTTTCCCACAAGAAATACAGTTATTCACTTTTTCTGACATCCGGTAAAATACTGAGGCAAGAAAAAACCAAAATGTTCCCCAACGGGGTACTTAGCCAACTCTGTTTCGGTCTGAAACTCCGGTTTCGGAAATATTTCAGTACGCCAACCTGCACTCGCAAAACTGCTTCTGCATCGGACCATGCGGCAAAAAAGACTGAGGATATGACGTCGGTCATGCGCATTAGTACCCTGACGTACTGACGTCAGTCTAATGCGCCCTGACCGACGTCAGCCTTATACTCTGGTATTCGGGCCGACTGGGACGCGGACTATACCCCAATAGTCAGGACTGCAGCAATGGAAGACGAAGAACATCAGGCTGCTACGTCGTGGTCTGGGCCTAAGCAAGGCAAACAGTAAGAGTGGAAATCTTTATGAGGTATTTGTTTCCCACAAGTTAAACAGTTATTGACTTTTTCTGACATCGGCTGAGGCAAGAAAGAGTCCCCAACGGGGTACCTGGCTTTTTAGAAGTCTTCGAAGTAGTATTCGGTAGTAGTAATCTCTGGATCTGACCGACCGGCACTTGCGAACAGCTTCTGCTTCGGGCGCCACGCGGCAAGAAAGACAGGAAAATGGCGTCGGCTGATGCCTTTATACCCGAAGACCAGCAGAGATGACGTCGGGTGAAGTGCGACATCAGCCGAAGCCGGACCCGGACTTTGGAATCCGGCCGACCGAAGGGCTGCCTGACGACAGGACAACCCATTTGTTATGACTGCAGATGCATCCATGAAGGACATCTTGATATTACTTGTGAACCTCTGCTATCTCTGAAAAAACAAACAAAAAATCTTGCTTTTTTCCCACTTTTCTGAGATTTAAAAAAGTTCAAGATACAGGCTTGCTGTTCTTGAACTGTTTTGTAAGTTTCTGTGAGGCCATTTTTGCTTGGGCTAAAGGAAAGTCTCTCTGTTGATCAGTGGCAGTGATAAACATTGAGCTGCTTCCCTGCCCCCCGTGGGAGTGGTTACTGACTTGAAACTGTAGTTTTATTGGCTGTTTGGGTCAATTCCGGGCTCTTTCCAGCCCCTGCTATCAAGCACACTTTAGAGTGCTTTAGCGCGATTTAGCGCTGAGTTGCCACTAGAGCAGCATCGGGCAGCGCCGGTTTAACAAGGTTAAACTTTTTCTGGCTCCATAAAGTCTGTTCTTCATTTTTTCCCTTAGAACTGCTCTACTAGTAATTTAAACAGTATATCCATTAACTAAAAAGCGCAGCACTTGTTCCTAAAAGCTTTTACTTGTCTTAAAAGCATCTTCTTTTCAGGTTTAGCACTTCTGTATTATACAAAGTCCATCACTAGCAAAACCCCCCCAGGAGTACCCACTTCCTTGCTAAGTCCTCTCTTATTCAGTTACACCCCTAACTTCTAAATTTCTCTAGCACGTCGAAGGGCCAGATGCTGGCGTCCTCTCCTGTCCAGTTGGTGAATTTGGGAATATTGAGGCAATGTTACAATTGCCTCATGTACACTGACAACCCTCTCCTCCTCCCACATAACACAAATACTTGTGAGAGATGCAGCTATTTAGCCAAACTGGAGGCTGAGCTCTCTCAACTCAGGACTGGCAAGACCAGACAGGAGGAGAAGGCAACTACACACACCACAAAACCAGTCTCACATAAAGCTATCACAACAATGAATCAAACAGATAAACACACAAAGTCATACTCGGAGGCTCTGAGCAAAATTTTACCTAAACAGCAGAGGCCTCCAAAGCAGACATCAAAGCAACTGCCACCTCATGACACACCACAGGCAACACATAAACCACAAAATCAGTGTGCAAAGCAGTCACAGCCCTTAAGGCCAAATACAACACCAAACATACTTGTCATAGGTGACTCCATAGTCAGACACACTGACGTCCCACTCACCAGGCTGAACAAGGAGAGGGTCACAGTAAGCTGCCTATCGGGCGCTAGAATCCGCCACATAACACAAGCACTCGGGTCACTCCACAGCAAGTACAAATATGACACAGTCATTGTCCATGCTGGTGTGAACGACCTGAGACGTACCTCCCTGGACTACATGAAGAGAGACAGAGGAGCTCTCTGATTACGTAGCCCAGGCAGGTATGACCCTGACCCTGAGCAGTATCCTTCCTTCACCAAGAATGATGCCACAACATAGAGACAAGATGATCAGCTTTAACAATTGGCTTAATTTCTGGTGTCATTCAAAGGGGATCCAGTGTCTGTCGGCCTGGGATGACATGCTTGACAAGCCACGCTGCTTCGCAAGTGACGGCTTGCACCTGTCACCCCTGGGATTCCGGATATTGGCTAAGGCTCTTGCCACCCCTATAGTGCCTTTTTTAGGCAAGGCTCAAATTCTAAACCTACCACCCTAGAAAACAAAAATGGGAAGAAACCAAGGGTAATGCTGCTCAATGCCAGAAGTCTAAATCTCAAAATGCACGCTCTCGAGGCCCTTCCCAGTATGGAGAACATCGATGTCTGTGCTGTGACTGAAACCTGGTTCAAGGCTCCTGAGAGCACCCCAGCACTATCAGGTTTTACCTCATATCATGCGTTCCAGCCCCAAAACCCAGACCACACCACAAAAGGAGGGGGTGCATCCATATTCATCAAGGATACCCACACCTCCAGGTTGGTGGCAACGCATGAAGCATCGGAAACCATCCAGGTGCAATTAACCATAGGCAAAACTGCTCTACAATTTGTAGCATGCTACAGGCCACCCTCTCAAACTCAGGAACCCCACACAGCCTTCCTGAAGACACTGGAGGGTATAAATGTATCTCCAAACACCATTATATTGGGTGACTTCAACTACCCGAATATAGACTGGGAACATTACTCAAGCCCCAACTTTCTAGCCCAAAGGTTCCTGGAGTTCATAAATTCAAATGCCATGGAACAACTAGTCACCGTTCCCACAAGAGGGGAAAATATACTAGATCTCATCATCACAAACATGGGGACAAAATGCTCCACACCAGAAGTATATCCCTCACTGGTGAGATTCAGATCACAAACTTATCTCACTGGAAATCCACATCCCGCCCCCACCCCAAACAAAAAAGACCACAGTGAAGAACTTCTCTAAAGCAAACTTCACACTACTCAAGACTGGTGTGGTATCCTTCAAGGCCCCCGAGCCAGTGGAAACCACAACCCAAGCTGCGGAAGCCCTTACAAATGCCTCCTACGAACACCTCCAGGACTGCATGGATCAGGCAATCCCCAATAAAACCAAGACTCTTTCCACCAAGGGCAAACGTCCAGTCTGGTGGACCCCAGCCATAAACAAACTTTACAATAAGGAGAAAGCTGTTACATGATAGAGCAAAATCCATAAGAGAAGACACCCTTGATCATTATTAGTAAAAAAAATACGAGCACTCATAAAATCATCCAAGGCCAAATTTGAGAGAAAAATTGCAATAGATTCAAAAGACAATCATAAGGCCTTCTTCAGCTATGTTAGAAACCTGGGTGGAAACTCCCAGATATGCAGAATTAGTCCAAAATGATACAAAATCACTGAACCCACAGACATTGCCAACATACTGGCAGACAGGTTCAGTGCAAACTTCACCCCCAAAAGGAGAGATAACTATCCCAGCGGAGTGTAGCCTCCCAGACATCTCTAATGCGCAGGTGAAAGCTGCTCTCTCTAAAGCTAAAAACACAGCATCAATGGGACCGGATGGTGTCCCCGGCTGTGTGCTACACGAACTCAATGAGGAACTAAACCCGCATATAAGGCAGCTGTTTAATCTTAGCCTTACCACAGGATATGTGCCCAAGGAGTGGCGTACGGCAACTGTGGTCCCACTCCACAAAGGCGGTACCTCTATGGACCCTGGAAATTACCGCCCCATAAGCTTAACAAGCCTGGTCTGCAAAGCTATGGAGAGGATCATAATGGAACTCATAAACAAAGACATAGGGGACTTGCAGACATTGGACCCGACCCAGTTTGGCTTTGTCAAGGGCAGATCATGCCTTTTGAACTTGGTCGACTTCTTCGAAACAGTCACCAAGGCCATTGATGAGGGAAAGGCAGTCCATACAGCCTACTTTGACCTTGCAAAAGCTTTCGACACAATACCCCACTCGGGTATTATAGAGAAACTTACCAGCTTAAATGTAAACCTGTATGTCACAAGACGGGTTGCAAACTGGCTAAAGGACAGAACCCACAGGGTTAGAGTTGCTGGCGCCATGTCAGACTCCAAGCTGGTCACAAGTGGTGTCCCACAGGGCTCAGTCCTTAGCCCCCTGTTGTTCGGCATCTACTTCTCAGAAGTACAGGCAAACATAGGAGGACTATGGCTGACAAAGTTTGCAGATGACTGCAAACTGGGCGCCATAGTGGAAAGTACATCGGACACAGATATCCTTCAGAGGGGTCTCACAGAAACTGATAACTGGTGCCAGAGCCATGGCCTGAAGTTAAATGCCAAAAAATGTATAGTCATACCCTTCGGGAAAAACAAGGTAACCCCAAGCTACCATATAGGTGGCAATCCATTAAGCACAGAAGAGGTTATCAGGGACCTGGGGACCCAGGTTGACAGTGGCCTTTCTTTTGACACTCACATTGCTAAAGTGGTTAGAAAGACCTTCTACATTGCCCACCTGATCATGAAGGGATTCACATCCAGATCAAGTGAGGTCATTGTTCCCCTGTACTCTTCACTTATCAGACCAATGATTGAGTACAATGCCCCATTCGGGATGTATCTCACCCGACACCTGCAGCAATTGGAGAGACCCCAAAAGTTCCTCACCAAAAGGATAAAGGGACTCCAAAATCTGTCATATGCTGCCAGACTGAAGAAACTCCAGCTCTATTCAGTTGCATACCGCCTGCTCAGACCTGTGCCTGACATAAGGCCATGTCCAACCCGGAATTAATGGACATGCTCCACCTCAAAATATCCAAATCTACCAGATCCACTACAGCAAGCGACTTAAACCTTAGCACGGATATAAATAGGACATGCTGGAGGGATAGATTTGTCACCCAGAGACTCCCTATGCTGTGGAATAAAATCCCAGTCCATGTAAGGCAGAGCACCTCGCTGGCTCTGTTCAAGAGAAATCTTGACCGGTGGATGGGAGATCGTAGGTTTACCCCAGGAATCATCTCTGTGTCACTGCTGGACAGAGGCACAACAAACTAATGGGCACAGTATTTTTTAACATAAGGGGTGGCGTAAGCCACAAAACTTTGGGCTAGGCTTACAAATGCCTTAGGGCAGATAGCCTAGTATAAACCTATGAACCTATAAAAGTAAAAGAAAGAATAAGAAGTTTAAAGGTACAGAATATGAAAGGGGATTAAATAACAGCCAGAGAGATTGGAACAAATTTGAGAAAAGCCTCTTACTGGAAAACCCCAGGCCCAGATGCAGTACCTAACTTTTGCCTTAAAGTATTAACTTCTTTGCACGAGGATTTAGCCATGAGTAACAATTATTTATATGCACACCCCGAACACACACCGCACCTGTTAACAACAGGAAAAACAATGCTCTTACTTAAGAGTGAACCTGCAAGCTACCCTAAAAATTACAGACCAATAACTTGTCTTCCCATGTCATGTAAACTATACACATGAATTGATGCCGACAGAGTTAATAGTCATTTAGAAGAAAACTCAATTATGGCAGTAGAACAAAAGGGCAATAAAAGAAAGTCATATGGAACAAAGGATCATTTGTTGTTAAAGTTATAGTGGAGAACTGTAAGAAGGGGAAGAATCTAAGTATGGCATGGATTGACTATAAAAAAGCATTTGATAGTATCCTACATTCATGGATAAAAGAGTGCTTAAAAATGTATAAGATACATCCCCCCTACACTGATTGACTATATTACAGTAACCATGAAACAGTGGCAGACCACTCTGCAATTAAGCCATGATAAAGGACAGATTATTATCCCAGGGATAAAAATTCAAAGGGGGATAATTCCAGGGCGCCTCTCTGTCACCATTGCTATTCTGCCTTGCCATTAATCCATTAAGCTGTTTACTTAACAGCTTGGGCCATGGCTACAATTTGGCTTCTAGAAAACAAAGTCTAATGACTTATCTTCTCTTTGTCGATTTAAAACTGTATAGCTCATCACATGAGGAACTGAAAGCACAGCTGCAGGCTGTCAAAACCTTTTCAGATGATATTGGAATGTCATTTGGTCTTGATAAATGTGCAAAAGAACCTTTAAAAAGCAGGAAAAATGCAGTACCAGGAAAACATCAGTTTGGGATAAGAATGAGATATAAAAAAACTTGAGCAAGAGGGAATATATAAATACTTGGGAATTGATGAAGGATCAGCAATAAAACATGAACAAATGTGAATAAAGCTCAGTAAGGAGTACTTTAGAAGACTTAAATTAATCCTGAAAACAGCACTGACATCTTGGAACAAGATCCAAGCCATAAATCAGTTTGCTTTTCCTGTCCCAGCATACAGTTTTGGACTGACTGACTGGCCCCAAAAAAGTGCTGGATAGGCTGGATATTAAAACAAAAAGGATGCTTCATGCTCACCAAATGATTTATAAAAATCAGTGTATACCAAGACTATATATTCCCCGTTCCGAAGGAGGGATTGGCCTCTTTGAAATTGATTACATGTACAGATCTGTAACCGTGGGACTCCACACACATCTACTGACCTCACAAGATCCAAATGTAGTGAAAGTTTTGAAACATGAGGAGACTAAATTCTAAGATGACATCGCTGCTTAATTTAGCAGAAGAATATCGACGTCAAGCAGGAATGAAAATCAAACCAGAAGTAGATAAAAACCAGGCAGCAACTGAATGTGCTAAAAAAAAAAAAAAAAAAGAAAGAATATAAGGTGAAGGACCACATGAAAAGACAAAAATGTGGAAAAAACAGAAAACTTCTGGAAGAGCCTCATGTTGATCAAAAATGAACGCAGGAATGGTTAAGGAGAGGTGAAATCACATCAAGAAATGAAAGGTTAATATTGGCAGCCCAAGATAGTGGGCTACGTACATGCTTGGTTTACAAAGTCCATTGAACATGTGGGAGAAACAGACATGTAGGTTTTGTAAAACCGAATTGGAAACAGTCACACACCTTGTTGCTGGTTGCAATGTACTAATGGCAGAGGGACTGTGTACTGAAAGGCATAATAATGTGGTGAGACTGTGCAACCATTATGGCATCGAAGTGGTTAAAAACACTGGAAACATGAGTCGCAATGAATCACAGAAAATGATTAAGTTTATATCACATGGGATCACCCAATACCAACAGTTCAAAAGATAGATGCTAGAAAACCAGATACAGTGGTCCAAGAAAAGAAGACAAAAATAGCAATGATCACTGAAATCGCCACACCCAGTGACTAAAGTGTCTTGCGTACAGAGAGACACAAAGTCATACAACACCTTGATCTGCAGGCAGAAACGAGAGCCATGTGGAAGAAAGATACCCAGACAGTTCCAATAGTAGTAGTAGGAGCAACTGGTCTTATAAAAAATAATTTACAATTGTATTTAGATATGTTACCAATTCATGTTAACACTGTACGAATTACAAAAGGAGTCATTACTGGGTACACTGCGGGCAATGCAAAGAGTACTTTTGGCTGACATCAAAGAGTGAAACAATACTAATTTCATGAATTTTAATCGTACTTTGACTTAGGAATGGGGTCCATTCCTGTCAAGGTATTAGAAACCCAAAAGACTTGGAGAAATTAAAAACCCACACTCACAGACGAGTTAACCTAAATAAATGGTTATCCATGCGACAATGCATGTTACAACCTGCCCTTCTACTAACTGCTGGCCAGTTTTATTTTATCTTTAAAACTTTCCCAGCTGGGAAAACACTTGCATGCTTTCAGAAGCCATTATCTCCTGGCCATTTCGCTTTGTCAGACCGTCTCTGTGGAGACATGAGTACCAGAAACACGGTAGCTACTAAGCATACATGTATTTGAAAAAAGCTTTATAATATTCAATGTTGTTTTTCATTTTCATTTACTTAGTCTTAAAATGTGTTACTAAATCATGCTAAAGACCTTAATCCAGTCATTCCTCTATGCAAGAATAAAAAATGTACATCGATTATTCTTTTGTAGTGTTCTTTTGACTAGATTTTCCATTTTTTACACCGCAGTGCCTAGATTTCTTAAAACTGAACAAGGAGAAAAAAAATACTGGTGCACCTGTTTAAATTAGTACCCTCATTACACTTAAACACAACTGAGAAAACTTTACTTTATAACATGCAAATAAAATTGTGCACTATAAAACTATTACTAGCAAGAAAAAACGTTTATTTACAGTTAACTTTCGCCCTCTTCCCCTCTCCTACCTATTTTTCTGAACATTAATGACATGAAGTAGGGCATATGATTTAGAGTCCCCTACAAGTTTAACAAAGTCCAAAAAAGTCCAATATTTGCAGATTTTCTTGTTCTATCATATTTCATAAATATAATTATTGCATTGTAATCCAACATTTGTCAATTTCCAAGTTACTGGTTTTATTCCTCTTCCATCTCCACGTCCCAAATCATGTCTCTGCTTAATTTCCAGTGTACTCTCTATTCTTCTAGTCAACTCTTGTGCTTTTTTAATTCTCTCAAGCATTTTCCATTAAAACACTGAAAAATGATTGCCTGGCACAGTCTTCTCTGTGGTCTATTATCAGCAGAACAAGAAGCAGAATCTCCTGTTTCACAGCTCACTTTTTGTTGGATAAACATTTGTATTTCTTCCTTAGCACGTACTGCATCAAAAAATGATTTTTTCCCTCCAGAAAAGAATATTTTGAAGATAACTTGGTAGAGCAAGTTGAATCTCATGCCTGCTTCTCGACATTCCAGCAACAGTGGAATAAATTTAGTTCTCTTCTGCCCGGTGTACAGTGAGTAATCATTCTCCACAAACAAACTGTCTCCCACTTTTATTACTTTGTCCTTTCTTTCAGGTCCTATTTCTTTTTTCCTGGCATCCAGACAGTGCATTTAGTAGCCAGTTACTGAAACTTACCCATAAATACAAGTCTATTGACTTTCTCTACAAAGTTTCTGTTTTCATACTAAAAGAGCTAAAATTAAGCTGTTACTCAATGTGCAGCCATCTTGGAAGTCTTGTGTACTTAAATATTCTGACACACACAGCAGAATGAACCATACCAGGCAGTGGAAGCAAACGCTATGATGGGCTCACTGCAAACTGCTAGAAATCCAAAACTTTGCACTGGTCAAATAAACAAAAAACTCAGAAAATAAACTTAAACTCAAAGAAACAGCACAACAACAAATTTAATGCACATGTTATTTCACAAAAATGATCCAATATGGCATGCCTGGACCACCAATTTTATGCAGAAGATGCCCTGATGTCCCAGAGGGAAGGTTGTCTGCCTCACTCAGATATGGAAAGGTTCTGATTTCTGGAATTTGAGTCAGTAGTCCTGGCCTTCAGTGGCAGTGTTCACAGTAATAAGGACTACTGCAACAGTGATCTAACCAAAGAACCTTCTCTTGTCTAAATATATACAGTACTTTTTTTTTTGGTCATACACAAGGGTAAAAACACCAGCATTCAATAAAGTGCCTTGGTAACTGTTACCGATATGAAAGCAGCATGTGTACAAAACCTTGAAATAAAACCTCTGTAAACAACTCCCTGATGTAGGGATCTGGCCTGAAGTATGTAATAAATAAAAAACATCAAAATAAAGTAAGAACATTTTACGATTAAGGAACTGCATCACAAAGTTTAGGGCTCTAATAAATGATCTTGTAATCCAACCTGCACTTCCCTTACCTGACTGTGAGACAGATGATGACCCTTGTGCACTCTGGGCAGGGCCAGAAACAGGAGATGCTGGTCTTGGTTCACTCTCAAGAAGTGGTATCTGTGATGCCTGCTGCTGTTGCTGCATCTGTTGCTGTTCCTGCTGAAGTTGCTGCTCTTGCTGCTGCTGCAGTAGTTGCATCTCCTGCTGTTGTTGCAGTAGCAACTGTTGCTGCTGTTCCTGCTCCTGCTGTAGTTGCTGCTTCCAGTTTTCCACAAGCTCTTCATGCTGTGTTTTCATACTCTGGATTTGCTGCTGGAATGCTGCCTGAATAGGCTGCACTACTGTGGCATACTCTGTAAGCAGAGAGGCCTGCAACAAATTGAGGAAAGTTAAAGGTGAACCATCACATGGTTACAAAAAAAAAAAAAGGCAGTTATGTACTTACCATAAAGTTCCATCTGTGTTGTTCACTTTCCTTCTTCCTCAACCATTGTGTTCGGGCCCGATCCTCAGATTCGACTGGGCTGTTACTACAGCTCATGGCCGACTGAAACTCTCGAGATCCTCCCTACCCAAAATGCACCAACCATAATGTACCTCAGACCTTATTTGCCAGATGACAAAAACACCCACTAGTTGAATAACGTACCTAACAAAGGAAACCAGTACCTGGAGCTCCATACATGACACAGTGGTGTCTAAACAGCATCTCATTTCTCCAGAGTCCATGATGACAAAGGTTGGGGGTTGGCGAGTGGCAAGAACATAACTTCTTTACCTGAAGTTTTCAATTTTCATCCATTCCTCATCCACTAGGACAGAATCCCCAGCTACTCTAAGTAAGGGAATTCCTGAACATGTCTGAACAAAAGGCTGCTCTTCTCCTCAAGACCAGATTCAATTTGTAATAAGTAATAAAAGTACGGGGATTAGATAAAGTAGCAGCTGCAAATGTCATCCATGGAATGACTGGATAAAAATACTGACAATGTTGTCACAGATCTTGGAGAGGGAACTTAAGGGTTTTGGTAATGAAATGCCCGATTTATTATAGACAAAGACTATGCAGGCTGTAATCCATCTTGCCAATGTCACTTTTGTTACAGACTTGCCCAATGTGTTATTTGCAAATTATATAAATAACTGATCAGATTTTCTAAAGTCTTTTTTTGTGCAAGTAGAAATGAAGCCGTCTATGAACGTCAAGTTAATGCAATATGTATTCACCTTTATTTTGGAAAGAAAAAAAGTTATGTACTCACCATAACGTTCCATCTGAGTAGGTAACTTCATTTGTCAGCAACTTGTGAGTATCGGCTCCGACCTGGATCCAAGCCAGCAGCTTTCCAAGCTAAAGATCCGAACTCTCAGCTCCTCCCCCTTACCCATAATACCCTGCTACCTCCCTCCAGTCCTCAGGTCAAGTTTGCCTCTTATCAACCACAATAGTCAAACATACCCGAAGAGAAACACTAACCTGAAGCGCAACAGAAGGAAACCTTCTGTTCTGAAAGATCAAGAAACAGGCTAGGGGGAAGGAGGGGGGTCGGTTGCTGATAAATGAAGTTACCTACTCAGATGGAACATTATGGTGAGTACATAACTTCTTTATCTGAAGTAGTTAACTTCATTTGATCAGCAACCTGTGGGACAGAGTCCCCAGCTACCAGAAACCTGGGAGGTCCTCATGGAAGGATATTCCGGAGCACTGCGGAGCCAAAGTCTGCCCTGCCTCTAGAGATCAGATCTAGCTTGTAATGAGAAATGAAGACATGAAAAGAGGCCCAAGCAGCCGCTGAACAGATGTCATCTAAGGGGACTTGACCAAAATGCTGCAGAGGTAGCCATAGAACGGGTAGAATGAGCATGAACCCCCAAGGGGTTCTGGTCTACTGGAAGCTGAATAGGCTTGTAGGATGCAGTGGGATATTCATCTGGCTAAGGTAACTTTTGTAACTGGCTTGCCCAAGGTCAGCTTAGCAAAAGACACGAAAAGCTGTTCTGATTTGCGAGAAGCAGCTGTCCTGTGCAGGTAAAAATGCAATTGTCTATGCACATCCAACAAATGCAGTTTATATTCCCCTTTGTTCTGAAAGATGGGAAAGAAAACAGGCAAATTGATGATTTGATTGATATTGGCCTTGGAGGCCACTTTAGGCAAGAATGAAGGATTAGTCCGGAGAGATACCCTGTTCTTATGGAAAACCAAGTACGGTGGTTTCGTACAAAGGGCTTGAAGTTCAGATACTCTCCTAGCCGACATAATCGCAATCAAAAAGGCCGTTTTCCAGGATAAGAACTTTAAGTCAACGGAAGCTGCAGGTTCAAAGGGTGGACCCGTTAGGGCCTGGAGAACTAGAGTTAAGTCCCATGGGGGAACTGCCTTCTTAACCGGAGGTCTCAACAGAAAGGTGCCTTTCAAAAAGGTCTTGCATATCTTAGTGAAAGCTAAGGATTTAAGATTATCCTCGACGTGGAAATGAGAAATGGCAGCCATCTGAACCTTTACAGTAGAACAACTGGCCCCCTGATGGAAAATGTGGGACAGAAATTCCAGAACTGTTGGAATGGGAGCCGAGAAAGGATCCAAATCCCTATCCTTGGCCCAGATGGAAAAAACGCTTCCATTTACTGTTGTATATTTTCCTGGTAGAGGGTTTATGTGCCACTACCAGAATGGTCGTTACCGAGGACGAGATACTGGGAGTCCTAGCCGTCAGTGTAACTGGATCAACCAAGCCGTGAGCTTGAGGTCGTCCAGGTTCGTAGTTTGTAATCCCAAAGGATGGGAGATCAGATCCGGAATGGGATCTAAGACCCAAGGAGGGGCTATGATGTGAGACCGCAAATACAGGAACCAGATCTGACAAGGCCAGAATGGGGCTATGAGGATTATTTTTCTCCCCAACCGATGAGCTTTCTGTAGGAACTTCGACATTAGTGGAAGCGGAGGGTAAGCATAAAGAAGACCAGGTGGCCAAGCATGGATCAGTGCGTCTCTGGGGTTCTCTCCTGGTGGGGGAATTAAAGTGAAAAATTTGCTGCATTTTGCAATTAAAGGAGACGCAGAGAGATCGCAGCAAGGCTGACCCCATCTGAGGAAGATCTGTTTCGCTACTAAGGGATTTAGAGACCACTCGTAAGGAGTGAGGATAGAACGACTCAGCTTGACCGCTAGAATGTTGGACCGACCCAGAATGTGCATTGCTATCAGAAAGCGGTTGGTGGAAATCGCCCATCCCCAGACTCTCAGCTTTTCGACACAGGAGGTAAGACCTGGTTCCTCCCTGTTTGTTGATGTATCAGACTACCGCCATGTTGTCTGTCTGGATTGCAATAGTCCCCGGAAGAAGAAAGCCCTGAAGGGCTTGCAATGCTAAAAACACCGCCCTCATCTCCAGAACAGTGATATGCAGACCGGTCTCTACAGAGGTCCACGTGCCTTGGACGGTTCTGCCCATGCAATGCCCGCCCCACCCGAGGCGAGAAGCATCCATGGTCAGCGTGGCTTGTGGTAGGGGCATAACGAATGGTCTTCCTTCCCGAAGTTCTCGGGAATTAAGCCACCAGAGAAGGAAGCTCCTGCAAACCTTGCTCAGGGGAATATGTGAATCCAAAGGGTGTAGGAGGAGGGACCATTGAACCTGAAGGGTCCACTGAAGGACTCTCATGTGCAGACGAGCAAGAGGAGAAAGGCTGATGGCTGCCGCCATGGATCCTAGGGCTCTCACGACTAATTCTGCTGGTGCAGCCAGAGACTGAAGGAGATCTATTACATGGAGCGACAAGGTGTGTAACCTGTCCGTTTGTCAGAAAAGCCCTGGACTGGAGCGTGTTTATCCTGGCCCCTATGAAATCTATAACTTGGACAGGTTGAAGAGAAGACTTCTTGAAATTTACGGTAATACCAAGGTGATTGGCCAAGAGCAAAGCATAATCCCTGGCAGAGGAGAGTAGATGCCTGGTGAGGAGCCAGTCGTCTAGGTACAGAAAGACCTGAATTCCCTGAAGTCTCAGGTGGGCTGCTACAACTGCCATGACCTTGGTGAACACCCTGGGGGCAGCAGTGAGGGCGAATGGAAGACCCTGAACTGATAATGACTAGCCCCGTGCCGAAAGCGGAGATACCTCCTGGATCGTCTGTCCATGAGAATATGGTAGTAAGCATCAGTGAGCTCTATGGAGCACATCCAATTGTTCTCCTGCAGAAGGGGGAGAATAGATTGTAGAGTGACCATACGGAATTTTTCTTTGGCAATGAACAGGTTCAGGGATGACAGGTCGAGAATTGGCCTTAAGTCCCCCATCTTTTTTTGGCACTAAAAAGAACCTGGAGTAATTGCCTAATCCGGATTGCTCTGGGGGGATGTGCTGGATGGCCCTTTTTTCTAGTAATTTCTTTATTTCTGAGGCCAAAGCCTCCCTCTGATCGGGTGGGACATCGGGGAGGTGCCTCACTAACGGGGGAAGATTCAGGAAGTGGATAAAGTAACCTCTGAATATTATTTGGAGCACCCAGCGATCTGTAGTAATGGGCTCCCAACTTGCCAGATGCTCTGAAAAACGCCCCCCGACTGGCTCCAGAGAGGGACAGTCAGGTAACCCCTCAAGGCTGCTGTGTGGGTCGGTCGGAGAAGGAGTCTCACGACCCAAAATTCTTCGGCCCCCCTCTGCCTCTGGGCCGGCGTCCACCTTGTCCTCCCCTGCCTCTGAAGGATGAAGGGTCCGGAGTGGAACAGGACTGCTGAGATTTCCGGAACCACATCTTCTTCTGCCCCCTCCGATTCCTTGAAAGGGATCTCTGAGGAGTAGAGAAGTGGATTCTGATGGCAGACAGCGCCTTCCCGCCTTTCTCGCTCTGGAGTAGCGTGTCGCAGACGGTCTTGCCAAAAAGTGAAGAACTGTCAAAGGGAGCATTAGCGAAGGACGCCTTGAAGGATTCTGCAAAGTCGCAAAGATGGAGCCAGGCGTGGCGTCACAAAGCAACCCCTGCTCCACTGGCTCTAGCCGCCCCCTCCATTGCATGGGAGAGAAGACGCATAGAAGTGTTTGATATAGACTTTAAAGTGGCCATGCGAGTTGAGAAGGTACGTTTGTCCTCGGCCGCCATGGACTCTGGGGGAGACCCAGCATACTCTTATCAGATCCCGCTGGAGCCTAATGACATGTGCCAGATAATTCAGCGTCCTTATAGAAAAGGTGGCTGAAGCAAACATCTGCTTTCCAATGACGTCCATCATCAGAGACTCCATATCAAGAGGATGGACCGAGGAACTTTCTTGCACCGGTCCCTTCTTGGTGGCAGCCGCCACCACCATGGCATCTACCGGGAACCTTTATTCCACGCGGGTTTGTCAGAAGGGGGACTAAGTATTTTGACCGGTCTCTTGGGGACTGGCTCCACAGTGTCCGGCTCCTTCCACCCCTGGTAGTAATCAAGTCTACCAAAGGGTCGGCCGGGGGGGACACACAGGAGGTAGACGGGCCTGCGTCAAATGCCTCCAGGAACACACTCATCTGAGGAAGTCTTCCGGGCTGACCACCCCCTCCTCTAATCCGCAGCATCTACATAATGTCTCCAAAGGAGATGTCCTCCGGGGGTGACCTAGGGGAACCTTCCCCTACGTCTGTGCCCTCTGTGAGGGACTCAGGGGAGTCCAGGTGCCTCCTCTTGCACTTTTGTTTGTCAGGGGCCTCCTCGGCGGGACTGTCCGAGGAGGGCTCACCAACGGGGTCTTGTTCCTCTGCAGGAACTAACTGGGGCGCAGACTGTCCCTGGGGCCAGACGATGGAAGACAGGCCCATCTGCGAGGGAGTGAAGGGTGGATCCGTAGAGCAGACCGGGGACTTCAAATTCCTCAACAGGACCCTCTCCACCACATCGAATGCCGAAGGTGAACCGCTCTCCCCTGGCTCCAAGAATAGTCCCCTCGACTCAGATGTGAGGATCAGTGTCGGAGCCGATGCTATCGGACCAGAGAGGGAAGTGCGCTCCGACAACAACGGAGCCGAAGACACACTCACCCCTACGGATCCGAAGCTCGGCTCTCGGCCCCGAGAGCTCGGATCCGACAAATGACCCGATAGACTCTAGGGTAAAGCCAGCGAAGTAGCAACTATCGGCGCCAACTCCCCGGCTCCGAGACGACTCAGATCTGACGGCTCCGAAACCAGATAGTGGATCGGAGAAGGAGCAATTGGTGCAAAGAAAGGGGCTGAGCTCCCCCCTGGGGGGGGGGGGGAGCAGGAGCATTCCCATCTGCATCTGGGCCTGCAGGAATCAACGCATCATCCGGTCCATATCTGCGTCGGACAAATTCCTGGTAGTCCTCGAAGAGGTCGTCGAGACGGGCCTGGAGGGCCGCCTAGACGACCTCGCAGGTGACTGGGACTCCTCCTCCAGCTCCGGAGAGAAGCGTGGAGAGCGGAGCCGAGCGGGGGAAGACCTGGAAACCCTTGCGGGGGAACCAAACACCTTAGCCGGCGGAGCTGAAGAGGCTGATTCGGCCCGTCGCTTATGGCTCTTATGCCCATCTCTTTCCTTCTTCTCTCTGTGCCCCCTGTCTTTCTTAGAAAACCTCCCCTCTCCCTGGGGCCACAGTGGGAGGTTGAGTCCCAGCCAGGGGAATGGAAGCTGAAGGCTGGACAGCCGCAGCCGTGACTGGCGCCACTGAGGGAGAGGAAGAAGAAGAATCTGGGGGTAAGAGTCCTGCCAAGATTAACTTATTTCTCCTGTCCCTCACAGCCCGGGGGTTGAAAGCCGCACAGATCTGGCAGCACCATGTCAAGTGGGCTACCACCAGGCAAAGAATGCACTGAGTGTGGCCATCCGCTGGGGACAGCTTATGGCCACACACAGCACATTTCGAAAAAATGGCCTTAGGGCCCTCTGCCATGACGAACAAGCACACATCCTAACACACACTTGTAAGGGGAAGGGAAAAACACTAATTTACCACTAAAAGTAAAAGAAAAACAGTTTAACTAAACTAAGGATCTATAACACACACTCAAATCGCCAGAATTTGAACCAGAAAACTCCTAAAATCCTCTCACCTAAAAACGCCAAGAGCTCGTCCCTTATGCTTCAGAAGCCGCGGTAAACAAGATCTGAGGACTGGAGGGAGGTAGCAGGGTATTATGGGTAAGGGGGAGGAGCTGTGATCTTGGATCTTTAGCTTGGAAAGCTGCCGGCTCGGATCCAGGTCAGATCCAATACCCACAGGTTGCTGATCAAATGAAGTTAACTACTTCAGATCGGGCAAGTTAACAGATCGATACTAAATTCTGGCACCACCTTAGTAAGGAAGAGTTAGTTCTTAATGTCACGCTGTCCTTAAGGAAACTCAAGTGAGGACAACACTTAAGAGTTCTGAAAGTCTCCTGGCAAAGCTAATAGCCCCACTAGAAATAAGGTCTTCAAGGTCAAAAATTGAAGATCACATTTTGCTGCTGGTTCAAAGAGGGAAAGGACTAAGGTGTGAAGAATAAGGTTCAAATCCCATAGAGGAGTAGAATTTTATAAGGTGGTGTAAGTAAAATAGTACCTCTTAGAAAGGCCTTGCATATCTTCACAGAAGCTAAAGAATTGTCAACTCCTACATGAAAGTTAGGGATCGCTGCTAATTGAACTTTAATGACAGATGAGCTAGCTCCCTCATTAATTTCTACCAAAAATTCTAGCACACTTTGTGTAGGGGCTGAAAAGGGACTGATACTATTTTGATGCGCCCAACAAACAAACAAACCTCTTCCACTTATTTTTGTAGATTATCTTAATAGAAGCTTTATGGGAAGACAAAAGTATAGGACAGACAGGGGACGAGAGCACAGATTGTCTGGCTAGTAATGGAAGTGGAGAAGCCACGCTGTCAGCTTTAGGTTTGAGATATCAAGGGGAACCCATGCCTGTTGGGTGAGACAGGAGATCTGAAATTGGATCCAGAATCGAAGGTGGGTAAATTAAATGAGGCCACAGGAAGGGGAACAAAACTTATCAAAGCCAGTACGGTTCAATTTGGATGACTTTGCTCTTCAATTATGCAGCTTTATGAAGGAATTTGGGAATCAATGGAGTTGGTGGATAAGCATAAAGAAGACTGGAGGGCCAATCGCAGAGCGTCCCTCACAGATTCCTCCACCGGGAGAATTAGGGCAAAGAAGCTGCTACTTTTGTGGTTTAGGGGAAGACGCTGCTACTTTTGTTGTTTAGCAAGGCTGGCCCCACTGACGGAAAATTACCTCCATCACTTTTTCTGTTGAGAGACCACTCGTGAGGTAGAAGAATGGACCTGCTCAATTTGTCTGCTGTTATACTGTACTTCCCCAGAACATGAACTGCTATCAGAACGTGATTGGATAAGATCACCCATTGCCACACTCTGAGGGCTTTTTGACACAAAGGGTAAAACCTGCTTCTTTCTTGTTTGTTGATGTACCAAACAACTGACATTGTCTGTTTGGATCACAATTGTTCCTAGAGGTAGAGCATCCTGAAAAGCTTGCAATGCTCTCATCTCCAGGACATTTATATGCAAATTGTCCTCTTTGAGGGACCAAAGTGCCTTGGACTGTTTTCTCCATGAAGTGCCCCTCCACTATCATCTAATCTGGGAAGTGTCCATGGTCACTATGGTTTTCGGATGAGATAGAATGAATGGACAGCCTTGTAAAAGCTGGTCTGAACTTATCCACCTCCAAAGGTCTCTCTTTTAACAAAGAATTTAGGAAGAAAAGGCATTAACAAACAAAAAATGTATCACTTATCTCTAGAAATGCTCAAGAGCAAGCTGACCACATCTATATGTGAAAGTGGCAAACGAGATCTGGGGTATGTTAGGGGTTAGTGCATTGTGGGTAGGGAGAAGCTCGAGAGTTTCAGTTGGCCACGAGCTATAGTAACAGCAGAGTTGGATCAGAGGATCAGATATGTACCAAACAACTGAGGAATAAATGAAAATTGACATCTTCAGATCCGATTTATATCATAACAATTTCTCTATTTACAAAAGTGTTCAGCACAACCAGAATTAGAATATGACGAGGCTAAAAATACACTCTCAACTATAATTATGGAAAAGGTATCATAATGAAACACCAAAAGTATCAAATGAAACACTAAAAGTATAAAGAGCACACACACAATGTTCTAATAGCCATAAACATCACACAGTACCTAAATATAACGCTTCTGCAGGGTTTCCCACAGATTTGAGGACTCTGCCCCACACCGCTGAGGTCTAAATATAAAAACTCTGATGTTACACAAACTTGGAACGAAAAGAAAACGATATGATTTCTTCTCTTTACACATGAAGCATATATGTGACAACCCAACTCCACAAAGTGGATGCAATAAAAAATGTTGGCAATCCAGACTTTGCCAAAACACACAGATGTTGCACAGACCTTGCTAAAAAATGGAGTTTACTGATGGCTCATAAAAATGTGATGGTTTCAGTGACAATCTGTACAAGTTGTCTAAAATGCAATGGCAGAAAAAGAATAGTGCAAAATGAAAAAAGCAGCTAAGCAGTACACTGTACACTAGCCCTTGCAAGCCACACACAGCTGTACTTTTCAATAATGCATTCAGTAAACAAAATCCCTTTAAAAACGTATGGATTCAGCCTGCTACTCATTCCACAGTACACTTTACAGAAATAATAAATTCAAGTACAGCTGGAGTACTGAGAATATCAGCAGAAGTTGGGCAGGATCCTACAATAGGTTACTCCCCAAGATGTACAGATAAAACTCCACTGTCCTGCTCAACAGGCTCTCTTTAGCAGTTTTCTGGAGACTATTCCTAGAACTTACAAACATTACCAGTTGGTCCTATGATGTAGTTCCAAACTACTTCTACAGCTCTTCCCATAGTAGCTTTAGGTGAAAAAGCCCCACTTGCTGACCTCCTCTGGCTAGCCACCAAAAACATAAATAAAAAACAAAATGAATGGTCTTTTTTGTTAACACACGGGAAAGCCAAATGTGACAGAAGCCTCTTTTCTACTAACGTACTGACTGTATCAGATCGTGATTCGATGGCCTGCCCACAGAAGTAGAAACGTTGGTCAAGATAATGCAAATCCATGATCTGGTTTTAGGAAGCAGTCAATGAATGGAAAAGTCTGACTAAGCGAGATATGAACAAACCACTGAAGGCCTGCTCTTTCAACTCAAGGGTGAGAATGTGGAACACAGCTCCTATCTGAAAAGGAAGGACCCGATAGTTAAATTTTTTTCAGTGATCAAATTCACATTAAGACTCAACTCCAATAACATCAAATTTTAAAACTCAACATTAGACTTTTTAAATATTTTTTATTGAGGGAGCTTCATCCCTCTGCACCCTATATTCATACCATGTAAAGATCACTCTACCTCAAAGTACGAGGAGAATGCTGAGAAGCAGCAATCTCAAAATTAGTATACATCTTTCCACACTTGCACTTTATTACTGTTCCTAGAAAAATTTATGTACTTACTCTAACTTGGCATCTGTGTTATCCTATATCTTCATTCATCACCATAGGGCCTTGGATCAGAGCCGGCAATATTCAACAGATAGATCCAACGCTCTGGCTCCTCCCGCTCCCATAATGATATGCTTACTGCTAATCCCCAGATCGAGTTTGCTAACATAATCTTAAAGGCTACCCCTACCAAGGTGGAAGGAAACCACTCCAACTTCCACTACAATCGATCCATGTAGGGGGATGGCAAGGAGGGGTATGTGTGTCAAATAAAGACACAAGATAAACAATTGCCTATCCAGGTCTTCACAGAGTCAGAGTCCCCCAGCTACCATATATCCTGGAAGGCCTCAAGGAAAGACATGCTGGAGTACTGAGGTGCCAACAGAAAGTACAGTTTTGTACCTACCATAAATGTAGATGTCCGAACTGGATAGCATCTGCAGTCATAACAACTGGGTTGTCCTGTCGTCAGGCAGCCCTTCGGTCGGCCGGATTCCAAAGTCCGGGTCCGGCTTCGGCTGATGTCGCACTTCACCCGACGTCATCTCTGCTGGTCTTCGGGTATAAAGGCATCAGCCGACGCCATTTTCCTCAGTGTTTCTTGCCCCAGATGCCAGTTGCCCTCTTGGAAGGCTAAATTTTGGGTAAATGCCAATGTTTCCAAAAGATAGAAGGCAAACACAAAAAATAAGCATGTATGTACATATATACAAACAAATACACCATAAGAGACTCCCCACCAGCTAGCTATTAGGAGGGTAAATACCCTAGGAGTACCACAAAGAGGGAAGGGGAGGGGTAATCCTGACTGCAGATGCTATCCAGTTCGGACATCTACATTTATGGTAGGTACAAAACTGTACTATGTCCTTCATGGATGCATCTGCAGTCATAACAACTGGGTAGAATACCATAGCCAACTAGGGGAGGAGGAAGAATAGATTATGGTGTGGTTAGGATCCCTTGCAGTACAGCAGTGGCAAACCCTGCTCGGGATCTGGAATACAGAGGTAGATTATAATGCTTGGCAAATGTATGCACGGAGGTCCAAGTAGCCGCCTCAATAATGTCCTTGGTTGCCACTCCTCGTAAGAAGGCTGTGGTAGTGGCTGTTGCCCTTGTAGAATGAGGCCTTATGTTCTGTGGAATTGGTTTTCCATGGAAGGAGTAACAGAATCGTATGCAATTTCCTATCCATTTGGAGATTGTCTGTTTGGAAATTGCTTTTCCTTCCCTTCCTGTTGCATAGGCTACAAAAAGCTGGTCAGTTTTTCTGTTACTTTTTGTTCTGTCCAGGTAGTAGCGTAGCTGTCTATGTACATCCAAGGTATGCAGCATTCTTTCCCCTCTGTTTTGTGGGTTGGGGAAGAAGGTAGGTAGGTGGATTGCCTGGTTTAAAGACACTCTGGATACCACCTTAGGCATAAATGTAGGATTAGTCCTCATGGACACTCTATCTTGGTGGAAGATTAGGAAGGGTTGTACTGCCATTAGGGCCTGAAGTTCAGAAACCCTCCTTGCTGAGGTTATTGCCAGTAGGAAAGCAGTTTTCCATGATAGATGCTGTAGGTCTGCTGTTGCTGCTGGTTCAAAAGGTGCGAGTGTCAACTTTTCTAGAACAAAGTTCAAATCCCAAGCTGGCAATGGTGGTTTCCTAGGAGGTTTTACATTCTTGATCCCTCTGAGGAACTGCCTGAGTAGAGGATGTGAAAAGACAGGTGGATCAAAGCTGTATTCTGCTGAAATAGCTGATGCATGTATCTTGATGGAGGAATAGGACAGGCCTGTATGTAAAAGCTCTGCCAAGTACTCCAGAATGTTAGCAATATCTATATTCGACACATCTTTTCCTCTTTCAGCACTCCAAATGACAAACCTTTTCCATTTTCCTGCATAGTTCCTTCTTGTTGAAGGTCTGCGGGCTTCAAGGATAATGTCTTTAACCCTTTGGGAAAGATCTGGATTAGTTGCTGCTATGTGATGTTCCATGCAGTCAGTTGCAACGTTTTTAGGTTTGGATGCATGATGCTGTAGTTGTTCTGAGTTAACATCAAAGGCATCAGGGTATTGACCACATTTTGTCCCGAGACATGCTCCTCAGCAATGGGTACCAGTGTTGTCTTGGCCAGTTCGAGCTATCAGGATTATCCTTGGGCGTTCCTCCTTGATTTTTAGTAATACCTTGTGTATCAAGGGAAGAGGTGGGAATGCATATGCTGTCAGACCTTTCCAGCTGAAGGAGAGCGAATCCACTTTCCATGCAAGTGGATGGAATGTCCTTGTGCAGAATTTCTTGAGCTGGTGATTGAGAGGGGAAGCGAATAGATCTATCTGTGGCATTCCCCATTTCTTTGAGATGGTCTTGAAGATGTCCGGGTGTAGCATCCATTCGTGAGCATCCGAGGTGGTTCTGCTTAACATGTCTGCTAGAGTATTCTCCTTTCCCGGTACAAATATTGCCTGTAAATGGATGTTGTAGCTGAGTGCCAGATTCCAAAGGTCCAAAGTCATTCTGCATAGGGGGTATGAATGAGTGCCTCCCTGTTTGTTGATGTACCACATGGCTGTGGTGTTGTCTGTCCTTATCATCAAATGGCCTTCTTTGAGAAATGGTCTGAATTTTTGGATTGCCAGTTTTACTGCCAGCATTTCTTTTAGGTTGATGTGCAGGTGAAGCTGGTCCTGCGTCCACAATCCTTGTATGCATTTGTCCAGCATGTGAGCCCCCCATCCTAGGTCTGAGGCGTCTGTTGTGATGGTTTGGCTTGCTTGATAGTTGTGAAAGGGTAGGCCTGGATTTGACTGGCATGCTTGAGCCCACCATAGGAACTCCTGTTTCAGGCATGGGATTAGTGGAATTTCTGCTTCTACGCTGTGCCTGTGTTGGGACCATAAATTCTTTAGGTACCACTGTAGTTTTCTCATATGCAGTCTGGCGTGTGGAACCAAGATTATGCATGATGCCATGAAGCCCAAGGCCTGCAGAACTTTTCTTGCTGTTAGCTTGTTCTGTTTTGTTAGTGCCAAGAAGTAAAGAGGGAGTTCTTTTTGTTTTTCTGTAGTTAGGAATGCCATTTGTTTTACTGTGTCCAATTCCGCGCCCAAGAATGTCCTTGTTTGGGATGGTATCAGCCTTGACTTTTGTAAATTGACTGTGTATCCCAGTCCTTGTAGCAAGTAAATGACCCTTTGTAAATCTGTTGTCAGCTTGCTTTTGTTGTCCCCTTGTAGCAGGCAGTCGTCCAGGTATGGGTAAATTTGGATTCCCTGTAGTCTGCAGTGGGCGATTACTGAAGCCAGGCATTTTGTGAATACTCTGGGCGCAGTAGATAAGCCAAAGGGCAATGCTGAGAATTGATAGTGCTCTGATCCTGCAAGAAATCTGGGGTATCTTCTGCAAATTGGTCGAATGGGGACGTGCAGGTATGCCTCCTTGAGATCTAGAGTTACCAGCCAACACTCCTTGCCCAGCATGGGAAGAAGTTGCTGTAGGGTCAGCATTTTGAATTTTGGGACAATGATGTATGTGTTTAAGGTGGACAGGTCTAGAATAGGTCTCCAACTTTTTTCCTTTCTTGGAACTAGGAATAGTCTGGAGTAGAATCCTTTGCCTTGTTCTGTTATTGGTACTCTTTCCACAGCTCTCATCTTTGTTAATTGCATTATCTGCTGTAGAGCTTCTGTTTTTGATTTGGAGGCAGGTTTGGCATTCCTCTTTTGACTGGTAAAGTGTGGAAGTGGAACCGATAACCTTGGTCTATGGTTTGCAAAATCCACTTGTCTTTTGTGATATAGTGCCAGTTCTTGAAAATAAGGTTAATTTTCCGCCTAATGGTGCTGCTATTTGTTCCCTGGTAGGCGGAGTTAGGATCAAGTCACTGTGATTGTGCTGTTGTAGTGGTAGTGGCTGTGTCTGTGCCTCTGTTATTACCATGCCACTGTCGTCCTCTGTAGGCACCCCCTCTAGATTGATTTCTGCCTCTGGAACGTCTATTCCTGCCCCTTTGGGATCTTGTGGAGTCAGGAAAGGACCAATTTTTGGCAGGCCAGTTCCTGCTAAACCTTGGGGCTGAACCTGCAAGAAATCTTTAACCGTTTGTACAGATTTTGCCTTTTCTTCCATTTTCTTCATTACCTGCTGGGCAGGTGTACCAAACAAACTGGCCTTATCCATAGGAGCATCTAATAACTTAGCTTTAACATGATCCGGTAAGACCTGTTCCTTCAGCCATGCATGTCTTCTTATCACTGTGCCAGTCATGGCTGATCTAAATGAAGCCTCCAGTGCATCATAGCCACATTTTAAGGAATGGTTACTAACCTGTTGTATGTTATTTACCATTTCTAATACATATTTCTTATCTATAGAGTCATCAGAGGATAGCTTTTTAGTTAACTGATCAAGCATAAACTCTTGGTATTGTATCATGTGAAACTGACAGTTTAAAGCTCTAGCTGAGAGAGTAGCTGAGGTGTAAACTTTTTTGCCCCATCTGTCTAAAGACCTGGCTTACCTTTCAGAAGGAATAGGGTTTTTTGCTGTGGTCGAGGCTACTGCCTTAGGCCCCTGGGATATAGTTTCGGGGTCTGCAAGTGGGGCCTTGTATAGGTGATGATGAGTGTCTGGCACCCTGTAAAATCTATCTGGTTTGGCAGGGGCTGGAGGTAAGGAATCTGGTGCAGTGCAGACATCATTAAATGCATCGTCCACAACAGAGAGGACAGGAGGTATAGCTAAGGGCCTGTGTTGTGGTAGGTGCAGAAAAGTCCTAAGTCTTTTTCTGGAATCTAAGAAATCCTGTTCCTGCCATTGGAAATGTTCTCGCATGGCATGTAAGGTTTCCCCAAAGGAGAATTCTTCTGGTGGAGAAGCAGCTGGAATGGATTCTTCAGCATCTGAGTCTTCATAATTGGAGAAAGGAGCCTCTGGCTGATCTGTAATATCTGAGTCATCCGCAGAATCATCAGAGGACACAGGCTCGGGGGGCTCTGCTCTAGGTCTCTTTTCTGGGGGCTGAGAGGCCCTGTCTGGGTGAGATTGAGATCCCTAATTAAGGATATTAAATCTTCTGCCAGAGTAAGCATTTGTGAACTAGAAGTGGGCCTGGTTGAGGGGGGTTTAACAGGCACTGATTTAGTAGATTTGGCTGCTTTAGCCCTGGCAAAGGCCTTAATAGACATGGCTGCAGGAGGCCTAGCAGCACCACGTGTTGGGGTAGAGACATCCAAAGGGATGGTGTCTGATAAGTCACTAGTAACCACTGTTGTAGGTAAAATTTCTGAGGCCGATTCAAGTAAAGTAGCAGGAACCTCAGTAGAAGTCATTGATTCGGCTGTACTTTGATCAGTTTTCTCGGTTTCGGCCGAAACCGAGACACTCGCGGTTTGCTTAACCATGGTTTCGGCCGAAACCGCGGACCGCGAGTGTCGGTCTTTCTTTGCGTTTTTTAACAATTTGGGTAGTCGGAGGATCCGACGGCATAATGTACGCAAAATCTGAGCCGAAAAACTGTTCAGCAAACTCCGACCGACGCCTAAGCGTTCGTCGGTTGAATGAAGCACAGGCCGAACAGGCTGCTACGTCGTGGTCTGGGCCTAAACAAGGCAAACAGTAAGAGTGGAAATCTTTATGAGGTATTTGTTTCCCACAAGTTAAACAGTTATTGACTTTTTCTGACATCGGCTGAGGCAAGAAAGAGTCCCCAACGGGTACTTAGCTTTAGAAGTCTTCGAAGTAGTATTCGGTAGTAGTAATCTCTGGATCTGACCGACCGGCACTTGCGAACAGCTTCTGCTTCGGGCGCCACGCGGCAAGAAAGACTGAGGAAAATGGCGTTGGCTGATGCCTTTATACCCGAAGACCAGCAGAGATGACGTCGGGTGAAGTGCGACATCAGCCGAAGCCGGACCCGGACTTTGGAATCCGGCCGACCGAAGGGCTGCCTGATGACAGGACAACCCAGTTGTTATGACTGCAGATGCATCCATGAAGGACATCCCCTACTTCTAGAAATCAAATCCAGCTTGTAATGGGACATAAAGGTGTGAGGATTAGACCAAGTTGCAACAGCACAGATGTCATCAACAGAAAGCCTTGCTGCAAAAGCTGAAGAATTCACCACAGACCTAGTAGAATGGGCCTTGACATTACCTGGAACCTCAAGGTGGTTAAAATTGTAGGCCATAGAAATGCAGCTAGATATCCATTTAGAAATAGTGAACTTAAAAGACTAGAAGCCCACGCCAGTTAGCAGAAAAAGCAACAAAAAGCTGCGCTGACTTACGAAAATCTTTAGTCCTATGCAAGCAGAACTGCAGCTGTCTGTGAACATCCAAGTTATGAAGGATATACTTCCCCTCCGTTGGAATAGCTGGGGAAGAATACTGGAAGCTGAATACACCAATTTAGTGTCGACTTGGAAGCAATCTTGGGTAATGAGAAAGGATTCGTTCTCAGAGAGACCCTATCCTTACGAAAGGTCATGTAAGGAGGAATAATAGTGAGAGCTTGCAGTTCTGAGACCCTCCTACCTGAAGTGATAGCCACCAGAAGGGCAGTCTTCCAAGACAGGAACTTGAGATCACAGGAACTAGCAGGTTCAAAGGGACTCCTAGTCAAAGACTGCAGAACCAGCGTGAGGTCCCAAGGAGGTGAACGGTCCTTAACTGGAGTCAGACAGAGAAAAAAAACCTTCATAAAGACCTTACAAAGCCTAGATGAAAAGGTGGATTCAGAGCTCTGGGGAAAATTGTAAATCGCTGCCAACTGCAGCTTAAAAGTGGAAAAACCTGCTCCCTCTTGGAAAAGGAAGGACAAGAACAAAAGTACATCCGAAACCAAAGCAGAAAAGTTATCAATATTCTGGATCCTGGCCCAGATAGAGAACCTTTTCCACTTACTCCTGTACTTTTTTCCTAGTAGAAGGCTTCTGGGAGGCCAGAATTATGTGTTTAATGGGGGACGCTAGCCTGGACTGTTTAATGATCATTGGCACTGGAGAAGCCATGCGGTTAGGTGAAGGGTCTGAAAGTTTGGGAGAGGAAGCCCCAACAGATGGGAAATCAGATCCTGATGGGGATCCAGTATCCATGGCGGATACTTCAGATGAGACCTAATGAAGGGGAACCACGGCTGACGAGGACAGAAAGGGGCAATGAGAATAAGGAACGTCCTCAGGAGTTGCACTTTCTGCAGAACCTTGGGTATTAAGGGGACAGGAGGATATGCGTAAAGGAAATCTGGAGGCCAAACATGGACTAGAGCGTCTTTTGGTGACTCCCCCTGAGGGAGGGTCAGGGAAAAATACCTGCTGCATTTGTGGTTGACTGGGGAGGCAAAATGTTTGCAGCACAGCTAACCCCAACGTTCAAAAATCTGATTCACCTCTGAAGGATTGAGGAACCACTCATGAGGACTAAAGATAGATCTAATGAGCCTGTCAGCCAACACGTTGGAATCCCCGGGTATGTGCACTGCAATAAGGAAGAGGCCAGAGGACATGGCCCATTCCCACACTCTCATGGCGTCTCGGCACAACGGGTAAGAATGTGTTCTCTCCTGTTTGCTGACATACCAGACGACTGCTATGTTGTCTGTCTGAACTGCAATCATCCCTAGAGGGGAGGCAGTCTCGGAAGGCTTGCAACGAAAGAACAACTGCCCTCACCTCTAAAACGATTATATGCAACTTGGTCTCTATTGGGAACCACATGCCTTGGACAGTCTTCCCGCAAAAACGCCCAACCCAGCAGGGAGGCATCCATGATCACTGTGACCATGGGCAGAGGGAGAGAGAAAGTACAGTTGTGTACCTACCATAAATGTAGATGTTCGAGTGTATTCACTGTTGCAGTCATTACACTTGGGTTATCCTGCTGGCAGGCTACCCGCAGTCGGCCAGAATTCCAAAGTCTATGTCCGGCGTCAGTTGCTGTTGCCTCTTCCCTGACGTCAGTGTGCCAGAGGTATGTAAGATGTAGCCAACGCCATTTTCTTCAGTTTTTCTTGCCCAGATGTCAGGTGCCCCCAGGAAGGTAGGCAATACATACTGCTTATAAAAACAGACAGTAAAATAAAACAATAGCTTCATCTACAAGCAAATACACCACATAGGTTGTATAGGATAAAGTATAAACAAGTTCCAGCAAAGAAAGGGGGATGGAAGGTGGGTAACCTGGACTGCAACAGTGAATACACTCGAACATCTACATTTATGGTAGGTACACAACTGTACCATGTTCATCGCTTTTCACTGTTGCAGTCATTACAATTGGGTTGAATCCCAAAGCTATGGTTGGGAGGCTGGTGCTAAATAGGATTAGGAGAGGCTATCAGGCCCTGCAGAACTGCAGTGGCAAAGCCTGCCCTGGATTTAGAGTAGAGAGGTAAGTGACAGTGCTTTGTAAATGTATGCACTGAACTCCAAGTTGCAGCCTCTAAGATGTCTTTGGTTGGTACTCCTCTGAGGAAGGCTGCTGAAGTGGCTGCTAATCTGGTGGAATGTGGCCTAATATTCTTAGGCACTGGTTTGCCATGCTGTGAATAGCAGAAACGAATTCAGTGTCCTATCCATTCTGAAATAGTCTGCTTTGAGATAGGCTTTCCTTGTGATCCTGCAGCATAAGCTACAAACAATTGCTCAGATTTTCTGAAAGCTTTTGTTTTGTCCAAATAGAAGTGTAGCTGTCTGTGCATGTCCAAAGCATGCAGAAGTCTTTTCCCTTTATTCTGGGGATTTGGATAAAATGTTGGCAAATTAATGGTTTGGTTAAGAGCCACACTGGATACTACCTTTGGTGTAAATGCTGGGTTTGTCCTTAGAGAAACCCCGTCCTGATGAAAAATAATGAAAGGTTCCACTGCCATTAATGCCTGTAACTCTGAGACTCTTCTTGCTGATTAAGGTTCCAAGTTGACTGTGCAGAATCTGATTGTTTTGTTGAGTCAGAAGATGAGGAATTTGAGGTAAAGCCCAGGCTGAGCCTTGAGACAAGCTCTTTAGGATTGGGTATCAGTGCTGGCGTGGCCAGTCTGGGGCAATCAGAATCATTTTTGGCTTCTCGTCTGACTTTTAGGAGCACCTTGGGAAGAAGAGGCAGTGGAGGAAAGGCATAAACTGTCAGTGTTTTACAGCTGAATGATAGAGCATCCACTTTCCATGCTTGTGAGTGATAAGTTCTTGTGCAGAATCTCTGTAGTTGGCAGTTGTGAGGGGAGGCAAAAAGATCTATGTCTGGGCGTCCCCATTTCCTTGTTATCATGCTGAAGACCTGTGGATTTAGTTTCCATTCATGAGGATCCATGAGATTTCTGCTTAGTTCGTCTGCCAGAGTATTTTTCCTTCCTGGCAGGAATTGTGCCTGCAGATGTACTTGACAGGTCAGTGCTGTGTTCCACAAAGTCATGGTTTGCTTGCAGAGGGGGTAGGAATGTGTACCCCCTTGCTTGTTTATGTACCACATAACTGTGGTATTGTCAGTCTTTAGTAATAGTTGTCCTGGATGTTGTAGATTCTTGAAGACTGTCAGGGCATACTGTACAGCTGGCATCTCTTTGATTGATGTGAAGATGCATTTGTTCCTTGGGCCACGTGCCCTGAATACATTTTCCTGCCATGTGTGCCCCCCAGGCATAATCCGATGCATCTGTTATTGTCTGCCTGGCTGTGGGCAAGGTGAAAGGCTGACCCTTGTTGTGGTGACAGGCCAGTGCCCACCATCGAAACTCCTGTTGCAGGCAGGGAATAAGAGTTATTATTGTTTCCAGGCTGTGGCAATGTTGAGTCCAAACAACTTTTAGATACCATTGTAGTTTCCGCATATTCAGTCTTGCATATGGAATTAGTAGAATGCAGGATGCAATGAAGCCCACAGCCTGCAGAATTTTTCTTGCAGGGAGCTGGGTCTTTGTTGCCATCATTTGAAAGTAATGAGTCAGTTGCCTTTGCTTGTCTGGCATGAGATAAGCCACCTGGGCAGTTGTATTTAAGCTTGCACCCAGGAATATTATCTCTTGAGAGGGCACTAGTTTTGATTTCTTTTTGTTCACTGTGTACCCTAGGCAAATTAGTAATCTTTTTACAAACACCAGATGCTTTAGTAAAATGTCCTTGCTCTCTGCTTGAATAAGGCAGTCGTCCAAGTAGGGATATATTTGAATTCCTTTTTGTCTGCAAAATGCAATTACTGGTGCCAGGCATTTTGTGAAGACCCTGGGAGCAGTAGATAAGCCAAGGGGCAGTGGAGAGAATTGGTAATGCATTGAGCCAGCTATGAATCTGAGGTATCTTCTGCAAGACTGTCTGATTGGGACATGCAGGTATGTCTCCTTGAGGTCCAAAGTCACTAGCCAAGCCTTCTTGCCCAGCATAGGTAGAAGTTGCTGCAGTGTTAACATTTTGAATTTCGGAACATCCAGGAAAGTATTAAGGATTGACAGGTCCAGTATTGGTCTCCAGGCTTTGTCCTTTCCGGGTACCAGGAAAAGTCTTGAGTAAAATCCTTGTCTCTGTTCTTGCTGTGGTACTCTTTGAATAGCTCTCTTGTCCATGAGTGCAGAAATTTGTTTTTGTGCCTCTGCCCATTGGTTTTGTGGCAGGTTTGGCATACCTTTTGATTTTGGAAGGGTGTGAAAGTGGAACCTGTAACCCTGAGAAACAATATTCAGTACCCATTTGTCCTGGGTGATCATGTGCCAATTTTGTGAGAAAAGTGCTAGCTTTCCCCCTAAGAGTGCTGCCAAAAGGTAAGTGCTTGGCATTTGTAGAAGGAAGTCACTGGGACTGCTTCCTAAGAGGTTGAGATTTGTCTTCTCCTTTGGGGGCTGAAGCACTCCCATTGTTTAGGTCTGCAAGAGCTTTGGGGCCGAGATCTGCCTCTCTGTGGCCTGTCTGACACCGGAAAGGACCAATTTTTAGAAGGCCAGTTTCTGCTAAATCTAGGTGGCTGAACCTGTAAGAAATCCTTTACTGTCTGCATTGATTTTGCTTTATCCTCCATTTTCTTTAATACCTCTTCTGCCTTAACACCAAACAAAGTAACATGCTGTAATGGAGCATCCAATAATTTTGCTTTAACATGATCAGGTAAACTCTGTTCTTTTAACCAAGCATGCCTTCAAATGACAGAGCCTGTAACTGTGACTCTGCAAGAAGCCTCTAATGAATCAAAACCACATTGCAGAGTATGCTTTCCCACTTGTTCAGGTGCATGCAATAAATCCTGCATTTCCTTATTGTCAGGACATTCTGAGTTGTAAGCATTTTCTGTTTTAACAAAGACATTCGGTATTGTTGATATTTAAGCATGTGAAACTGACAGTTTAAAGCTCTTAAAGCTGAAGTAACAGGAGTGTAAACTTTTTTCCCATATCTATCCAGAGCTCTGGAATCCCTATCAGAGGGGACAGGGTTTTTTGCAGTGGAAGCCTTAACCCCTTTGGAACCCTGAGAAATTGTTTCTGGGTCAGCAGCAGGGCTTTTATGAAGAAATTTATGAGAGTCTGGCTTGACTGGTGCAGGGGGCAAAGAATCAGGAGACAAACTGGATTCAGAGAAAACATCAACAATATCAAGCACAGGGGGGATAGCCAGGGGCCTGTGCTGAGGCAATAAAAGAAAGTCTCCGAGCCTTTTCTTGGATTCTGAATAATCCTGGCTCTCCCACTGGAAATGCCCCCTCATGGTGTGCAAGAATTCCCCAAGAGTAATCCTCAGGCGGAGAGGCTGAAGGCATAGATTCTTCTGCATCAGAGTCCTCATAAGGAGGGAGAGAATATCCCTGATCTGAAGAGGAATCAGAGGAAACAAAACCCTGGTCAGTGGGGTCATAATCAGTGTCTTGCCTAGGCCTTTTATCAGGAGGGGGATGGGAACCCCCGATCAAAGTAATTAGGTCCTCAGCCATTTTAAGCATCTGTTTCTTTGGCATGGATGACTGTTCAGGAGAATGCTGTACTTGTTTCCTTGTCTTTAGTGGTGTTTTTGACTTTGCCTTGGCTGCTGTTGTGGACTTAATAGCAAGCTGTGAAGGTCTGAAAACACCCTCAGAAGCCGATGCCTGCTCAGCGGCTCCGGACCCATCTGAGGGAATAGTTTCTGCAGGCCCAATACTTTGAGTTTCCAGAGGCCTAGGTGTCTCCACGTGGGAGTTGGATGCAGCCTGTGGCTCTGAGGTAGCTGGTGTCAGGGGCTGCAAAAGCGCCTAGAAGAGGCTTCATCGGTTTTGGACCTCGGATGCCTGTCCTTTTCTTTGTCTGCGTTTTTTTATGAATTCCGGTAGTCGGTTGTTCCGACGGCATTATGTAGTTAAATCTTCGGCCAAAATAATGTAAAGCAAAATCAAACCGACGCTTAATAGTGTGTTGGTTGAATCTAGCACAAAACCAACAACTAGCAACGTCGTGGTCAGGGCCTAGGCAAGGAATACAGTAAAAGCAGAAATCCTTATGAGGTATTTGCTTCCCACAAGAAATACAATTGTTAACTTTTACTGACATCGGTCTGGAGCAAGAAAAAAGTTTCCCCAACGGGGTACTTAGCTTTATTGAAGACTTTGGTTCTGAAATTAAATTTCGAAAACCTCAGGAGTCAGCTGACCGGCACTTGCGAACTACTTTTGCTTCAGGCACCGAGCAGCAAGAAAGACTGAAGGAAATGGTGTTGGCTGCATCTTTTATATCCCTGGTGCACTGACGTCAGGGTAGAGGTGACAGCAACCGATGCCGGACCTAGACTTTGGAATTCCGGCCAACTGCAGGTAGGCTGCCAGCAGGATAACTCAAGTGTAATGACTGCAACAGTGAAACACGAACATAGGCCTGCTTAGATAGAGATCCTGTGAGTGAAGCCACCACTGGAGGTGACATCTGCACACAGGAGTCAGTCTTATGGTCACAGACAGGGGATGAAGCACAGCCAAACATTGGACAACTGAAGTCTATTGTAACACTTGCATATGGTACCTGGCCAGAGGAATAAGAATGGACGAGGACATGGATCCGACACCCCAAAGAACCAAATGAACCAGGGGGAGGGTGACAGGTCCAACATCTGTCTGACCTGATCCCGTATCAACTGACTTCTGCACAGACATAAAGTTGTCATCTCTGAAACAGAGTTCAAGTGAACCCCTATGAACTCCAACTGTTGAATGGGAGTCAGATTGGATTTTGCAAGGTTGATAATTATCCCTACCTAACAGAAGATGGAGAGAACATACTGAATAACCTGAACCAGTCGATGCCTCGAAGGTGCTGTGAGGAGCCAATAGGCAAGGTACGGGAAGACCTGGAACCCCCTTCCAGCCGCAGGTGAGCAGCTACCACTCCCAATCACTTGATACACACCCGGGGGGGGTGGGGGGGTGGCTGTGGTGAGACAAAAAGGCAGGGCTCTGAAGTGGTAATGATTGGCACACAGCCAGAAATGAAAAAGTCTCCTGGAACACCTGTTTATTCTGATGTGAAAGGAGTCAACAAATCATCCTTGCATAAAAGTGGTAGAATGGATTGAGCAATGACCATCCGAAATGACTCCTTTACTGAAAGAATGAGTTTGCTGAGATCCAGAATAGGACGAAGGTCCCCTGTCTTTTTTGGCACTAAAAAGAAGCGAGAATAAGTGCCAGATCCTCTCTGTCCTGCTGAGACCTCTTGAATTGCTCTTTTTAGGAGCTGTTGAAATTCTTTGGAGACCAACACCCTTTGACTGGGTGGAATGGCCGGACGTAACGTTTTACTGGAGTGGATTCTGAAAAGGGAATGAAATAGCCCCTGGAAGCAATGTTCTACACCCACTGATCAGAAGTGATGTTTGTCCAGGCTAGTGAGGTTAGGGAAATGCGATCCCAGACTGCCTCCACGGCAGAGCAGTCTGGCAAAACTTCAGGACTACTGATAGGGCTGCTCTGAGAAAGGTTCCATGGAGCCCCGATTTCGCAGACCCCTCCCCCTGCCTCAAGGGCATAGTCGATTGAAACCTCTGCCCCTGCCTCTGGAAGAGGATTCATCAGGAGCATCCTGAAAGGGAGACTGCCTTACAGAACCACATCTTTCTGGTTCCTTGTTGGGTCTTCGAAAAGGACCTCTGAGGAGCAGAAAGCTTGACCACTACCACAGACAATCTTCCCTTCCTGCTCGCTGTGGGTCAAAGTGTCCTTCAGGGAAGGTCCAAAATGAGTAGAACCACTGAAAGGGGCATTAGTAAAGGAGACCTTAAAGAGTTCTGCAAACTCACATAAGCATAGCCAAGCATGACACTGCAAGGCAATGCTTGTACCAGCTGTTCAAGAGGTAGCTTCCTCTGTGTTGGAAATTACCCTCATCGAGGAATTCATGAGGGAGGTCAGAGTGGATAACTTGGGAGACGCCTACTTGAGGTTCTCCACTGGCAATAGATCTGCAAGAGAGGTGAAAAGTTCTTGGACAAAATCCCTTTGGAGGTGGATAAAATGTGCCAAGTAATTGGTCACTCTCAGTCCAAAGGTAGCTGAGGCGTACACCAGCTTCCGAAAACAGTCTTATCGCCAGACACTCGCTGCTCGGGTATGGAGAGAGCAGCTTTGTTCTATCTACTTCTTCATGGTAGTGGCAACCATGATGGCATCAACTGGGACTCCTTTGCTCTAGAACAAGCTATTTGCAGGGGGACTAAGGAACTTGTCAGCCCTCTTTGGAACAAGTTCCACCATGTTCAGCTCCTTCCAGGCCTTGCTAGCAATCAGATCCACTAATTCATCAGCATGGGGAGGATACCCAGGAGGTAGACTGGCCCATCCCGAAGACCTTCAGAAACACAGTCTCCTCCAAAGACAGGGTTGGGGAGACCAGCCACCTTTTTGTTTGAGGAGCTCAAGGAGGTCTCCAAAGGAGACATTATTGGGCAGAGATCTGGGGGACCTGTCTCCTTCCGCGAGGTCCGTATCCTCAGTGAGGGACTCCAAGGGCAAGTTCAAGTGCCTCCTCTTGGACTTTCTCTTAAGATTAACCTCCTCTGCTGGGGGCTCTGGGGAGAACTCTGAAGAGACAAGGACTCCCAGAGGGGAGAAACCCCTCTGAGGGCTTGATCGGGAGGGCTGGCCTGGGACAGGATGTGAGGCCTCACCAGCCGAGGTAGAGGGGGGGGGGGACATGGAGGTGCGGCAGAGGAAACACTAGACCTGAAGAAGGTGTTCTCTACCACCCTGAAAGCGGAGGGGCCGGAAGCAGGCCCATCCCCTGGAGAGGAGGAACACGTCTGGAAACAGCCCCTAACGCCCAGATGATAGTGGCCCAGAGCTATCGAAAACCGAAGCACAGAGAGGAAGGAATCTGAAAAAATGGTACCAGACCCCCCTCCACCCAGAGCCAGCGTTGACCACTCCAGCACAGGGCTCACCCCACTCAGAGGGTGGTGGAACAGAACAACAGAATAGGGTCCCTGGCAGGGACGAGAAAGGGGGAATACTTGGCCTTGCCGAAATCTGGCTGCAGATTTCCTGGTCCCTAGAATCCAAACCCATCAGGGCTGGATGATGAGAATGAGACACCAGGGAGGGGTGTCCCCCTGGCCAGATAGACAGGAGAAGCCAGGAGTCCCAACTCTATCTGGGGCTTGAGAAAACATCCTGTCCATGGCTGAAGGCAAGAGAGTCCTACAGGATCCTGAGGAGGAAGAGGACTGGGTAGACTTGGGAGGGAGATCTCCCAGACCTATTGCCAGACTCCTGGGAATGGATCTGTCCCTCTGAACCGACTGGGACCTCTGTTTTGGGGTGAAAGGGACAGCAGGTTCCTCCAAGATAATAACTGAATCCAACAGCCCTACTGGATCTGAAGGCTTAATGGGTTCAGCGGAAAGATCGACAAACCAGTTGGATAAGAGGCTGGCCCAACCTTGGTCAGATCTGAAGGCCTCTGAGCCGGAGAGGACCTGGATCCAATAGATTGCTCTGCGGCTCTCGGCTCTGAAGACCTCGGATTCGAGGTGGGCCAGGCTGGGATTGGGAGACTTGGGATCTGACAGCTTTGGTTTCTTGTCAGGAACTGGTTGGAGAGAAGGGTCTTCCTCTTTCGATCGGAACAGGAAGCTTTCACTGGGGAAACAAGGTGTCCAAAGGAAAACAGGCCAGCACCAGACGAGTGGAAAAATAATGTATTAAAACGTGGCAACACCAACAAGGTGAAGTGCAACGCACTGCACCCAAAATCAAACCGGTTTCACCAAATAATGCCTTCCTCAGTGACAACAAAAGCTTATGTAATGCAAATACCTGTATACTAAAGTAATATAAGCAAAACATATCATCACTGGTTAATCATAAGTGATCATTAAGACCTCGGGGGAAAAAGTCCACCCAACTTAATAATCAAACTTCTTTCTTTCTTATTAAGTATAGCATGCCAACCTAGTTTATTAGTTCTATCACCCTGGATTTTATCAATAATCATAAATCTAAAAGCAGCACTGTGTTTAACAATATGTCTATATAAAACACTAGAAAGCCTCTTGTTCCTAATGTCACTAAAGTGTTCTGACATACATATACGGAGTGGACGAGAGGTTTGACCAACATAGAAAGTGGAGCACGAACAGGTCACCAAATAACTTATCCAATCACTACTGCAATTCGCAAAACAAATTTTGGATCGGAAGAGAAGCATTCACTGGGGAAACCGTGTCTCCCTTGGACCAGACCCTTTTGCAGAAATCTGTTGCTGCCCTCTGCTTAGTCCCTGGGGTTAAATGTGGCACAAAGGTCGCACTCAACCACCAGGTGCAGAGTGGCCAAACAATACACACATTCCTTGTGCGTATCGGAATAAAGCATTTTCTGACCACACAAAGAACACTTTTTAAAACCAGCAGGCCTATCAGACATCCTAGGTAAAAAAAACTATCCACACTAAAAGAAGCACTACAGAACAATAATAGAAATACAGTTATAGCCCCAACGGCTAAGAGAAGAAAAAAGTACCCCCCACGCGCGCGCACACACACACACACACACACACACACACACACACACACACACACACACACACACACACAAAACTGCTGAAAACTAAGGTAAGGGAGGGGAGGGATTAACACTAGTCTAAACTACTCTAGAAACTATACTAGAAAGAAAAAAACTACGCTAGATAGAGAAAAAAAATAGAAATTTTTACTTATCCAGTCAGAGCCAGAGGACATGCATCTGCACAGGAAGCATAGCAAACCAGATCTGGAGACTGGAGGGCACCATGGCATTATGGGAGAGGGAAAAGCCAGAGCCTTGGATCAGTCTGTTGAATGTTGCCAGCTCGGATCCGATATCGAATCCAAGACACTATGATGAATAAAAACATGGATAACATCAGATCCAGAATTACAATTCACAGACCCAAAGCAGCATACCTCTTCAGTGTTGCCAATGATCGAGCCTAGACAGGAATGTAGTAGTGCAGAAGTATGGATAACATACACCTTGAATTAAGTAGGTGGTATGTAAATAACTACAAAGTGCATGTAGAGGAGGATTCCTGGTTATAAAGCTACTACACAAAAGACCAAGTCATTCTCTCCCAAAAGTCATGTTTTTTTTTTTTTTTTTAGAAATAAGGAACCAGAGCACCCTCAGGCAACTCTAAGCAAAAACTGAAGGAGGAGAAGAGAGACAATGGGAAGAGTGTGTGTGGGATGGGGGGCATCAGAGATAGGAATTGTGTGCACTTGGGGGGGGGGGGCTCATAAAAAACATACGGCCGAAAGGATGCAATAAAATCGGAGGCCATCTTACAGGGTAGCACCCAACTAACGGAGAGGAGGAATGCTTAGTGAAATTGCGTACCTAGAAGAAAAATCTGCAACAGAAAAAAAAAATGTATGAGCCAAACTAATGAAACTTGATTTGTATATGGGATTTCATCTCCCTTTTTCTGACAAAGAGATGGTTAACTGGGGTCTACATTACAATGAACTAAAACAAGTTCAAACGTTGTAATACTGAACCCTAAAGTCTGAAAGTGGAAAACAGCAAAGCCACGGCACATCGACTTTTTTCCCAGGGAAAAAAAAAATCAGTGGGCCATTTTCGAGGCTTTGCTATTTCCTCCACTGTGGTGCGATCTCGGAGATGGTATATTTAAGTAGGGGGGGGTGTAGGGGGTGAATGCCCCTACTTCAGTTTAAGTTTTTTTTTTTTTATTTTGTCACTGAACAGCGATTTTTTTCCCTGGAAAAAAATCACTGTTCTGTGGTTTTGGTTTTGTTGGGTTTCAGACAGTAGGGTTCGATATTACAACGATCGAACTTTTGTAAGTTAGATGTTGTGATATAGACCCGGTTAACTGTTCTGCATACAATAAATCAGACCAGAATTGTTAACAAATGTCATTGTATTTTCCTTTTGGTATGAGGACAGACATACTACAGGCTAGGTACAAAATTCCCCCGAGAGTGGGCCAAAGTCCCACTGGTGAGGTCCAAACCAGAAATACTGCAAAATGAGCTATGCTAAAACCAAGTAACTTCAACAGACTGCATTCAGGAACAAGACAAAATCATAGAAAATAAAATTTAATCAAGCTTCTCATATCTTTATAAACATGTACACTTTACTCAAATAAAAAGCCAGATGAGGGCTGTGTAATGTTAGAAAACCTGTCGTGGGTAGTTATACATTTTCTGTAGCATATATTTAACATTACAAACGTTTATAAGATGGTAAAGAAAATCACAAAGCTAGGGGTGGAAAAACATCACAATGATTGGTTTACATTCTAAAATCGTGAATGCTATAAGTGAAACATAATGAATTAATGAGCCAGACATCTAGGTGAAAAAATGAACCAATGAGTGTTTCATAACAGAGGTCAATGTGATTGGGCAGAATATATTGTTGAAACATTTGATAGGCTGGAATTTTTCTGTATACGGAGACTGAAATCAGCTAATAAGGACATGACAAACCGAGTCCTTTTTATAGGTTGCAATTCTGGAATTATGGAATGTCATTGGACATTTTTTTGGTGCCCATTGGGGTCGCAGAAGTAGGATCGTGGACCAATGGGGAAATAATGTGTGTAAAAGCTGCACATAATGGAAGATGTGTGTTCTTATAATTAAGAAAACTAAAGAAAATTCCTTATTAGCTATACTGTATTGGCAAAGTAAAAATAAAGAAAAATCCAGAAAACAAATAATATTAATTGGATGGAATGTAGCATGTAAGCAGCGCGTTTGCTGTTACTACTTCAGATCTGCCTATTGAAAAAATAGGATATCCAGAGAGTTAAATGGTACACACAATAGAGTGAATAAAAATTCCAGTTTAATAGTAATGGTGCGTGTAACCAGTGTTCGAGCTAATGCTATTTATGATTCACCTGCAAAGGTAGCAGGCAGACTGTGTCGATCATCTGAAAATAAATAACCAAAATTTAGAAGACTATAGGAATATATGAATGCAGCTCTTGCTATATATTTAAATGAAAAATATAAAAAAAAAATCATAAAAATAAAAACAATAAAAATAGTCATACTGATGTAAAGAAGCAATGGTGGGGAAGGATGGAGCATTGACCAAACATTGCCTTTTAATTGCTGCAAGTCTACAAGTCATGCAATAGAAATAAAAATAAGATGAATGGAGCGTGAAAGCTGCGTCATTACTCACATCAGTCCAAAACTATCCGCTAAGACTCTGACCAAGGAAATTAACCATGACTAATAAACTAGGGCAAAGTAAACCTTTTGGATAAAATAAAGTTGGTGAGACATTGGAGGTACAGCGGAGTCTTGGGCTATTAGTGAGGAAAAAATAATAAGATAACTACACAAAGGTAAAGGCTAAACATTCGCAATTAAAAAATAGAGAAATATGGTATGAGGAGGGTAAGACTACATAATGGTTACTCCATAGATAACTTTGGGAAAGAAATGTCAGCTGAGTATTCAAACCATCAGCTGACCTTCAAGATGGCTCTCTACAGTCAGCAAATCACTTGAGAACATCTTTCCTACAATCCCACTTTTTTTTTTCTTCCAAGGGAAGTGCATTCCCATGCATCAGAGTGCTTGACTTGCAAGATCAACTCAAGGTAGTCAAATACAAAGGCAGTCCAAACACTGAGGAACAGTGGGAAGGTAATCAGCATTAATTACAGAAAACTATCAGACATCAAAAACATGATGAAAACACAACTGTTACACCTGATTTAAAATTCCCTCCGCAGTTGATAAATGCTGTGAAGATTCACGTGCAAAAAGAATATAAAACCCTTTGCTGGGAAGGCAGAGAAGGTCCGTTGAAAACGGTCCAAAATGCAGAATCCTGAAAGTTAGGGGTGCCTCAAAGGAGGTTCAAATCCTGGACTCATGGCCTAAGTAATATTACTTATTAAAAAGGGGAAGTTTTGTGGTGCTTGATGAGACATCATTTCTTGTCGGTTTGCTTCAGATGGCAAGATGAAAACACAGTTAAGTAAACTTGCCATAACTGTAGATGTTTAAATAGATCACTGGTGCATTAGCCTAACCTATACAGGATGTGGCCTGCCAAGGATCAGATTTAAAGACTGTACACTAAGCTTCTGGGTGCTTCCACGTGCACTGTATGTCAAGGAAGCATGACGGCATAAAAGCAGACATATGGGTGCCACCAAAATACAGACTTTTTATGCCAGAAAAGGATGTTTTAAGACTGGTTCTCCTTGTTTGTTTATATGCCACAATACAGTGTTGTTGTCTGTAATTACCAAAAGAGGTCCTAGAATCCACAAAAGGTTCAGCATCTTTAAAACATTTATGAATGCCACCATCTTAGATTTTTTTTCTTGAAATCAAGGTCCCAAAGTCCCTGTACTTTGATTACTTTCGATATGCCCCCTCCCCCCCTGGTGAATTCTGAAGCACCCGTGTTCACAAACTGGTAAGGGGCTGAGAGGGAAGTTAAAGACCTGGATTTAAAAAACTTGACTCCTCTATCCAGCAATGAATTTTTTCCTTGACACAGGGATTTAAAGAGACAGGGTGATGGTGCCAATTCTACAGAGGTTTTAGAAACCACTGGATTTTTCTCAAATGTTAACCTGGCCAGTGGGATCATTAGAATAATAGACATATATCCCAGAATTCGGAGATATTCTCTTCCTGTGGTTAGAGACTGCTGAGGAAACAGTTATTGGAAAAGTTCATTTTTCTTGAGGTAAATGAGCAGTCATTTAAAAAGTGAAACATTACACTGAGAAGGAATGACAGATTATTTCTCCAGACTGAGGTGAAAACCTGTGCTTTTGAAACAGATTTTTAGCAAAGTGGAGATATTTTTGACAGTTCTGAATACAACATGCAAAATAAAGGCAGTTACCAATCAACCTCTCTTATGGTTTCCTTTTCTTGGCAGGTGGAAGGGGAATGTTCAAGGCACTGGCAACATGGATCCATCAGCAGATTTGCAAGGTTCTTAAGCCACTAGTTCTTTAAGTAAAGGTCAAGGGAGCAGAGATGACTCCTAATAGCTTTTGAGGTAAACAGATAAGTACAAAAGTAGATGTCATATCTCTCCCCTAAGCAAAAAAGACAACTGTATGGGAATCTCTATACAGAATTTGGATGATTGTCCATGAAGATGACCCTTGTTCTCAGTACCAGGAATATCTGGTACAAGGGACAAAAGGGGAAGGCTTGACTGTTCCCAGGCACAAGGGCCAAAAGCACCCAGGAAAAAAAACATTTTCAACTGATGCTTGTGTCAAGCAATACTGAGAACAAACTTCAGTCCTAAATTTAATACTCCTTTACAATAACAAATGTGGTCAATAACAAAAAGTTGACAAAACTGTTTAAAAAGATTCCATGGTCTTTTACTATTATCCCACTGATACCCGTGTAACTACTGTCTACAAAGCATATCGAGTTGCTAACCAGACCATCCATGGGGGTTGAGTGATACCAGGGTCCCCTTATTAACCACTCTTAAAAGACCAATTACAGAATACTGCACCAAGTTCTGTAGCTCACTCGAATGCTAGCTGGCACAACTGTCAGGGTACAAATATTCTTCAACGAGAGTACAGAAGGGCATCAATGCTTTTGTCATAGTTAAAGTCTACAGGAATGTCCTCACTTCTCTGTCTTTTCTTTTAGTAGAGACCTGTACCTGACAAACAGGCCATTACAGAACCCCTTACTATTTGAAAGGTTTGCTTAGAACACCACTCTGGTCACTTAAGCATAAGAAGACAATCAGCCAAAACAAAAAGGAACTGTAAAAAAGCAAAGCTTCATGTCACAAAGACTTGCATGCCAATGGAGTAAACATCCCCTTCTTAACTAAACTACAACTACAGAAGCACCTGTAAGTTTCAACACATGATTCAATGCATCAAGTTCCTCAGTGATCTGGAGGCCTTTATTTATGGAATCTATAGTGCCAGGGTCGAAAGGCATTTGGAAAAGATACCATCAGACAAAAACACAGACGTCAGTCATGGTACATGGATTTGAAATGTTCCAGGAGTACAGCTACAAAAAAAGTACTAGATAAAAATGACCATAACTGGTGCCAGAGCCATGGCCTTAAGCTGAACGCCAAAAAATGCATAGTCATACCCTTTGGGAAAAACAAGGTACCCATAAATTACCACATAGGTGGTAATCCATTAAGTACGGAAGAGGTAATCCATTAAGTACGGAAGAGGTAATCCGGGACCTAGGGACCCAAGTTGACAGTAACCTCTCATTTGACAGTCACATTGCCAAAGTGGTTAGGAAGACCTTCGATACTGCCCACCTTATCATGAAGGGATTCACATCTAGATCAAGAGAGGTCATTGTGCCCCTGTACTCTTCTCTTATCAGGCCCATGATTGAGTACAATGCCCCATTTGGGATGTATGTTACCCGACACCTTCAGCAGTTGGAAAGACCCCAAAAGTTCCTCACCAAGAGGATAAAGGTTCTCAAACATATGTCATATGCTGCCCGGCTGAAGAAACTCCAGCTCTATTCAGTCGCATACCGCCTACTCAGAGGTGATCTATGCCTGACGTACAAGGCCATGTCCAATCCGGAATTAATGGACATGCTCCACCTCAGAAAATCCAAATCCACCAGAGCCATGAGAGCAAGAGATTTGAACCTCAACACAGAAATAAATAGGACGTGCTGGAGGGACAGATTCATAACCCAGAGGCTCCCTACACTCTGGAACAGAATCCCAGTCCATGTTAGGCAGAGCCCCTCACTAACTCTCTTCAAGAGAAATCTTGACGAGTGGATGAGAGATCGTAGGTTTACCCCGGGGGTCATCTCTGTGTCACTACTAGACATAGGCACAGTAAACTAAACCCTAAATTGGCATAGTATTCTCATCCTAAGGGGTGGTGAAAGCCACACACACACTGGCTAGGCTTATAAATGCCCTAGGGCAGATAGCCTAGTACGAACCTATGAACCTATAAGCCATTACTGTAAACTTACAATGTTCCACAAAACAAAGCAGATTGTGAAGAATACTGCTGCCATTACAAAGGTAAGACTTAGTTGAGTACAAGCCAGGAAAAAATAAATCCTACTTGAGATGCATATGCTTCAAGAAGTGACTATGACTGCCTTGCTGGAGCAGAAAGTTGAAAGGAAAAAATAAACCAATAATTGCTTTTATAAGGCTTAAAGATTACATACAAAGCTTCAAAGCTCTTTTTTGGCTTTTTTAAAACTATTTTTTTCAACAAAGGTGCTTGCATACATCTTCATACAATTGCTGTGAAAAAAAAAAAACTTCAAAAACTCCCGCTGAACACAGCAGTCTTATAAAAATGCCTCCCATTGTCTTGCATTAATTACACATGTAAGCGGGACATACCTACAACACTGCTTGGGTAACTGTGCTAACTGGCCCTTCTTGAAATACTGGCACTTGTAAAGTCAAGTGCTGACAGGCCAATTAAAAATAAGGTAAAAAAACTCAGGAGAAAAGGGAATCTGAAACACTGCTCTTCGTCAAATTTTTTTTTTTGCAGGGGGAAAGTCCCCACACACACACACACTCCTGAAATTGTATATCAACTGAGATATTGCCATAATCCAGGAAACAGCCGTCTCAGACTTAGTAAATATATATCAGTTTTTCTTCTGTCATTCAGTCTCTTGTGTTTCAAGACTCCTTCTAGCAGGTCCCCATATATAACATACGTTAGGCAATTGCAATCGATGAAATAAACAGTACGGCAATAAAAAATTACAACTATGTGGGGAAACTTACCATATTAGATGTTCAAACAGATCACTGTTGCCATACTCCAATATTCATTACATACGGGGCCCTCACTACTGCATGTACCATCAGATGAGCTAGCCAGCCTTGAAGAGTTCAGAAACCTTCCCCATAGTGCAGCATATGGCCACTCTGAAGTATACCCAGTGCACTAGTACAAAAGGAGACCAACACCAATGCCATCTTCAAAGCTTTCTTGCATCCTCCCACCCCCACTCCCAATTTAGCTCACTGTCCAAGAGAAGCAAAAGGAAGAGTACTTGTGTCACAGTACTAGGCAACTTCCTGAGAGCTGGGCAGAACTCAATATCTCAGGAGGGGGAGACTACTCCTCTCCTCAGTGCAATAACCTGTCATCTAGCCCTAACCTAACAAAAGGTAAAGGGGAAGGAAAGTTATACAATGAATAGTGTAAAGGAGCATGACCCACAGTGGCCATGGGAAAGAGGACTTAGAGGGGAAGTCTGTGAGAGAACTGCAACAGTGATCAATTTGAAAATCTGCTATCATATGAGATTGCTGCTATGTTCTTAGTTAGATCACTGTTGCAGAATTTTACACCTAGGACAAGTTCCAGAGCTTAAGCAGACTGAGTGATAGAGGCAGAGGGGTGAACACCGCTGAGTACACTTTACAAGACTGTCTTGGCAAACACAGTATTGTCTCTGGACTGAAAATCTAACTTGTAGCACTTGGTAAGTGTGTGTACAGATGACTGCAGCAGCTTCTAAAATTTAGGGAGCATCTGCATCTTGCATAAAGGTCCCAGTTGTGGCAGCAGCCCTTGTATTGTGGGCCCTGACTCTGTCTGCCGGCTGTTTCTCTTTTCTGGTGTAGAAAAAGTAGATAGATGGAAATTTTTTGCTCAAATACTGGTTTTCTTTGTCTTCTAAAGTAATGAACTGGTCTTTCGGAAATCTTTTGTTCTTACAGATAAAATCTCAGCAGTCAGAGTACATCTATAATAAATGACTTTCGCCTCTGTTCAGTGGGTGAGGAAAGACGCTGGGAAATTTGGATTGGTTTTAAGGCAAATTATGACGCTACATCAGTCAGGTAAGAAAGGATTAGTTTTAAAAACTCACCATCTCTGTGGAAAACCAGGAGGCAGAAATGTGCATAAAGCCTTTAAGTTCTGACACCTTCCTAGCGGAGGTAAGGGCCAACAGCAAAGTCATCTTCCAAGTCAAAAATTTTACTGCCAGGTGGGTGCAAGCTTGAAAGGGCCTTGAGTCAACCTTAACAGAACATAGTGAAGGTCCAAATGGAGTACCACTCTCTTCCTCTGTGGCCTTATGTGCATACCTCTCAACCTCAACACAAGAAATCTGGACAAAACCTAAAATAATGGAGGAACAAAGGTCCAAAAATAGGAACACATTTTAAATACTGCCTTTATAAACACAGAAAGTTGCTAGAATAACATGTTTCATGTTAACATGCATTTTCTGATGGATATAAACTCTGAAACTCAAATGTGTGTCATGATTTAGTCACTTCAATCCTTGGTGATTTGCTAGAAAGCCACAAACTTCAAGAGGAAAAGATCAAAAATATGAGGCAAATATCTGGACACTTGAGAGATATGCTTATGGGAAGCTCCTCCACCCCCCCCCCCCTCCAGAGCAAGCATCGGTTTGCTGTTTAGGTGACAGCTAGAGAAAGCATTAGCTATTATATACTTCAATACTTGCAGAGAACTGACCTGTTAAAAAATACGCTGCTCAGGGGTGCAATGCACTAGTCAGAGATGACGTGTGGAAGTACACGTGCATCCCCCAGGAGGCAGCGTGTATGGAACTGAAGGCAGCCACCATGGGACTAGGAGCTCCAGGGAGTTAGGAGAAGAGTCCATTGGGTTCCAGTAGACTAGCTCACTTCTTAATTCCTGATTCTTGTCACTGTGAGGAACAAATGTGTTGACCATGCCCTCCAGCCAGGGAATGAGAGGGCTAAATAAAGTCAGTGAAGTAATGGAAGTAAATTGACAAGAGCCAGTGGACGGGGTATAGGAGATGGTCAATGACTGAGCAAAGACCACTGACAAATAATCAGATATAGTTGAAAAGTCAGGTCTTAGAGGCCCTCAGCCCTAACTCTATGATTTCTTAACTCATGCCTGTGTACCTTATGTCACACTTGTCTCTGGGCTGATAACTTCTCAAATGATCACCTGCTATTCATCCACAGCAATACAACCTGATATTAAGTCAGAACATACTGACCTTTTCCATTTACAAAAGCTGAAAACAATCCATATAAATAAACTCGTTCAAAGCTTTAAAATAAATTCCCACTATCCTTTACTGCCTATGGGGGAAACTCCACTAAGCTACAACTCTCAGAAAACCATTTAATTGTTCTGCTGGTTTTACTAAGTTTTTAATAACTGAAATAAGTTTAACCTTTCACTTCTATGTAATCCCAAACATTCCCACAACAGCATCTCTAATCACTGTGCAGATCAGCATTAAGTGAAACCTCCCAGTCTATGCTTAATAGAAAACTGATCTATGCTACTCAGACTCTCCTCACTGAACTCGCATCCACTCAATGAATAACCTGGTGAATCTGTCTTCATTTTCCTTAACTACTGTGTCTACACTTTGAAAAGATCTTAATTTGCCATCTACTAACAAGGAAAGCTCTTTAAAAATGCTGACACTCAGTTTTTATTCAATTCAAACTACATTTAAGAACTGCATTACAGGTGCCAAAGCACATATAATACTAACCTTCACTTTTATTTGTTTTTGCCCATGCACAGATATCGTACAGACACTTGCAATTTCCTTTGGTCCTCCAGGTTTGTAAAATACTTAGGATCTAACTCCAAATAAATCATACAGGCAGTACAGCACATGAGATGGAATTCAGACATCCAATATACAAAGTGAATAGGAATAAACCAAACACAAACCTCTGTGGGATCCCTTAATTACAATGTGTCATTGCTTGACCACTCTTCTATCCATCAGTGTACAAGAGACGATGAGCACCATTATTTAACGTCTTACCCCTTCAAAGGCAGAGGAGATAATGTAAATCACATCTGCGTTAGCATCCTGCTCCACAGCTGTAATACCCAAACATAAGAAGTGGCTGTACATCGATATACACACTTCCTTGGCAAAGGCATGTTCATGAATATTTTCTAGCCCAGTTCTCAAACTCCTGAAGCAAAACATTTAATGCAAATGCATAAAAGCTTCCATCATCACTTTCCATGTCCTACACCTCAAATTAACAGGATTACAGCAGCTTACATTGTCAAGTACCCTTTTAATGTTGAATGTGTTACGATTCTCCCACATCTTCTGTTTCTGTCTTAAAACAAGGAGGACAAATTTAACTCCAATGGAGCAGCCAAAGCTTAAATTCTACTTAAGTAAACACCTTGAAGCCTTAGTATGATCTAGTTTACCAAAAATAAGAATAATCTCCTCTGGGTATATTAAACAAAATGTGTTCTGTAGCTCTTCTACTGCAAGATATACTGCTACATATATTACTGTAAACATTTAAGGAATGGCTGAAAATACTTTTAACAACCTCATAAGGGTCAATAACCTCCTTATTCTCTTTTCTTTTTATTTCCTTTTTTATTTTTAACACCTTTACTGAATTATCACTTAAGACACAGGCAAACATGCATTTGTATAAAGGGAAATAACCATATTAACACGTTCCTAGTTACATACATTATGCATCATATATGTTCTTTTGTGCAACTATCAGTCTGTTACATAAATTGTACAGTTCCTGCCTTCCCTTAAATCTCACTCCTCCTCTAGAACATTATTCTGCATGTAGGTTTCCATTCATTTCAATGTAATTTGCTCCTACCCTTTTCTAAAGATCCCACTTTCAATTCTTTATCTTTTTTTTCTTTAAAGACGCATCTATTAAATCATTATGATATAGGCAATGTCACATTTATATAAATGAAAATAAACCATAGCGACACAATCTCAGTTACCAACATACATTCCACACTGCCGACACAACTGTAGCTGCAGATATTGTACACTTTTAACATATCCATTCATTGTTGTCAACCATTACACAGCTCATTCAGATCCTGCCTTCTTTTAAACCTCGTTCCTCCTCTGCATGTATTGATCCCACATTTCCCATTTTTTCATATGCAATTTGCTCCTACCCTTTTCTAAAGATCTCAGTTCCAGTTGTTTTATCTCCGTTACTATATTTGCTATTTCTAGTCAAGTTGGTTTAGACTTATTTGCATTTTCTAGTAATTATTGTTTTGGCAGCACTCATAATTAGACTCAGCAAGGCCTTGGTACATTCTAGGCAATTCTGATTCTGTATAATAGTTCAAAAAAATAATTTCCATAGTTACTCCAATTTGCTCACCCAGCATCTCTGACAGAGCAGTCTGCAGGGAATCTCTAAAGTCTGCCAACTCATTAAATTCCCAGAAAATATGTCCGCAGTTGCCTCTTTCTTCCCAATCACACCTTCAACATTTGCTGTCTACCCGAGGAAAAATTCTTTGAAGTCTGCTTGGGGTATAAAAATACCTAAGTAAACACTTCCAGGCAAAGATGCTTAATCTTCTAGATTTTGTTGCATACGTTTTGGAGACGTACATACATCCCCCCATTGTTTCTTTGTGAATTGCTTATCCAATTCTCTCTTCCCAATCCTTCTTAACTTCCTCTGATTTGTACAGTTATCATGCAATATTTTATATGCTTTACTAATTATTCCTTTAACGGCAACTTCTGTTCTAGATTCTACTAAAAAAACACTACCAGTTCTGGTCTTTCATTTAGGACCCCTATATTTCTTTGCCTGTACTCGGATATTAATCCTTGACATAGATGACAATCTCTACCCTGCAGTCCATATAAGTTCTTGGTGTCTTCCCATTCTATTACCTTTCCCTCTCTAGTTACCTGCTACCAATACCTTTGGTTCCTCTGCCAGTCCAATTTTCTCAAATATATCCCCCCCCTTTACATGTTTGTATCCCTGATTGCAGTAATCCCTATCGGCAGAATCTCCTTTCTACTAACCTCCTTATTCTCAACAGTTGAGAAATCCACTTGCGATTGTTGGTATTTTCCTTTTTCAAACGTCTTGTTATCCTTCATATTTCTAAGCTGTTCCTCTTCACAATTCTGCAGTCCTGCTTGGCAAATAATTTTACCCGTTGATCCAGAAAATGTATTCTCTTTCTTTTAGCAATCTCTTCCCTCTCGCTCTCCAATTTTAAACATCTTGCCTTGCTTAATCATTCTTTGTCTTTTTTTTTACTGATGCCACCAACAGATGCCAAGTGCTTTCTCTTTGCGCCTTTATACCGATGACTGACATATACCACATACATCTCCCCATCTTTGCCCCTTTTTGTAAGCGTCTTTTAATACATAATATTCATCTAGCAGTCCCACGTGCTTGAGACTTTTTTTTTTTGGGGGGGGGGGGCAGATGACCAGACTATCCCTAAAAAATTAAAAAAATTAAGTACCATTTTATAACTTGTTGGCACTTGCATTCAGCAACATAACTGATGCCAAAAGAAGGTGGCACTGGTTTCTATACAGACATCACAACAGAACACTCACAGCCTGACACAAGTGGAAGCATGTGGCAAAGTTCAGCTATTCAGATATACATATAAATTTCATTAATCTTGGTGATTGATTCTCTAGCTTTTTGGGCTTATTTTTCACCACAAAATAAGGGAGCATCTTCCTCAATCAGCTAGGTACATCAACTACTACCAAATTCCTTTCCCCAGCAATTCCACCTTAATGAGCGACAGAGCATATATGGTTACCAGATCCTCCAATTCACAGATTCTGGTGGTCTTTATATTCCCACTACTGGTAAAATTACTACCATTTTATTAAAGAAACAATGGATTAACTCTTGACAAAAGATCTAAATTGGATCATTAATGTTAATGCTATACAGACATTCAATATATCCGACACAAACCATGTGTGTTTTATGTCTTTTTAACACCCCTTATTTGATGTTAAACAGAAAACCCACAAGTGCTTTTGCCAAGGGAGAAGCAAACACCCTGCAACCAGCAACTCCTGCAATTATAATAAACATATCAACTCGACATAACAGTGAGGGAAAAGGACAAACTACACCCCCATGTTACGTGATCTTTGCAAAACCACTCCTGTCTTTCAGTAGCATTCAGTGGCAGCTGGTTACTTCAAATCAAAGGGGGGGATGCAGAAGACAGCTGAATGGGTGGGGCCAACGGGAAAAGGCGTGATCAACTAGAAAGTGGTGCAGCTATGCCAAAAAAACACAAAAACTGTGAATTTAATTAAATATACTGCCCTGGGTGCCACTGCCAAACCATCATTATGAGTGTCCAATCAAGACAAAATGAACTGTAGAAGAAAAAAAATATTTCAATGCACTGGCTACATGACAGATTACTTAATATTCAATACTTAATACTAAATACGCAATACCTAGATGGAAACAAAAAGGTTGGGAGGCATGAAAAAAATTACTTTTTAAATACATTACTGGAATGCCAGTCAAAATAGAGTATAAGAAAAACAAGCAGCACTCAACTCAAACCACTTCTCCTTGCACTGCAGTTCTAATTATAATTGATATTCAGCTTTATAAAAGTACCAAGTAACATGCTGACAACCCCCACTTGTGAAAATGTTTCTTAACCAAAAAAGGACCTGCTGCATGACAACAACTATCAACTTGTTTCACAGGGAATACATGATCAAAGTAAAAAATGAACAGCAAACAAGAAACAAGCTCAGGATAAATTGCTTAAAGGATTACTGCACAGGTTCTGGACCACACATGATAGATTAGCATTCGGTTTAGTTTACTGGTAAAGCCTGCAAAGATGACTGCAAGTCTCCAACAAATGTAATGAACTTCTGAATATACTGAAATCCTATCCTTTATTACAAATACTGTCATATGCATTTCAATACCTAAGGCATATACACTATCTAGTGATGTAAATATTCTCTGCATGGCAACAAAAAGGCTTTCAATGTTGGTAATTCTAACAGTATGCTTATTAAAGCTTACTTGCATCTTACAGTCTCAGACAAGCTTACCTGATGGCCATTAAAGCATTGCTACTTAAACACAGAGCAACAGGCACTGCAACGACATGTAATTTCTGAATAAGAAGCATAAATCAACAGTATAAAAATATGACAGAAAACCAGAACATTCTGCAAAATCAAGGACAGATGAAAAGCCACTGTAGTATTTGTGTCTACCTTGGATGGGAGGATACTCTGCACACTTACACTGCATAACTGCTCCTTGCCTTGCTTGGACACATCCAGTCACTACGTAGGGGAGTGGGGTGCAACAAGTATGTCACAATTTGAAAGGTCTCTGGCTGACGGTGATGGCCCTGACACATCTGTCATACGTCTCAGCCTCAGAGCAAGAAACCTGGACAAAGCCATAAACAGAAGTGGGACAAAGGCCCAAAAATAAGGACAATTTTTAAATATTGCTCTTATAAACTTAGAAAGATAATAGAATAGTAGGTCTTGCATTAGTATGAATTTTCTGAAGGGTATGAAATCTGAAACTCAAATGTCTGTCATTTTTCTAACTTCATTCTTTAACAATTTGCCACTAATTTGCCAGAAAACCACAATTTTATGAAAAACGGACCAAGAATTTGATGCAAAAATATAAAATAGCCACACAATACAGCTGGGAACCTGTCAAAGAAGGGACACTTTTTTTAATATTAGTACCGTTAACTTGAGCACCTGACAAAATAAGAGAATCTACATACATATCTGAAATTAAAAGTAATCTATAACTGTGATCATTACAATTATTTATCGACTGTAAACACTCCACTTTTTCTTCCAAATTTTCCATTTTGCGGAGGGATTATAAGGGGGAGAACATTTTGAGCCAAAATTGGGGATAGTTAAGAGGTTTAGATATACATAATTCTGTAGGGATTTATTTGCGCATACCTCTCATCCTCTTAATGCAAGAAAGCTGGACAAGGCCAAATATATTGGGGGAACATACAAACAGCATTAAAATTGCTCTTGTATAAATTTAGTCAGTTGACAGAACAGGTCTTGCTTTAGCATGCATTTTTCTGAAGAGTATGAAGTCAGCATGTCCTCCCCGCGGTCGAGTGGCGTTCGAAAGACATGCGTGAATGGGCGTTCCCTCGTTGAAGGTTGGGCATTGGGCTGGCACCTCGGCACAGTAAAAATCTACTGCCAATCATTAGCAGACTGGAGTTCCGCTGTGGTGACCCCTAACCGTGACAAGCCAAAAGAAGAAGATGAGGTCTGAAACTCAATATATGTCATTATTTAGGGACTTCATTCCTAAACGATTTTCCAGAAAACCACAAATTTTATGAGGAACAAACCAAAAATAAGAAGCAAAAATCTTGACAGTTGAGAGGTATAGCTCAGCCAGGGCTGTGAGTTTGCTGCCCTACCCCCCTTCACAAAATAATGATTGAATGGGGCCTCCCCCTGCAGCTATTCCAATGTCCCATTACTTGGCTATTTTGCCACATTTACCATAAACACTGTAATGTGCATACTGCTTTACTTCTACGATGATTAGGATTTCATAATGTTCCATCTGAGTAGTTATACTTCATTATCTGCAACCTGTGGGTATTCGGATCCATATCGGATCCGAACCGGCAACATTTGATCAAGCATCTGCTCCAAGCTCCTCCCCTTACCCATAAACCCTCACCTCTCCTACCTTCCCTCAGATCAAGTTTGCCACTAGCCAAACTATTAGCAACTCAATAACGTTAACCTAGAACAGGTTCGGGGGAAAGAGGGAGGGACAGTTGCAGAAAATGAAGTATAACTACTCAGATGGAATGTTATGGTGAGTACATAACTTCTTTATCTGAAGTAGTTAACTTTACTTATCTGCAACCTGTGGGACAGAGTCCCCAGCTACCAAAATTCCTGGGAGGCCCCTCATGAAAGGATATTCCTGAGCACCGCAGAGCCAAAGGATGCTCTCCCCCTCTAGAGATCAAATCCATCTTATAATAAGAGATGAATGTATGTGACCTTACCCAGGTTGCTACTGCACAGTTATCATCCAGAGAAACCTTACACCAAAAAGCAGCAGGAGTTGCCATAGATCTGGTGGAATGGGCTTTAAAAGGACCGGGTGGGGATAGGCCTTTATCCCTATAGACTTGCAGTATACATTGTATAATCCACCTGGCTAAGGAGACCTTGGAAATGGCCTTGCCCAAAAAGGAACTAGAAAAGGACGTGAATAATTGGTCAGACTTACGAAATTGCTTAGTCCTGTGTAGGCAGAAAAAGCGGTCTATGAACATCTAGCAAGTGCAGCTTATATTCACACTTGTTCTGGAAATTTGGAAAGAACACAGGCAGATTAATCTTCAGGTTAATGTTAGATTCAGAAGCCACTTCCGGTACGAAAAAAGGGTTCTTGCAAAGCGAAACCCTGTCTTTATGAAAAATCAAGTAGAGGGGCACGGCAGACCAAGCTTGGATCTCAGAAACGCTTTTAGCCGAAGTCTGTTTGTCTTTTCGGCTTTTCCCAGTTAGGGGTCGCCATAGCAGAACTCCGTTCCACTAATGATTGGCAGTAGATTTTCAGGAACGCCGAGGTGCCAGCTCGATCTTCAACCTTCAACGAAGGCAAGTCCATTTAAGCATGTCTTTCAAACACCCATCCAACTGCGGGGAGGACATGCAGACTCCAAACAGAAGGCACTCCAGCCGAGAACCTCTTGCTGTGAGGCAACAACGCTACCGCAGCATCACCGTGGAATTAATGGCCACTAAAAAGGCCATCTTCCAAGACAGAAATTTTAAGTCTACTGGCGCTGCTAGTTCAAAAGGGGGTGCCACCAATGCCTGCAGAACTAGAGTAAAGTCCCAAGGGGGGATGGAATTCTTAACAGAGGGATGCAAGAAAAAAGTACCTTTTAGAAAGGCCTTGCACAATCTCAAGGAGGCCAGAGCATTCAAATTTTCGCCAATATGAAAATTAGATATGGCTGCCAGTTGTACTTTCACTGTAGAGGAACTAGCCCCTTGTTGAAAAATATAAAACTCCAAGACTGCAGGAACTGGGGCAGTAAATGGAACTATGTTTCTCTGAGAAGCCCAAATAGAGAAGCATTTCCATTTGCTATGGTAAACCTTCCTAGTGGAAGCTTTGAGGGATACCACCCTTTACTCTTTACCAAAGATGATAAACCGTGAGTCCTAGCAATCAGGGGAACTGGAGCAACCAAGCAGTTAGCTTGAGGCTGTCCAGGTTGGGCAGACTGATGCCCGAGGGATGGGATATGAGATCTGGTCAGGGATCTAGAATCCGTGGAGGAGTTTGAGCATGAGACCAGAGGAAGGGGAACCACATTTGACATGGCCAGAAAGGGGCAATGAGGATCACTTTGCACCCCAGTCGGTATGCTTTCTGAAGAAACCGGAATTAGAGGTAGCGGGGGATAGGCATACAGTAACCCGGGAGGCCAAGCATGGACTAGAGCATCTCTGGGGGAGTCCCCTGTGGAGGGGTTAAGAGCGAAGAACTCGCTGCACGTCATGTTGGAAGGAGATGCGAAGAGATCACAGCAAGGGTGACCCCACGCTAGGAAGATCTCCTCTGCTATTGACCGATTCAGAGACCACTCTTATGGCATTAGAATAGCCCGACTCAATCTGTCCACTAAAATGTTAGAGCGTCCCGGGATGTGCGTTACGATCAGGAACAGAATGGTGGAAATCGCCCACTCCCAAAATCTCATGGCCTCGTGGCAGAAAGGGTAAGATCTGGTCCCTCCTTGTTTGCTGATGTACCAGACAACGGACATGTTGTCTGACTGAACTGCAATGTCCCCGCAGGGAGAACAGTGTGAAAGGCTTGCAATGCTAAAAGCACTGCCCTCATCTCCAGAACACTGATATGCAATCTGGCCTTGGTTTGGGATCACGTGCCTTGGACTGTCCTTCCCATAAAGTGCCTCCCCCACCCGAGCTGGGAGGCATCCGTGGTCACTGTGACTTGGGCTGGGGATGTTAAGAATGGGCGACCTGCCAAGATTTCCGGTGATTGGAGCCACCAAAGAAGAGAAGTCTTGCAGGCTTTGCTGATCTGTATAGGGTAGACCATGGGGAGGTCTAACCAAGACCATAGAACTGTCAAGGTCTACTGAAGCACCCTCATGTGAAGGCGCGCACATGGTAGAATTGAAATTGCTGCTGCCATGGAGCCTAGGGCGTGGAGAACGTCGCTCGCCATCGGTGTCCTGGGGCCGAGGATCACTGACACATAGGCCCATAGGTTCTGGATCCTGCCCTGAGTGAGAAAATCTTGCAATAGTAGTGTGTCCAAGGTACCCTTATGAATTCCAAGGTCTGTGTCGGATTTAGGCGGGACTTGGAGATGTTGATGGTGATCCCTAGATTGACTGCAAGATGAATGAAGGAGTCTCCGGCCATGCAAAGTAGATGCTCGGTGGTAGCAGCGAGGAGCCAGTCATCTAGGTAAGGAAAAGTACAGTTGTGTACACTTACCATAAATGTACATGTTAGAGTGTATTCGCTGTTGCAGTCATTACATTTGGGTAATCCTGCTGGCCGGCCTGAATTCTAGTCTTGGGTCCTGCGTCGGCTGCTGTCGCCCCTTCCCTGACATCAGGGTATTAAAAGAAGAAACAGACACCATTTTCTTAAGCTTTTCTTGCCCCAGATGTCAGGTGCCCCCAAAAAGGGTAGCCAAACTTTATATATATATATATATATATATATATATATATATATATATATATATAAGGCGGGTGGGTAACCTGGACTGTAAGCGTGAATACACTAACATCTACATTTATAGTAAGTGTGCACAACTGTACAATGTTCTTCGTGTTTCACTGTTGCAGTCATTACATTTGGGTAGAGTCCCAAAGCTATGGTTGGCAGGCTGGAACGAGACAGCAGTTGGAGCTGCTATGAGGCCCTGCAGGACTGCAGCGGCAAAGCCTGCCCTGGATTTAGAGTAGAGTGGCAGATGATAATGCTTTGTGAAGGTGTGCACTGAACTTCAAAGTAGCTGCCTCTAAAATGTCTCTGGTTGGTACTCCCCTGAGAAAGGCTGCTGAGGTGGATGCAGCTCTGGTGGAATGAGGCCTAATGCCTTTAGGCACTGGCTTGCCATGGTGTACGTAGCAGAAATGAATGCAGTTGACTAACCACTTAGAAATAGTCTGCTTTGAGATGGGTTTTCCTTGTGATCCTACAGCATATGCCACTAGTAATTGCTCTGTCTTCCTGAAAGTTTTGTTTCTGTCCAAGTAGAATCTAAGCTGTCTGTGTACGTTCAAAGAATGCAGAATTCTCTCCCCCTTGTTCTGTGGTTTAGGGTAAAAAGTCGGCAGATGGATGGCTTGGTTAAGAGCCATTCTGGATACTACTTTAGGCATAAATGTTGGGTTTGTCCTCAGGGAGACCCTGTCTGAATGAAAAATGATGAAAGGTTCCACAAACATGAGCATCTGTAGCTCTGAAACTCATCTTGCAGAAGTAATTGCTAAGAGCAGAGCTGTTTTCCAAGATAAAAACTTCATATCAGCAGTAGCAGCTGGCTCAAAAGGAGGTAGGGTGAGCTTTTCCAAGATATAGTAGAGGTCCCATGCAGGTATTGGTAGTCTCCTTGGGGGCTTTAAATTTTTGGCTCCTCTGAGGTACTTACTGCCTTAACAAAGGGTGAGAAAAAAAAGTGGTGGCTTTGTGTTGTAATGAGCCGAAATGGCAGAGGCATGAATTTTAATTGATGAAAAAGATAGGCCTTTGTCCAGCATCTCAGTTAAGTATTGCAAAATCTGAGGAATATTTGGTGCTGCTGTATCAGTTACTTGTGCCTGGTTCCAGGAACAGAATCTCTTCCATTTTCCAGCATAAGACTTTCTAGTGCTAGGCATTCTGGCTTCCAGAATGACATCCATCACAGCTTCACTGAGAGGTGTTTTTTGTATGACTACATTATCTGCCATGCTGCCAAGTTTAATGTCCTGAGTTGGCTGTGCATGATCTGACTGTTTTGCTGGAACAGGAGTCGAGGTTTTTGAGGTAAGGTCCAAGCTGGGTATAGAGATAAGTTCCTTAGTATTGGGTACCAATACTGGTGTGGCCAGTCTGGGGCAATCAGTATCATCTTTGGCTTCTCCTGTCTGACCTTTAGGAGCACCTTGGGGAGGATAGGTAGTGGAGGAAAGGCATATACTGACAGGTTTTTCCAGCTGAAAGAATGGGCGTCCACTTTCCACGCTTGTCTGTGATAAGTCCTTGTGCAGAATCTTTTTTAGTTGGTAATTGAGAGGGGAGGCAAATAGATCTATGTCCGGGCATCCCCATTTCCTTGTTATCATGCTGAAGATTTGTGGATCTCGTGGGGATCCATGAGGTTTCTGCTTAGTTTGTCTGCTAGAGTATATTCCTTTCCTGGCAGGAATTGTCCCTGCAGATGTACTTGGTAAGTCAAAGCTGTGTCCCACAAGGTCATGGCTAGTCTGCAAAGGGGGTAAGAATGTGTGCCCCCTGCTTGTTTATATACCACATGACCGTGGTGTTGTCTGTCTATCAGTAGTTGTCCCAGATGAAGTTGGTCCTTGAAGGCTGTCAGGGCATTTTGAACAGCTAACATCTCTTTTTGACTGATATGCAGATGCATTTGGTTTGAGGACCATGTGCCCTGAATGCATCTTCCTGCCAAGTGGGCTCCCCAGGCATAGTCTGATGCATCTGTTGTTAGTGTCTGCCTGGCGGGAGGTAATGTGAATGGCTGTCCCTTGTTCTGGTGACAAGCCTTTGCCCACCATCAAAACTCCTGTTGCAGGCAGGGAATGAGAGTAATGACTGTTGCCAGGCTATGGCAATGTTGAGTTCAAACACTTTTTAGGTACCATTGAAGTTTCCTCATAGGCGGTCTTGCATATGGAATTAGTAGAATGCAGGATGTCATGAAGCCCAAAGCCTGCAGAATTTTTCTTGCAGATAACTGGGCCTTTGTTGCCAACATTTTGAAATAGGTAGTCAGTTGCCTTTGTTTGTCTTGCGTGAGATAAGCCATCTAGGCAGTTGTATTCAAGCTTGCACCCAGGAATGTTATCTCTTGTGAGGGTACTAGTTTTGATTTCTTTTTGTTGACTGTGTACCCCTAGGCATGTTAGAAGTCTTTTCATAAACGCCAGATGTTGAAGAAGAATGTCCTTGTTCTCTGCATGAATGAGACAGTCATCCAAGTAAGGATATATTTGTATTCATCTTTGTCTGCAGAATGCAATTACTGGTGCCAAGCACTTTGTAAAGACCCTGGGCACAGTAGATAAGCCAAAGGGCAGTGCAGAGAATTGGTAATGCATTGAACCAGCCTTGAATCTTGGGTATCCTTCTGCATGATTGTCTGAGTGGAACAAGCAGGTATGCCTCTTTTAGGTCTAAAGTTACAAGCCAAGCATTTTTGCCAAGCATGGGCAGAAGCTGCTGCAAAGTCAACATTTTGAATTTTGGAATGTCCAGGAAAGTGTTCAGAATAGATAGGTCCAGTATCGGCCTCTAGGCCTTGTCCTTTCTGGGTACCAAAAACAGTTGAGTAAAATCCTTGTCCCTGCTCTTGCTCTGGTACTTGAATGGCCCCCATTGTCCATGAGGGATGAGACTTGCTCTTGTGCCTCTGCCCATTGATTTTATGGCAGATCTGACCAGCCGTTTGCCTTTGGCAGAGTATGGAAATGGAACGTGTAGCCTTGTGACACTATGTTTAGAACCACTTGTCCTGGGTTATGATGGGCCAATTTTGAGCAAAAAGTGCTAATTTTCTCCCTAAGGGTGCTGCCAGAGGAAGTAATTGGGACTGTTTTCTGTATGTTTGTGATTTATCTTCTCCAGCTTTGGAGGTAGAAGCACCCTACTGCTTAGGCCTATAAGAACCTTGCGCCTGGGATCTGCCCCTAGGGCGTCTGGGTCTGCCCCTTTGAGGTCTGTCTGACACAGGAAAGGACCAATTTTTTGTAGGCCAGTGTCTACTAAACCTAGGTGGCTGTACTTGTAAAAATTATTCGACAGTTTGCATAGATTTAGTTTTATCCTCCATTTCCTTTAACACCTCTTGTGCCTTAACACCAAACAAAGTATCATGTTTTAAAGGTGCATCGAGTAATTTAACTTTAACATGATCAGGCAGATTTTGTTCCTTTAACCAAGCATGCCTCCTAATTACAAAACCCGTAACTGTGGCACTGCAGGAGGCCTCCAAAGAATCAAAACCACATTGCAAAGTATGTTTTCCAACTTGTTCTGCTGCATACATTAAATCCTGGATTTCTTTGTTTTCTGCACATTCAGAATTTAACATTTTCTGTTTAAGCAATCCCATGACATGTTGCTGATACTTAAGCATATGAAATTGACAGTTTAAGGCCCTTATGGCCAAAGTCGCAGATGTGTAAACCTTTTTTCCCCATCTATCCAGTGCCCTTGAATCTGTCAGAGGGGGTTGGGTTTTTTGCAGTGGAAGCCTTAACTCCCTTTGGAGCCCGAGAAATAGTTTCCTGGGTCAGCAGCAGGGATTTTAAAAAGAAATTTGTGTGAGTCAGGAACCCTGTAATATCTGTCAGGCTTAACAGGAGCTGGGGGTAAGGAGTAAGGGGTCAGACTAGACTCCGAAAAAACATTATCTACAATGTCTAACACACGTGGAATGGCTAAAGGCCTGTGCTGAGGTAGTAAAAGAAAATCCCTGAGCCTCTTTTTAGAGTCTGAAAAATCTTGGCTTTCCCAGTGGAAATGCTCCCTCATGGTATGCAAGGTTTCCCCAAAGGAATAGTCCTCAGGAGGAGATGCTGAAGGTATAGATTCTTCAGCAACAGAATCCTCATAGGGGGGGAAGAGAATATTCCTGATCAGAAAAAATGGAAACCTGATCTGAAGAACCACAGTCAGTGTCTTGCCTAGGCCTCTTATCAGGAGGGGGATGGGAACCCCTGATCAAGGTAATCAAGTCTTCGGCCATTTAGAGCATCTGTTTTATGGGCATAGAGGCCTGTCCACGTGGCTCTTGAGTTTGTTTCCTTGCTTTAGAAGGTGCTTTAGTCTTTGCCTTTGAAGCTGAAGTCGATTTAATGTAAAGATGTTTTGGTCTGAATACACCCTCAGAAGCCGGTAGCTGCTCAGCGACTCCGGACCCATCTGAAGGATTAGAGTCCGAGGCTCCAATACCTTGAGTATCCAGCGGCATGGCCGACACCACGTGGGAGTCGGTAGCGGGCTGCGACTATAAAGTAGCAGGCGTCAGGGGCTGCAAAAGTGCCTGAGAACCGGCGACTGGCTTAAGAGAAGCTTAGTCGTCGGTTTTGGGCCATGGTTGTTTTTCTCTATCCTTTTCTTTGCGTTTTTTGTAAATTCCGGTAGTCGGATGGCTATCCAACGATATTTCAGGGTAATTAAACCGGTGTCCAAAAAGTTTAAAGCAAAATCATACCAACGCTTAATAGTGCGTTGTTTAAATCTAGCACAAAACCGACAACCAGTAACATTGTGATCAAGGCCTAGGCAAGGAACACAGTAAGAATGAAAATCCTTATGAGTTATTTGCTTTCCACAAGAAATACAATTAACTTTTTCTGACATCGGTCTGGAGCAAGAAAAAAGTTTCCCCAATGGGGTACTTAACTTTATTGAAGACTTTGGATCTGAAACTCAAACACAAAAATCTTAGGAATCGGCCGACCAGCCCTTGCAAACTGCTTCTGCTTTGGGCACCGCGCAGCAAGAAAGACTGAAGAAAATGGCGTCGGCCGCTTGTTTTATACCCCTGACGACCTGACGTCAGGGAAGGGGCGACAGCAGCCGACGCAGGACCCAAGACTTTGGAATTCAGGCCGGCTGAGGGCAACCTATCAGCAGGATAACACAAAGAACATCACCTGAATTCCCTGAAGCCTCAGGTGAGCCACTACTACTGCCATAATCTTGGTAAACACCCTGAGACCAAAGGGTAGGATTCTGAACTGGAAATGACTGGCTCCCAGCCAGAAGCGAAGAAATCTCCTGGAGGTTCTGCAAATCTTGATATGGTAATAAGCATCCTGGAGGTCCATTGAGCACATCCAGTCACATCCTCAGAGATAAGGTAGGATGGACTGTAAGGTTACCATCCGGAATTTCTGCTTGACTACCGACAGGTTCAGGGTAAACAGGTCCAATATGGGTCTGAGGTCCCCAGTCTTTGTTGGCACTAAAAAAAACGTGGAGTAAACACCTAAGCCGGACTGATCTGGGGAGACCGGTTTGATGGGACAATTGTAAAGCAGCTTTGAAGTCTCATGTGGTGCAGCCTCCCTTTGAGCGAGTGGGACATCCGGAAGGTGCTTTGATTGTATAGGTGGGGTGATGAATGGGATGGAGCATCCTCTGGATATTATTTGGAGCACCCAAGGGTCCGTCATGATGGACTCCCAAGCCGTTAGATGCAATGAGAATCTTCCCCTGACTGTCTCCAGAGTAGGACAGTCAGGCAACCCCTCAGGGTTTCTGAGCGGGTCAGTCCGAGAAGGTCTCCCTTGACCCAAAGTTCCTCGGACCATAACAGCCTCTGGGGCGGAGTCTGTCTTGTCCCCCTCTGCCTCTAGGGGATGAGTTATCCAGAGAGTCACGGGAAAACTGAGATTTTCTGAACCACATCTTCTTCTGTCCTCTCTGTTTCCTAGAAAAGGGTCTTTGAGGGCTAGAGAAGCAGACTCTGACAGCAGAGTCTTCCCATCCTTCTCGCTCTGGACTAAGGTGTCATGAACTGTCTTCCCAAAAAGCGAGGAACCGTCAAAGGCAGCATTTGTGAGAGATGCCTTGAAGGGATCTGAGAATTGACAAAGTCTGAGCCAGGCATGCCGCCTCATAGCTACGCCAGTCCCAGCAGCCCTAGCTGCTCCTTCCGTGGCATGGGAAAGAAGACACATGGACGTGTTGGAAACGGATTTCAGAGTCGACATTTTCGCAGAGAACAGCCACTTGTCTTCTGGCAACAAGGACTCTGGGGGCGACGCAGCAAATTCCGTGTGCAGGTCTCGCTGGAGTCGAATGAGCCAGTTCTCTCTTGGTTGCAGCCGCCACCACCATAGCATCCACAGGAGATCCCTTGTACCAAGCCTGTCTGTGGGAGAAGAAAGGATCCTGTCTGGGCATTTGGGTATTGGCTCAATGGTTTCAGGCTCCTTCCATGCCCGCGTGGTGGTAAGATCCACTAATGGAGCTGCAGGCGGGGACACCCCGGACGTAGATGGGCCCGTGCCAAAGGCCTCCAAGAATACTGATTCGTCCGTTGAGGGTTTTGGGGCTAACCAACCTCCCCCTCTGGCGAAGGATTTCCATTATGTCTCCAAAGAAGACATCCTCGGGAGGTAACCTGGGGGAACCCTCACCTTCATCCAAGTCAGTATCTTCTGTGAGGGACTTGGGGGAGTCCATGTGCCTCCTCTTACACGAATGCTTACATGGGGCCTCCTCAGTGGGACTCTCTGAAGAGGGCTCGTAAGTCATGGGGGGTTCCACAATGGGATCCACCTGGGGGTCCTCTGGCACGGGCTCTCCCTGGGACAAGCTGATGGGAGTCGTGACCAAATCCAAGGCAGCCTGGGCAGAGTCCAAGGCAATGGGCTGGGGTCTCAATCCCTGGGACAGAACCCCCTTCACCACATCAAAGGCCAAAGGAGAGCGCATCTCCTTGGCAACCAACAAGGAAGAAGTTCTCCTCGGCTCCGTTGTGAGGATTGGGGCCGAGGCCAAGGTAGCCAGGGTTCTGAAAGAATGGCTCGGATCTGACCAAGTCGGAGCCGAAGTCATCTCCGTTCCCTCGGATCCGGCTCCCTGTTATCAGCCCCAAGAGTTGCTCAGATCCGAACAAGTGTGATCCGAGGGAACTCAAGTAATGGCCAGCGTCAAAGTTGGAGGAACCGTCTGCACCGAACCCCCAGCTCCAATGATCCTCGGATACATAAACCCCCGAGACCAATGGTCAGATCGGGGAAGGAGAGATAGGATGGAAGAAGGGCATAGAGGTCCCCTCTCTGGCTGGAGAGGGGACTGGCAAGACTCCCATTTGAATTTGGGTCCAAATGAATCTATGCATCATCCTGTCCACATCAAGCTCTGATAGACTCAGTCGACCGCGAGGAGGTGACCGACTCTCATCTGGCCCTATGAGACGACCTCGAAGGCCTCTGATCCAAGGGCTCCGTCGGCTCCAAGGAGAATCACGGGGAATGGAGCAGAGGAGAAGTGGTCCTAACAACTTTCACAGGTGGACTGGGAAAAGGCTCCTGCTCATGAGATCGCTTGCGGTGCCTCGCTACCCTTTTCTCTCTCTTTTGTCCTTAACTGCAACTTTTCTCCCCGCCTCAGCAGGCTTAGAGGGAGGTTGAGTCCCAGCCTGAGGGGGGGGGGGTGGCTGGTCAGCTACAGGAGCCAATGTTGAGGCCATCACCTCCAAGGCAAAAACTGGTAGCAAGCCCTTGCCTACCAGTTTCACCTTCCTTTCTTTAAGGGCTCTGGGATTGAACCCTGCACACACAGCACATGGCAAACTAAGATGGGAAATGCCAAGGCAAATAACACAAAGTGTGGCCATCAGCCGGTGAAAGCTTGTGGCCACACACTGTAAATTCTTGAACATTGGTTTAGGCTGGTCAGCCATAATACACTCCACTGAGCCAAACGCTAAACTAGACACACGCACACTCAGGGGTTGGCTAGGCCTACTCTATTCAAGAAAGAAACACAAACTTTCTTACTTTTTTTTTTTTTTTTTTTTTAAACAAACCGATGAAAAGACGAAGGGGAGGAAGGGCTATCATAAGCATCGACTCTAACACACTAACTAAAGAATCAAAAGTTCCACTTGCACTACCCAACTTGGAGCTACAGAGACCACGACACATACGCATGAAGCAGCAAACGAGATCTGAGGGAAGGTAGTAGGTGAGGGACTGTGGGTAAGGGGAGGAGCTTGGAGCAGATGATTGATAAAATGTTGCCGGCTCGGATCCGATAATTTATTTATTTATTTAAATTTGTTGACCGGGAGTGTCCGACTGGACGTGGGTCCATTTTCAGCGGAGGCCCGGGGAGAAAAGCTCCACAGTAAAATAGACAATAGTTACATTGGATTACATAGCGATTAACAATTTAACACAGAAATTACTTACAACATATTTACAGATGAAGAACATAGTACATCAGTAGACAACTAGAATCTTTATCTGTGAAGTACATAACAGGCATTAACAAATGTAACAATGAGAAGTTCCTGCTGTATAATAAGTACTAGGCTTATGAGCATCTGAGCTTGCTATCATCAAGGTAGTTAGTGGAGGTGAAAGAAAGTTAGTAGTTGGATGGGGTGGATGATATTAGAGTGGGAGTTGCAAGGGCATAGCCAGCATGTTTTTAGGTGCGCTTTTAATAAAGTTTTGAAGTTGGTGCATGATGGTACGGAGGTAATTGTGGGTGGGAGTGAGTTCCATAATTTGGCTATGGTGCAAGAGAATAGTGCTTCACCAGCTGCGTTATTGGCTTTAGTGATCTGCAAGTGATTTTTGTAATTTTGCAAGTGATAAGGATCCGAATACCCACAGGTTGCAGATAAATGAAGTTAACTACTTCAGATGTTTTATTTTACACTTTACAGCACAAGCACTAATAGACATCTGCTAAACAAAGCAATGCAGTCTCACAACGACAACAGACTTGGCATTAAAACTTCACTGCCCTTTAAACTCACATTAATTGAAACATTGAAACCCACATTCAAAGAAAATACATCTGGCCAGTGGTAGATAAAGATCAACTTTGGGCAGCTTTCAAATCATAGGTCCCTTGCACAGGAAACATACATGTTCTTTGATGCACCTTCCCGACTGTATTAAATTATATTCTTTGTATAGTACAGTACAGTACAGTACAGCTGTTAGAGGCCACTTTAAATTGTTTTGAACATTTTTCCAGTAAACAATGAAACAAAATGCATGCACCAGTAATGACAAAACTGCCCAGTTCAGAACATTTCCATCATAAAACTCTACTCAAACTTCTACAATCCACCAGTATCAGTAAATATGCACAATCTCTGCAGAAGTAAAAAGGTCATCTAAATAATTCCACATTAAAGATATCTGTAACTAATGAAGATGTTTGCTGCTAGCAAACTTTATATTTCATTGTTTCATCTGCAAAATAAAGTGCCTGTTGCCATTGAGGAATACATTGCCTATGTTGCATTAAAAAATATAAGCTAGTAATATTGCAATACGGAATGGATGGCAAACTGATAACATGTTCATCATTACTAGGTATCTCCGCCAAAGAGGAAATTCTCAGGACTGCAGCAGCCACCTCCTTTAAAAGTACACAGTACAGTATCAGCAATGCATCGTATATACTGTGGGAGTAGACCCCACAGCCTTCTGCATCAAAGGCAAGTATACTACCTGTTATGCTATTAACAATACAAGCAGACTCAGCATAAACAGCATTAAACTTAAATTGCTATCATTTAGTGAATTTAGTTCTCACCATAGCTTTCAACCTCTTAGCACAAAACACCTAGACAAAGCCAATACTGGGGGAATACAGCTCCCAAACATATTCAGTGAATTCAGTTCTCACCATAGTTCTCAACCTCTTAGTACAAAAAACCTGGACAAAGCCAATAATGGGGGAATACAGCCCCCAAAATAGGGACAAATTTAAAATACTGATCTCACAAACAGAAAATTGCTACAATAAAAGGTTTTGTGTTACCATGTACATTCTGAAGAATATGAAATCTAAAATTCAAATGCCTCTCATTTAGTGAATTCAAAATCCAGAAAACCACAAATTTCACAAGTGGTGGTGGGTAGAGAATTCAAGCCTTTGCTACCTGCTCCCAAGGTACAGGGTTTTGAGTCTATCCACCAGGTATATTTCTTGAGTTCTCTCTAGCCACCAGGTATATTTAACACACACACACACACACACACACACACACACACACACACACACACACACACACACACTACCTGAGCCCAGCTCCATTGCTATTAAGCAATTCCATAGTCTGCTGCAAAGACCTTCCCCGTTCATCCATTCCTGCAGTACAAAGCCCACGAGAGCAAGCTGCTACCCAGCCTGCAGACGTTGCAGTCCAATCCCCTTTCAGTCTATGCAGTTGTAACTGCATAGACTTCTGGGATCTCTGCTGTTGAATGCTGTCTTCCTAATTTGGACGGTCTCACCAGCAGTCTGGATTCCGTGCGCATGCTGGTGAACCAGTCTGGATATCAGGAATGCTGCGAGTGCAAATGCGCGCGAAGTTCCGAGACACGTGTTTGTTTTCTGTATTTTTTTTATTTTTATTTTTTACAGCTGGGGGGGGCTGCAGTCCTACAGCCCAATAGCACAAGCCGCCACTGGTAGCATTTAAGTGAAAGATAAGAATCTCTCTTTTCCATTCATTATACTGTTATTTTCCAACAAACAGCTGTTTTTTTAATGAAACATATATTGGTGGAAGCCACAGCAATGAAACACAGGACTTCACCAAATACATGAGACTCCAGAATCTGAAAACTCTAAGAAACCTAATAACTCTCACCTTGTCTACTGTGGCACCTATAATAAGAGGACTTACAACCCTCAATATACGAAACCCAGAGTAAAACTTTTTGCCAAGTTTCAATGATGACAGCTATATCAGTATTATCTAACATTATGAGATTCTTCAGAATACATTTTATTTACTCAGATTACGAACAAAGTACAGTTGTGTACACTTACCATAAATGTAGATGTTCGAGTGTATCCACTGTTGCAGTCTTTACATTTGGGTAATCTGCTGGCAAGTTGCCCTCAGTCGGCCTGATTAACAAAGTCTTGGGTCCTGCATCGGTTGCTGTCCCTTCTTCCATGACATCAGGTCGTCAGGGGTATAAAACATGCAGCCGACGCCATTACATCAGTTTTTCTTGCCCAGATGTCAGGTGCCCCCCAAAAGGGGAGCAAAATATATACAAGTAATAAAAAACACAAAAATATACCTCCAAACAAAAAAGCAAATGCACCAAAAAGGCTTTTAAGCATAGTAAAAGAAAGTAGAGGTACACTAAGATACCTTTTAGGTGGATGGAGGGAGGGTAACCAGGACGGCAACAGTGAATACACTCGAACATCTACATTTATGGTAAGTGCACACAACTGTACTATGTTCTTCGCGTTTCACTGTTGCCATCATTACATTTGGGTAGATTCCCAAAGCTATGGTTGGGAGGATGGATTTATACAGCATTAGGACCAGCTATAAGGCCCTGCAAAACAGCAGTGGCAAAGCCAGCTCTAGATTTAGAGAAAATTGGTTAAGTGATAATGCTTGGTGAAAGTATGAACTGAACTCCAGGTAGCAGCTTCTAGAATATCCCTGGTAGGAACACCTCTGAGAAAGGCTGTATGCAGCCCTGGGTGGAATGAGATCTGATTCCCTGGGGAATAAGTTTTCCACGGTGCTTATAGCAGGAATGAATAAATGGCTTATCCATTTAGAAATTATTTGCTTTGAAATAGCCTTCCCCTCTGCCCCTGCAGCAAATGCTACCAGCAGTTCAGATTTCCTTCGAGATTTAGTCCTGTCCAAGTAGAATCTAAGTTGTCTGTGTACATCCAATGAATGCAGAATCCGCTCCCCCTTGTTCTGTGATTTGGGAAAAAAATTGGCAAATGAATGGACTAATTAAGAGCCACTATGGATACCACCTTGTGCATGAGTGATGGATTGGTCCTGAGTGAAACCCTGTCCGCATGAAAGATGATGAAAGGCTCCACTGCCATAAGGGCCTGTAATTCAGATATCCTTCTAGCTGACTTGATTGGTAAAATGAATGCTGTTTTCCAGGAAAGAAATTTTAAGTCTGCAATAGCAGCTGGCTTGAAAGGAGGTAGAGTGAGTTTCTCCAATACAAAATTAAGGTCCCAGGCAGGGGTTGGAGCCCTTCTGGGTGGTCTCAAGTTTTTGGCCCCTCTGAGATACTGCTTTAGCATAGGATGAGAAAAGAGGGGGGGGTCTGTGTTGTAATGAGCAGAAACAGCTGAGGCATGGATTTTTATGGAAGAAAACGACAGGCCCTTGTGAAACATCTCCATTAAGTATTGCAAAATCTGAAGTAAATTGGGCGCTGCTGTGCTCATTCCTTGAGACCGATTCCAAGCACAGAATCTTTTCCATTTTTCAGCATAAGATTTCCTTGTACTAGGTCTTCCCGCCTCTAAAATGACATCCATCACAGGTTTGCTGAAGTATGCTAAGGGGGAATTTAAGTGATTAGCCAAGCTGCAAGATTCAATGTTTGGAGCTGAGGGTGCAGAATTTGGTTCTCCTGCTGAGACAGTAATGAAGGTGTCAGAGACAGGTGCCACAGAGAAATGTGTGACACACTGCGCAGGAGTGGGTACCGGTGTTGGAGAGGCCAGTCTGGCGCAATCAAAATCATTTTTGGTTTGTCCTGTTTGACTTTTAGTAGAACTTTGGAGAGCAGAGGCAGAGGGGAAAAGGCATAGACTGATAGATTTTTCCAGCTGAAGGACAGAGCATCCACTTTCCAGGCTTTTTTGTGATGAGTTCTTGTGCAAAATCTGTCCAACTGGTAGTTCTGGGGTGAGGCAAAATGATCTATGGCTGGGCTCCCCCATTTGTGCGTCAACATGTTGAATATCCGTGGTTCCAGTCTCCATTCATGTGGGTCCATGAGATTTCTACTTAGGTCGTCTGCCAGAATATTCTGCTTTCCTAGCAGGAATTGAGCTTGTAGTTGTACTTGGTAGCTCAAAGCTGTGTTCCACAATGCCATGGCTAGTCTGCAGAGGGGGTAGGAATGTGTACCCCCCCTGCTTGTTTATGTACCACATAAACGTGGTGCTGTCCGTCTTTATCATTAGCTGCCCTGGATGAAGGAAGTCCTTGAAGACTGTCAGTGCATTCTGTACAGCTAGCATTTATTTTTGATTGATATGAAGGTGCATTTGATTTGGGCTCCATTTGCCCTGTATGCACTTCCCTGCCAGATGAGCCCCCTATGCATAGTCAGATGCGTTTGTAGTTAGGGTATGGGTGGCAGGGGGTGGTGTGAATGGCTGTCCCTTATTTTGGTGGCAGGCCTCTGCCCACCATTGGAACTCTAGGCACAGGCAAGGTATGATAGGAATCATTGTTTCCAGGCTGTGACAATGTTGACTCCATAAACTTTTTAAGTACCACTGAAGTTTCCTCATATGCAGTCTTGCATGTGGAATTAGAAGAATGCAGGAGGCAATGAACCCCAAGGCTTGCATTATTTGCCTTGCAGATTAGCATGGTTTTTGTGGCCACCTATTTGAAGTAAGTCACCAAATGAATTTGCTTTTCTGGCATAAGGAATGCCATCTGGGCAGCTGTATTCAAGCTTGCACCCAGGAATGTAATTTTTTGAGAGGGTACCAGTTTTGATTTCTTCTCGCTTATGGTGTACCCTAGACAAGTTAGAACCCTTTTTACAAATGCCAGATGTTTTAGAAGAATGGCCTGGTTTTCTTCCTGAATTAGAAATTCGTCCAGGTATGGATATATTTGAATATTTCTTTGCCTGCAAAATGCAATTACTGGAGCCAGATACTTTGTGAACACCCTGGGCACAGTAGACAAGCCAAAAGGCAGTGCAGAGAATTGATAATGCAAGTAGCCTGCTTTGAAGCATAGGCATCTTCTGCAAGATTCCCTGATTGGGATATGCAGGTAAGCCTCTTTTAAATCTAGAGTTGCCAACCAGGCATCCTTGCCTAGCATAGGAAGTAACTGGTGAAGAATCAGCATCTTGAATTTTGGAATGTCCAGAAAGGTGTTTAGAGTAGACAGGTCCAAAAGTAGACGCCATGATTTGTCTTTTCTGGGTACCAGGAAAAGTCTGGAATAGAAACTTTGTCCTTTTCCTCTTCTGGTACTAGTTGAATAGCCCCCATGTTTAGGAGGAAAAGTAATTGTTTCTGAGCTCTGCCCACTGACTTGGGGGCAGGTCTGACCACCCGTTTGGAGTTGGCAACATGTGGAAATGAAATCTGTATCCCTGGGACACTATTTAAAACCCATTTGCCCTGGGTTATAAGTTGCCAGTTTTTTACATGAAGAGCCAATTTTCACCCCAAAGGGGCGGCTAAGAGGTAACTTCTTGGTAATTTTAAAGGGAAGTCATTGAGACTGTTTACCATAGGGTGGTGCCTTGCTTATTTCCAGATTTGGAAGTGGAAGCACCCCAATTGCTTAGTTCTGAAAGTCCCTTGGGACTGAAACCTGGTGCTTTTGGAATGTCTGGGTTTGGCTGGAGTGGCTCTGGAAGGAGCTGGAAAGGACCAGTTCTTAGTAGGCCAGTGCCTACTAAACATAGGAGGTTGTACTTGTAAGAAATCTTTCACAGTTTGCATAGATTTAGCTTAATCTTCCATCTTTTTTAGAACTTCTTCAGCCTTATTGCCAAACAGTCGGTCCTGCTGCAAAGGGGCATCGAACAGTTTTGCTTTAACATGACCAGGCAGAGATTGCTTCTTACGCCAAGCATGCCTTCTTAGCACATACCCAGTAACAGCAGCCCTGCAAGAGGCCTCTAAAGAATCAAAACCACATTGCAAAGTATGTTTTCCAACTTGTTCAGCTGAATGCAATAAATCATGTAACTTTTTATTTTCCACACAGTCAGAAATCAACATAATTTTCTGTTTAAGCAGCCCCATGATATGCTGTTGATATTTTAGCATATGGAATTGACAGTTTAAAGCCCTGATTACTAAGGTTGCAGAAATATAAACCTTTTTACCCCATCTATCCATTGCCCTGGAATCTCTATCAGAAGGGGTAGGATTTTTATCAGTAGAAGCCTTAATGCCTTTGGGCCCCTGAGAAATGGTTTCAGGGTCCGCAACAGGATTTTTGGAAAGGAATTTATGAGACTCAGGAACCCTGTAGTACCTGTCTGGTTTACTAGGGGCTGGAGGCAAGGAATCAGGGGCCATATTGGATTCCGAAAACACAACAATGTCTAGTACTGGAGGTTTAGCCAAAGGCCTATGCTGAGGAAGAAGGAAATCCCTAAGCCTCTTTTTGGATTCAGAAAAATCCTGACTTTCCTAGTGGAAATGCTCCCTTAAGGTATGCAAAGTTTCCCCAAATGAGAAATCCTCAGGTGGAGAAGCAGAGGGAATGGAATCCTCTGCATCAGAGTCCTCATAAGTAAGTATGGACAAATCCAGATCATTAGACGAGTCAGAAGAAACAGAGTCCTGTTCAGAAGATTCATAGTCAAGTTCAACCCTAAGCCTCTTGGGGGGGGGGGGTTGACTACCCCTTATTAGAGTAATTAAATCTTCAGCCATTTTGTAAATTTGTTTTTTAGGCATAGGGGCCTGGGCGTCGTTTTTTTAGACAGATTGAGATTTAGGTCTTAGTATTGAAGTTGGAGTTGGTTTAATATGCAAGTATGTAGGCCTAAATACACCCTCAGAAGCCGGTGCCTGCACAGCGGCTCCAGACCCATCCAAGGTAGAGACATCCACGAGTTCCACATGTGAAGCATCTCGTGGCATACCGGACTCCGAATGGGTCTCAGTAAAGGCCTGCGAATCAGAAGTAGCGGGTATCAGGGGCTGCGAAAGCACCTCACCGAGTACCGGCAAACTGTTGACTGGCATAGGAGAAGCGTCATCAACAGTTTTGGACCTCAACGGCCTATCTCTGTCTTTTTCTTTGCGTTTATTCTGTATTCCGGTAGTCAGATGGCTAACAGATGTCTTTTCTGGATAATTAAACAGAGAACCGAAATATTTAGAAGCAAAAATGCACCAACAGATAGTGCGCTGATTAAATAAAGCACAAAACCGACAGCAAGGTACGTCGTGATCAGGGCCTAGGCAAGAAATACAGTACAAATGAAAATCCTTATGAGGTATTTGCTTTCCACAAGTACCAGTATGAATGAAGGTGCGCAAAGTCACAAATAATCCAAAAAAGTAGATGGAAATACTGGAGGTCTTCAGTTAAAACACAGTTTTATTTGCTCACTCCACTTACAAAACACTGACAGGACACAAATAACAAACTGGAACAAGAATGAATTATTCTTGTTCCAGTTTGTTATTTGTGTCCTGTCAGCGTTTTGTAAGTGGAGTGAGCAAATAAAACTGTGTTTTAACTGAAGACCTCCAGTATTTCCATCTACTTTTTTGCTTTCCACAAGTAATACAATTATTAACTTTTACTGACATTGGTAAGGAGCAAGAAAAAGTTTCTCCAACGGGGTACTTATCTTTTAGTTGAAGACTTCGGTTATGAAACTCAAAAACGAAAATTTCAGGAGTTGGCCGACCGGCACTTGCGAACTGCTTCTGCTACGGGCACGGCGCTGCAAGAAAGACTGATGTAATGGCTGCATGTTTTAAACCCCTGATGACCTGACGTCATGAAGAAGGGACAACAACCGACACAGGACCCAAGACTATGTTAATCAGGCCGACTGAGGGCAACCTGCCAGCAGATTACCCAAAAGTAATGACTGCAACAGTGAAACAGGAAGAAAGTACAGTTGTGTACCTACCATAAATGTAGATGTTAGAGTGCATTCACTGTTACAGTCATTACACTTGGGTTATCCTGCTGGCAGGCTACCCACAGTCGGCCTGAATTCCAAAGTCCTGGTCCGGCGTCGGTTGCTGTCGCCTCTTCCCTGACGTCAGTGCGCCAGGGGTATACGAGATGCAGCCAACGCCATTTTCTTCAGTTTTTCTTGCTCAGATGTCAGGTGCCCCCAGGAAGGTAGGCAATACATACTGCTTATAAAAACAGACAGAAAAATAAAACAATACCTTCATCTACAAGCAAATACACCACACAGGTTGTATAGGATACAGAAGTATAGATAAGTCCCAGCAAAGAAAGGGGGATGGAAGGTGGGTAACCTGGACTGCAACAGTGAATACACTTGAACATCTACATTTATGATAGGTACACAACTGTATTATGTTCATCGTAATTCACTGTTTCAGTCATTACACTTGGGTTGAATCCCAAAGCTGAGGTAGGGCGGCTGGGTCTAAATAGAATTAGGATTAGGAGTGGCTATGAGGCCCTGCAGGACAGCAGTGGCAAAGCCTGCTCTGGATTTAGAGTAAAGAGGTAAGTGATAATGCTTGGTAAAAGTGTGCACTGAACTCCAAGTTGCAGCCTCAAAAATTTCCTTGGTTGGTACTCCTCTGAGAAAGGCTGCTGAAGTGGCTGCTGCCCTGGTGGAATGTGGCCTAATATTCTTAGGCACTGACTTGCCATGCTGTGCATAGCAGAAACGAATGCAGTGTCCCATCCATTTTGAAATAGTCTGCTTTGAGATAACCTTTCCTTGTGATCCTGCAGCACATGCTACAAACAGTTGCTCAGTTTTTCTGAAAGCTTTTGTTTTGTCAAAGTAGAAGCGTAGCTGCCTGTGTATGTCCAAAGAGTGCAGAAGTCTCTCCCCTTTATTCTGGGGATTTGGATAAAATGATGGTAAATTAATGGTTTGGTTAAGAGCCACACTGGATACTACCTTTGGCATAAATGTTGGGTTTGTCCTTAGAGAAACCCTGACCGGATGAAAAATGATAAAAGGTTCCACTGCCATTAATGCCTGTAACTCTGAGACTCTCCTTGCTGAAGTTATTGCGAGGAGCAGAGCAGTTTTCCATGATAAGAATTTTATATCAGCTGTATAAGCTGGCTCAAAAGGAGGCAGTGTGAGCTTTTCCAAGACAAAGTTGAGGTCCCATGTAGGTATCGGTGCTCTCCTTGGGGGTCTTATGTTTTTTGCCCCTCTGAGGTACTGTTTTAGCAGTGGATGTGAGAAAATAGGAGGTTCCGTATTGTAACGAGCTGAAATGGCAGAGGCATGGATCTTAATTAATGAGAAGGATAGGCCTTTGTCCAGCATCTCAGTTAGGTATTGTAAAATCTGAGGAATATTTGGAACAAGTGGTTCAAGTCCTTGTGCCTGGTTCCAAGCACAGAATCTTTTCCATTTTTCTGCATAAGATTTCTTGGTGCTGGGCCTCCTGGCTTCCAAAATGACATCCATAACAGCTTTAGAGAGAGGTGTGTTCTGAGTGGCTATATTATTTGCCATGCAGCCAGATTTAAGGTTCTGAGTTGGCTGTGCAAGATCTGATTGTTTTGTTGAGTCAGAAGATGAGGAATTTGAGGTAAAGTCCAGGCTGGGCATTGAGACAAGCTCTTTAGGATTGGGTACCAGTGCTGGCGTGGCCAGTCTGGGGCAATCAGAATCATTTTTGGCTTCTTTTGTCTGACTTTTATGAGTACCTTGGGAAGGAGAGGCAGTGGTGGAAAGGCATAAACTGTTAGGGTTTTCCAGCTGAATGATAACAGCATCCACTTTCCATGCTTATGAGTGATAAGTTTTTGTGCAGAATCTCTGTAGTTGTCAGTTGTGAGGGGAGGCAAAAAGATCTATGTCTAGGCATCCCCATTTCCTTGTTATCATGCTGAAGACCTGTGGATCTAGTTTCCACTCGTGAGGGTCCATGAGGTTTCTGCTTAGTTAGTCTGCCAGAGTATTTTTCTTTTCTGGCAGGAATTGTGCCTGCAGATGTACTTGATAGGTCAGTGCTGTGTTCCACAAAGTCATGGCTTGCCTGCAGAGGGGGGTAGGAATGTGTGCCCCCTTGCTTGTTCATGTACCACATAACTGTAGTACTGTCTGTCTTCAGCAATATTTGTCCTGGATGTAGTAGATCCTTGAAGGCTGTCAGGGCATTCTGTACAGCTAGCATCTCTTTTTGATTGATATGAAGATGCATTTGGTCCGCGGGCCACGTGCCCTGACTACATTTTCCTGCCATGTGTGCCCCACAGGCATAATCCGATGCATCTGTTAGTGTCTGCCTGGCTGTGGGTGAAGTGAAAGGCTGCCCCTTGTTGTGGTGACAAGCCAGTGCCCACCATCGAAACTCCTGTTGCAGGCAGGGAATAAGAGTCATTGTTTCCAGGCTGTGGCAATGTTGAGTCCAAACACTTTTTAGATACCATTGTAGCTTCCTCATATGCAGTCTTGCATATGGAATTAGCAGGATGCATGATGCCATGAAGCCCAAAGCCTGCAAAATTTTTCTTGCAGGTAGCTGGGTCTTTGTTGCCATCATTTGAAAGTAATGAATCAGTTGCCTTTGCTTGTCTGGCGTGAGATAAGCCATCTGGGCAGTTGTATTCAAGCTTGCACCCAGGAATATTATCTCTTGAGAGGGCACTAGTTTTGATTTATTTTCATTTACTGTGTACCCTAGGCAAATTAGTAATCTTTTTACAAACGCCAGATGCTTTAGTAGAATGTCCTTGCCCTCTGCTTGAACAAGGCAGTCGTCCAAGTAGGGATATATTTGAATTCCTTTTTGTCTGCAAAATGCAATTTACTGGTGCCAGGCATTTTGTGAAGACCCTGGGCGCAGTAGATAAGCCAAAGGGCAGTGCAGAGAATTGGTAATGCATTGAGCCAGCTATGAATCTGAGGTATCTTCTGCAAGATTGTCTGATTGGGACATGCAGGTATGCCTCTTTGAGGTCCAAAGTAACTAGCCAAGCCTTCTCGCCCAGCATGGGTAGAAGTTGCTGCAGTGTAAACATTTTAAATTTTGGAACATCCAGGAAAGTATTTAGAATAGACAGGTCCAGTATTGGTCTCCAGGCTTTGTCATTTCTGGGTACCAAGAAAAGTCTTAAGTAAAATCCTTGCTCCTGTTCTTGCTGTGGTACTTTCTGAATAGCCCTCATGTCCATGAGAGCAGAAATTTGTTTTTGTGCCTCTGCCCATTGATTTTGTGGCAGGTCTGGCTTACCTTTTGACCTTGGTAGGGTGTGAAAGTGGAACCTGTAACCCTGAGAAACAATATTCAGTACCCATTTGTCCTGGGTGATCATGTGCCAATTTTGTGAGAAAAGCACTAGTTTTCCCCCTAAGGGTGCTGCCAAAAGGCAAGTGCTTGGCATTTGTAGAGGAAAGTCATTGGGACTGTTTCCTATAAGGTTGAGATTTGTCTTCTCCGCCTCTGGGGGCTGAAGCACCCCATTGTTTAGGTCTGTATGAGCCTTGGGGCTGAGATCTGCCTCTTGGGCGTCTGTATCTGCCTCTTTGTGGCCTGTCTGACACTGGAAAGGACCAGTTTTTAGAAGGCCAGTTCCTGCTAAATGTAGGTGGCTGAACCTGTAAGAAATCCTTTACTGTCTGCATTGATTTTGCTTTATCCTCCATTTTCTTTAACACCTGTTCTGTATTAACACCAAACAAAGTATCATGCTGTAATGGAGTAACCAATAATTTTGCTTTAACATGATCAGGTAAACTCTGTTCTTTTAACCAAGCATGCCTTCGAAAGACAGATCCTGTAAATGCGGCTCTACAAGATGCCTCTAAAGAATCAAAACCACACTGCAAAGTATGCTTTCCCACTTGTTCAGCTGCATGCAATAAATCCTGCATTTCCTTGTTCTCAGGACATTCAGGGCTTGGAAGCATTTTCTGTTTTAGCAAAGACATTAGGTATTGTTGATATTTAAGCAAGAGAAACTGGCAGTTTAAAGCCCTTACAACTGAAGTAACAGAGGTGTAAACTTTTTCCCCCATCTGTCCAGAGCTCTAGAATCCCTATCAGAGGGAACAGGGTTTTTTGCAGTGGAAGCCTTGACCCCTTTGGGACCCTGTGAAATAGCTTCAGGGTCAGCAGCAGGGTTTTTATAAAGAAATTTATGAGAATCTGGAACCCTGTACTACCTATCTGGCTTAACTGGTGCAGGGGGTAAAGAATCAGGAGTCAAACTGGATTCAGAAAAAACATAATCAACAATATCTAGTACAGGGGGAATAGCAAGAGGCCTGTGCTGAGGCAACAAAAGAAAGTCTCTGAGCTTTTTCTTGGATTCTGAATAATCCTGACTCTCTCAATGGAAATGTTCCCTCATGGTGTGCAGGGTTTCCCCAAAAGAGTAGTCCTCAGGAGGAGAGGCTGAAGGGATAGATTCTTCAGCATCAGAGTCCTCATAGGGAGGAAGAGAATATTCCTGTTCTGAAGAGGAATCAGAAAAAATAGAAACCTGGTCAGAGGAGTCCTAGTCAGTGTCTTGCCTAGGCCTTTTATCAGGAGGGGGATGGGAACCCCCGATCAAAGTAATTAGGTCCTCGGCCATTTTGAGCATCTGTTTCTTTGGCATGGATGACTGTCCAGGAGAATGCTGTACTTGTTTCTTTGTCTTTAAAGGTGTTTTAGACTTTGCCTTAGCTGCTGAAGTGGTCTTGATAGTAAGCTGTGTAGGTCTGAAAACACCCTCAGAAGCCGATGTCTGCTCAGCGGCTCCGGACCCATCTGAGGGAATTGTTTCCGTAGGCCCAATACTTTGAATTTCCAGAGGCATAGCTGTCTCCACGTGGGAGTCGGAGGCAGCCTGTGGCTCTGAGGTAGCGGGTGTCAGGGGCTGCGAAAGCAAAAACCGGCAAACCGACGACTGGCCTAGAAGAGGCTTTGTCGTCGGTTTTTGACCTTGGATGCCTTTTTCTTTGTATATGCGCTTTTTATGAACTCCGGTCATCGGTTGTTCCGACGGCATTATACAGTTAAACCTTCGGCCAAAGTAATGTAAAGCAAAATCGAACAGATGCTTAATAGTGCGGTGGTTGAATCTAGCACAAAACCGACAACTAGCAACGTCGTGGTCAGGGCCTAGGCAAGAAATGCAGTAAGAATGAAAATCCTTATGAGGTATTTGCTTCCCACAAGAAATACAATTGTTAACTTTTACTGACATCGGTCTGGAACAAGAAAAAGTTTCCCCAACAGGGTACTTAGCTTTATTGAAGACTTCGGATCTGAAATTCAATTTAAAAAATCTCAGGAGTCGGCTGACCGGCACTTGTGAACTGCTTTTGCTTTGGGCACTGCGCGGCAAGAAAGACTGAAGAAAATGGCGTCGGCTGCATCTTATATACCCCTGGCGCACTGACGTCAGGGAAGAGGCAACAGCAACAGACGCCGGACCAGGACTTTGGAATTCAGGCCGACTGCGGGTAGCCTGCCAGCAGGATAATCCAAGTGTAATGACTGCAACAGTGAAACACGAACATAATCTGTAATGCCAGCTTTACTTACATTGCTCTTGGGTCTGGTCAAATTACACATGAACATTAAGAAAAATACAATCCACATTGTGTGCAACATCATCTTATAAAGTAGGCAACAGATCTGTAGAAATATTAACAATCACTTACAAATATGTGTGAGCATGGTTCTAAAGAAAGGTATCCTGTGAAAGTCAATCTTTCACCCTCGCTTTCCTTACAAAGGAAAAGACCCAAGCAATAATGGACATGAATGAATTTTATTGATTATTCCTATGTACGAATCCAGCCACCTCCTGACCAACTCAAAAGGTAGTGAGGAAATGCAAAGGCTGCAAATGGCATTTATTTAACCAGTGGCACCTATGGCACTAAGGAACATGAAACAAGTGTCAGAGAAGATGCAGGCACAGTCAGCAACCACTCTGCTTTAGAAACTAAACCAACACAAGCACCTTAAAGGCATCAAGCCAGACTCTTCCTTAGGTAGAAGTTTCTGCAATGATTAACAGAGGACACACTTGGAAAATGTTTCCACAAGAAAAGAACATTTTACCTACGCACTAAAAATATCACCGCAAGCCACAATGTTTCTGTAAGCCAAAAACACAGATGAAGATTTTTTCCCCTAATTACGTAGAGTTATACAACAGAAGATAATCTCCAGATAGTTAAAGTAAGTCCAGAAGCTCTCTCAAAGTAATAATTACACAACTCTGGGAGCCAGGCAGCCAATAGATCGAACCTCTCCCTATTAAAATTGGTACTTTCTGTTCTCTAGTTTGGTTTAATTGGGGTAGAGCACTTACCACAATTGGTCAACTTCAGGTTCTTCCCAGAGACAAAGTGCGGAGGAAAACAGATATGTAAACAATTCTATAATAAAGCAACAACGAATATATACTGCCAGTTACAAGATATACAAGTTACTATACACACTGTGTACAGAGTATTTACAACAGAATAGATAATAAATCTGTTAGGTGAGGGGAAGCAGACATGGGGGATACAAAATGATGGTGAAGGAGCTATGATTGCAGAAGTTTACCAGTTACCATGTAAAGTAACATAGGCAAAGATAGGGTGAATGGAAACAGTTCAATGAAGCAATCAGCTGCATTTGGCTTGTTAACAAAAATGTGTTTTACCAGAGTTCAAAACTTGGAGTAAGATGTCAAGTCTTTATGATAGGTGGGGAGCAATTGTCACAGTTTGGGGTCAAGAAAAGCTGTGGATTGTGCACTGGGAGTAGCAAAACTGGTTGGGTTTGTCCTCAAAACTGCAAACAAAATTAAAAATAAGTACTCATGCAAGAGTGACATAAAACAAAGTAGTGACAGAAAACTGAAAAAAGACAACCAATGATAAACACACAGAAGCCTTCCATAAGAACTAACCTGATGCTGTCCAAGGCCAAGGGCAGGGCTCTGAAGCTGCTGAATGATAGACTCATCAAAATAGCCATTCTTCTCCCAAAGCTGCAACAACTGTATGAGAAAAACAGGAGAAATGTGCACAAATTACAAAACACTTGAGAGGAACAAACATCATTAAGAAGCCAGCGACTAAAATAGGCATATTGTGCTAAAAAATTATACATTCACACTCCCATAAGTTTTGCTTTGTGTCAGTACTTTTGTCTTCTAGTACCCAGGAATAGCAGAGTTAACTTCCAAATGACTCTCAGCTACATGAAGCCAACTCTGTGATCAGATTACATGCTAGATTATAAATACATAAAGCTACAGACTCATAAGTGACTAAGAAACGTGGTTAAAAAGCAAAGGCATGACAAGCCGATGACTAACAAAGCAAAGAGCTCATCAAGTGCCTTGAGTCTGGAGAGTATTACACAATGAACAAGTATATCACCAAAAGAGCATGATGAGTCTTCATTCTTGGTTATGCATAGGCATTTGGCTCATGTACACGGAGGTACTACATAGTAGAGTGAACTGCAGCACCCTGAAATGCAAATGATGTCAGCCCACAATATCATATTCTTCTTACAGAATGAAACTGCATGTTACAGCCTCTGAAAAGAAACAGCACTGGCATTACATATGGCACAAATGAGCAGGGTTCAGAAACAACACTGGCTTTCTAGCCAAGAAGTGAAAAAATTACCATGAGTTTAAACTTTAGGTGATGTCTGACACCCAAGTGCCCAACAGCCATCTTGACAGTTACAAAAGATAGCATAGTGTGTGTGTGTGTATATAACAGTTGATATTATTATTATTTGCCTACAGCCAGTTGCAAGACCACATGTTCTTGGCAGCAGCAGTGGTAATGTAAAGGGTATAAAAGAGACATTACCTGCAGTGTATCACACAAAGGACAGCCTTGAAACATAAAACCCTTCTTGCAAAATGTTCTAGTCTTACTGTAATGTCTCGAGGCAACTGCCATCTTAATGGCAAAGAAGTGATTAAGCACTAAAATACAATACTAGAGAAATCTGCAGCTTGCTTAAAAACTTCTGAAGGAATTCTTGTAAAAAGAAACCCAGTCTGTGGCTTCTGAACAATACATTTCTCTGGAAATTAATGATAATGTAAACAAAAAATCAATTAGAAGATGCATGGCACATATTCCTACTTTCAGATGACCCCCTGGAATAGTGCGCATAGGAATCAGCGAGCCAATTAGCGTCATCAATACACTGTATGCAACCACCACTACAGAACAAGACTACAAAAGTATATAAAAGACTGCAGTATACATGATCAAGAAATCTCATTCTTTGCAAAACTGCTCACTTTCAGAGAGTGTTATTAAAGCTGCACCCCAATCCAGACCCAGCAAATTCTAGGGTCTGCTTCGAGCCATGAATTTTGTTTTCTTCTGCAAACAGGGTTTCTGACTAAACATAAGACTACCAAGTACAAAAACCACGCAGAACAGCAATCCTGAACAAGGAATAACCTGATACCCTGTGATTTCAAAAACTGTTTGTGAGAAAACTGAAGTGGATGCTTCCCGTCTTATTTTTCTACCTGTTACAGCTTACTTCACAGCTTCCCCTCCCAGACTGCATTTTGCAAAGTCTTCTCTCCGATTCGTGGTCTCCTCTCCAAAGTAGTGCTTGTAATTCTACCCACAACTTACTGCCTTTGTTAATCTGGCTGCAGTCAAAATGCAGCATAATGTAAAACCTTGAAGTACATCATTTTCCAAAGTGACAAGAGACTAGAAAATGTCATCGCTAAAGTGGGAGAAAATATGCTGTAGTAGCACATGAATTCTGAAACTATAAAGTCAGAAAGTTCCTGAATATTCTAGTTTTGATCAATACAGAAGGGAAACGTATGCCTTCAAAGAATCACATCAGTTATGAATCTCACAGCAAACAAAACTGCTTTCACTGGAATTAAAGACTGCAAGTGTTATCTTTTTCCCCCTCAGAAATAAATTTGAGGAAATGTTTGCTGATATCACTCTGCAAAAACTCACTCATCAATTATGTGGGCTGGGAATAAAGACAGCTGACCTTGACCAGATGTGAGTCATCAATTTGTTCAGCTTTAAATGAACAGCAATTATACAAGGAACTGAGGGGGAGGATTTCATACAGACGTGTTCAGCTTGTACTACCTGTCCTGTCTCTTATCAATTACACTCTCAACCTCCTCTAAACATAGTCTTGATTACTCCCCCATCTCACCTCCAAATATTTTTTAGTGAACAGAAATCCATTTCTGGACTGCAAGCTGCGCACTGTCACTGAAAAACTATTTCTGCAAATATGATTTACATATCTGTTCGAGGAGCTTGTTTTGGAAATGCAAAAAACTATCACGGCCACATTATGCCTGCATTGTGCGTCTGAGCCCTTCTAGGATTGATACATTATCTATGGAGTCCTGAAGATAACTCTGGCTTCCTGGAACATCTGGCACATGCCACATCACAATCGGTTAAAAACTGGAGAAACTATTTCCTTCGGAAACAAACTGCTTTTCCAGTTACAAAGTGAAACATTTACCTACCACAGCTGACGATTTCTAGAAGCACTAGAGCTCAACAGTATCTTTCTTTAATTTTTGGATGCCCATACCTGCTAACTACTAACAGTCATAATCCTGCCCATCTGAGAGCCAATGACCATGGTCATACAAGCAGAAAGCATGGACTTATTGCCACACATTAACCTTTCTTTGTGCATCACAGCCAGTGCTCCAGGGGTGGGTGTGCAATAGGCATGACATGAGTTTGTCACACACACACACACACTGGAAACAAAGCCCTTTAATTAGTCCTGCTTCCCCCTTGTGTGCAGATTGCCCCATCAAGTCTCTGCTCACCACTGGGGATTCACTTACATTACATCACAACAATGCACATCTTAACAATTCTCTCTGCTTATATCTCTGGCTCCTGTAGCACTAGGGTCACTAATCAAGTCCAGGCTGTAAGGCTTCTATCTAACCAAGTCACATGGACCACAATGACAACCTGGTAAGCCAGTAATACTATTATCTCTACTCTAGTTTTTATTATTTAACCCTGCTTGTTTTCTCCTTCACATTGTGACCTGTAATAATTTGACTACATATGTAGGTTACAGGGCTGCTTATCTAATCACCAACACATGACATGCACAAGACAGGCTACAGTAACATCATACCACTACACGTTCCCTTAAGAAAAAAACCTATTTGAAAAGGTGCTAAAACCTATATAGCAGAAATAATAATAACAACAATAATAACGGTGAATAACCTGTCTCTGTGGAATTTCTTCAGATAAAGTTGTGACATCGGAAGAATTTTCTTTTTTAAATACTCAATAGGACTTTGCCCACCAACTCCACTACTTCCCCTGGCTCGGCAAAAGTCTTAAGACAAATTCATTACTGCCTGGCATGCCTCGTTAGCTCTCTCAGCCCCCCCCCCCCGGCAAGTCAGGTGGGTAAGGAGCAGAAAAGCTCATCAGTCCAGTGGGGCAGCCTACCCTTCTCTGCTGGAGAAACCCCCTTCACTGAGCTTATTTCTTCCTGCTGGGAGGATGTGTCTGGAGACAGTCTCTCAGCTTGCAGCACATGCTCACACACGTGTGTGACGGCTGTAACTTCTATTGCCATAGGTTCATAGTTGTGTAATAGGGTAACAACCACTCAGCTTTTTTAAACCCAGCCATCCATTCCAAATCTCTGACAAGTTCTGGGACCCTTGGTAGTATAAGCAGGGGCACGGGAAAGGAAACATTTACAGGCTGCACTCCTCCATTAGAGAGACAGGTGTCAAATCATGGGGTGAATTTCCAGTTCCCCATCCAGTTGTTCAAGTTGCACATGAATTGGGTTAGGGAGCAATGCTCTTCACACAGACAGGGAGCCTGTTCCAGAGAAGGGGTAGTGTCTGGGATGCAAACCTGTTTCTCCAGCAGAACCTATTTATATGACAGGCAAAGTAAGTCTTTACAATGAGTAATTTTGCTGTGGCATGTTCTGCAGATATGCAGGAGGTCCAGAGTGAGGTCCAAAGATGACTTGTAAGTCAGGCATAGACCACCCTTCAACAGCCTGTAGGACAAAAGTATAGAGCCCTGAGGTGGTCTGCAAAGGGCATGACCACCCTTGCTAGGTGTCACCTGTACTGTACTCAAGACTTTTCCCCTTTAGGACAATGAGATGACCAGAAGTATTATTTCATATGCTTCCAAATGGGTAATGAAAACCATGCTTTGGTCAGAGGTATTTCTCAGTTAGACATTCTTAAAGCAGTCCG